>NC_087355.1:76484090-76787121 GCF_030014295.1 Loxodonta africana | reverse complement strand
AAAGAAACTAGACGTGCTTAATCCCTTTTAGGAAGGAAATCTTTCTTTCTTATTTTCTCCCCTTCCCCCAAATCCTTGGCTGGCTTTGGACTTCTCAGGAAATCAGACTCTGTCTGGTTTCAGTATTTCCCAAATGTCTGGGGAGAATAGCCCTCATGGTATGGGATTGTGAGAAAGTTGTGCACTTTTTAATTCTCCGTCTATCAGTTTGGTGCTACTTCTTAACACCACTCCAGCATTCTCACCATCATTTCTAAGTGAAGATGGAACAGGGCTCAGGAACAGAACTTTGGGTGGGCGATGTGATGGAGCCGGAATTTAATATCATTGCTATGTTTACGTAGTATTACCCTCGACGGCGGTTTTATCTATTTAGGGTGACTGATACTGATTTTCCATTTATGGTAATGGTATAGTTTCCTTGTACGGCAAATTAATTTAGGATAAAAGTGACTCAATTAAAAATATTAGGTCGATGATAGTGTGTGTGGCACACAGACCTGTCAAAATTGTAAAGGCAATCCAGCAATGGCTGAGGTTTGGGAACCTGATCCAGGCCAACATTTTCCTTTTGTGGAAGGGATCAAAGTGCCAGCGAGAAGTTTCTTGTTTGTCTCCCAGCATCCCTGCTCATGTTAGCACTGGAGCAAGGTCTGCCCTGAGAACTGGAGACTTAGGTGATAACTTCAGCTTTGCCCCAGCCATGTGCCCTTGGGCAGGTCACTTGACTTTTCAGAGTTTTAGATTCTGCTGCGTTACATTGACCGGTGTAGTCCTTTAAAACCAGCTGCTGTCAAGTTGATTTCAACTCCTGGTGACCCGTGTGTGTCAGAGTAGAACTGTGCTCTGGAGGGTTTTCGATAGCTGATTTTTTTTTTGGAAATAGTTCACTAGGCTTTTCTTCCAAGGTGCATGTGGGTGGACTTGAACCTCCAACCTTTTGATTAGCAGCTGAGTGTTAACTGTTTGCACCACAATGGGACAGTAGTCCTTTAGTAGTTCCAGATTTTCTTTGGGGGTACCCTACTACCACCACTTTGTCGTTTGATCTCAAGAATTCTAACCGTGGGCTTTGTGCTCTTGTTTGCAGGGTGGGGGTAGTAATGCAGGGGAGAATGCGAGGAGCGGTAGGAAAATGTTGCCATCTATTCAGCCTCTTCATGCTCTTTCTTGTTAGAGTGGTAGGTTTATTTGCCCCCAAAGACTGGGTTAAAGCGATGGCTCCTTTGAACCAGTAGGCCACCGATTCCTTTAGAGGGGCGGTGTGGGAGCAACACTTCAGACAGCACACTTTCCAGGGTGACTTTATACTTAATGTCTGGTTGTATTTTCAAGACACATTTAGCTTTATTAGTGACTGCCAGGATACAAGAACAACGCTGGTCAAATTTGTCCTATAAATGGATATTAAATTGTGAATTTTCAAATTCTTTTCAGTATTTAGGCATGACTGATTAGAAAAGTTAATAATATCTTTTGGTCTGAGACCTGAAGTTATAATAATGCCTTATATTACCATACTTTATAGAGCAGGGGTTGGCAAATTTTTTTTATCTAAAAGGCCAGAGAGTAAATATTTGGGCTTTGTGGGCCATATGTTCTCTGTTGAACTGCTCGACTCTGCTGAGATAGTGTGAAAACAGCCATATACAATATGTAAAAGGATGAACGTGGCTGTGTTCCAATAAAACTTTATTTACGAAAATAGGTGGTGGGCCAGGTTTGGTCCATGGGTCACAGTTTGCCAGTTCCAGCTCTAAGGTATATCTATTTTTCTACCCTTCCCTCTGTGGCACATGCATATACACACATACACTCACATCTTCAGTGATGTTGTTTAAGAAGCAAGATGAGTGGTTAAGGAGGGCTTCAACTGAGACAAGACCCTTTTGTGTACTTTACCCAATGTCCTACAAATCATGAAACAGACAAAGAAGTACACATCTTAGAAAGAATAAATGAGATATAAATGTAAAGTGCCTGGTATGTAGTTTAAGTACTTAAACCTGTTGCTATGGAATCGATTCCAACTCATAGTGATCCTGTAGGACGGGGTAGAACTGCTCTATAGGGTCTCCAAGGTTGTAATCTTTACAAGAGCAGACTGGCATATCTTTCTCCCACAGAAAGGCTGGTGGGCTCTATACGACCAATCTTGTGGTTAGCAGTCGAGTGCTTAGCTACAGTGCCACTAGGGCTCCTAGTAAGTACTCAGTAGTTATTATATTCCCAACTCCATGTTATATCCCCACCCTCCCCTGCAACATAATATTAAACCAGAACTAGAGTCTCTCCGTTGTTTACCCACATTCACAAAGCCCTTGTAGCCCAGTTCCCTCCACTCCCACATCAGCCTGGGTCGTGCAGACGAAATTTTCTCAGGTGCAGTGTGGCTGTTCTTGGCTTTCTGGCCTGCTGGGCTCCTCTGCGTCTTGGGCGTGGAGAAAATCAAGCAACCTCTTCCAGGAATTCACTGGGAAAGAATTTCTCGGCAGCCTGCCTAAAAGCTATGCTGTGTTCTTAGAAAGCAGCTGTTGTATCTGGTAAGAGTTGATTATGTCAAACCATTGGCAGAAGCTGTTCTTTGAGGACTGACCCCAGTCTTAGGGCCCCAAAGGCTGTGAATGACAGCAGCACCACCTCCATGGGCAAAACCAGAAACCACCACCTAAACAGTCCTGGGAGGGTGGTGCATCCCAGAGGTTGGAGAACCCAACTGAGCTTCGGCTCACTCCCTGCAGATTGAGATCCATCAGCTCTGCTTCCTTTGAGGCTGGAAATAGTGTCAGAGGAACAGAAGACAAGACAGAACTCCAGCAGGTGACCAGGGCTTCCTGCTTCAATTCTGCCTCAAAGGGGCATTGTGTTAGCCAAGCTCAGTTCCATTCTCACTCTTCTGTGTTGGGACAAGGCCTCTGCCAAGCTTTCTATCTTGGTAGCTGTCATTGTGAACCTGGAGTCATTGAAAGTGAGAGCTGAAAATACCTTAGCCTAACTCCTTTTTTCCTATCATAGGAGACTGAGAACCAAGAAAGGTATATCACTTGTCTAACATCATGTAGTCATAATGAAAAGCCAGGTCTCCTCAATTTTCCAATTTTGTGCGATAGCCACAGGGAGGTTTTTGAGTTCTTATTTGAGTCTTTTAAAAAAGTTCAAGTATTCAATGACTTAACAGAATATTCATCCTCTTAAAAAAAAAAAGAAAAAATTTTTTTTTACTTCATAATCCAAGTTGTCAGCCAGTCCAGTCCTTATGCCTGCATATATTCATTTAATTTATTCACTAATTTATTATTAATTAATTTCAAAAATATTGATGCCTTCTGTGTTTAAATTACTATAATTAGGTTGTGTGTGTGTGTGTGTGTGTGTGTGTGTGTTAGGAAGGAATGTTACAATAGTAAGTCTTTCATTGTTGTGACCCGCAGGTATTTATAACCTCATAGATTCTAGGGGTCAGAAATTTGGGAAGGGCCCTGCTGCACAGACCTCTCTTGGGGTGTTTGCTTGGATTGTAGTCAGATGTTGTCCAGAGCTGCATCTTCTGAAGGCTTAGCTGGGGCTGGAGCATCCATTTCCATGTTGTCTCACTCACAGGGCTGGTGAGTTGGTGCTGGCCGTTGGCTGGGGCCTGAGCTCCTCTTCACGGGATGCCTGAGTGTCCCTGTAGCATGGGGGCTACTTTCCCCAGAGTGAGCAGTGCATGAGCCCAAGGTGGAAGCAGCAATGCCTTTTATGACTTAACACTGAGAGTCATACGCCTTCATCTCTGCTGTGCTTTATTGGTCAGATAGGGCCAGCCATGAATCAATGAATCCATGTGGGAGTTGGTTCCACAAGAGCATGAGAACCAGTAGGTGAGGATCATTGGGGGCCATATTGTAGATCAGCCTCCACATACTCCAAGTGAGAAACATGTGGATAATTATAACTCTGTATAGTAAATACCATGAAAGAGGAAGTATAGATTTAGGGAAGCAAATGATAAGTACAAATAACCTTATCTAGAGGGTAGAGTGGTTTAGTAGCGGAATTCTCACTTGCCATGCAGAAGACCTGGGTTCCATTCCCAGCCATTGCACCTCATGCACAACCACCATCCATCCGTCAGTAGAAGTTTGTGTGTTGCTATGGTGCTGAACAGGTTTCAGCGGAGCTTCCAGACTAAGACACACTAGGAAGAAAGGCCTGGTGATTTACTACTGAAAACCAGTCAATGAAAACCCTATAGATCACAACAGTCCAATCCACAATCAATCATAGGGATGGCGTAGGATTGGGCAGTGTTTTGTTTTGTTGTGCATGTGGTCACCATGGTTTGGGGGCTGACTCAATGGCAGCTAACAACAACAGAGGGAAGTGTGATGATAGTGGGGCTATTAAAGACTTTTTTTTGAGAAAGTATTTAAGCTGAGGTATGATGGTTTAGTAAATTGGACAGGGCTGGAAGTGAGGGCATGAAGAGTATTCCAAGCAGAAAGAACATCCTTTAGGATGCATCTTGAATGACATTTCCTCCAAAACTCTAGTCCTAGGAGACTCATGGCAAAAAAAAAAAAAAGTCTTGTACTTAAATAAGTTGAGAAAATTAGTATACTTCTGTTCTTCTGGATCCCTGGTGGTGCAGTGGTTAGGAGCTTGGCTGCTAACCATAAGGTCAGCAGTTCAAGTCTACCAGCCACTCCTTGGAAACTCTTTGGGGCAGTGGTACTCTGTCCTCTACAGGGTTGCCATGAATTAGAATTGACTTATCAGCAATGGATTTTGGTTTTTTGGTTTCGGTTCTTCTGAGAGGTTTATAATTCTCAACAATACACTAAAGGCTTGAGAAAATTTGCACTAAAGATATATTTTAACAGTTGAACCTTAAACATTTTACTTGGATCCGCAATCAACACCCGTGGAAGCAGCAGTCTAGAAATTAAACAATGTATTGCATTGGGCAAATCTGTTGCAAAAGACTACTCTTTAAAGTGTTAAAGAGCGAAGATGTCACTTTGAGGACTAATATGCGCCTGCCCAAGGCCATGGTATTTTCAATTGCCTCATATGTGTGTGAAAGCTGGACAATGAATAAGGAAGGCTGAAGAAGAATTGATGCCTTTGAATTATGGTTTTGGCAAAGAATACTGAATATACCACTGACTGCTAGAAGAATGAACAAATCTGCTTGGAAGATCTATAGCCAGAGTGCTCCTTAGAAGCAAGGATGGAGAGACTTTGTCTCATGTACTGTGGATATGTTATCAGGAGGGACCAGTCCCTGGAAAAAGACATCATGCTTTGTAAAGCAGAGGGTCAGCAAAAAAGAGGAAGACCCTCAATGAGATGGACTGATACAATGTCTGCAACAGTGGGCTCAAACATAGCAATGATTGTTAGGATGGCGCAGGATAGGTCAGTGTTTCATTTTGTTGTACAGAGTTACTATGTGTTGGAACCAACTCAGTGGCACCTAACAACCTAGCAACAACACTAAACTGGGTTAAACATGGGAAAACTTAATGTTCTGCAGAGCACATTTTGGGAAAAGCTGCCTTAGACAAGTATAATCAGTGCTTTTAGTAGTTTCCAGATCCTTGCAGGTGTTCTTCAGTAATTTAGAGGGTTAAGGGAAGAAGTCATGCCTGTTTCTGTTAGTTTTCTTACTTGAAAATCAGGGATCAGAGAATTCAGTCATTTACCCATGTATTGGAGCCCTGGTGGCACAGTGGTTACGAGCTACGCTGAGCTATGTCTGCTAACCAAAATGTCAGCAGTTTGAATCTGCCAGCTTCTCCTTGGGAACACTATAGAGCAGTTCTACTCTGTCCAGTAGGGTTGCTATGAGTTGGAATCGACTTGACAGTAACAGGTTTGGGCTTTTTTTTTTTTTTTTTGGTACCCATGTATTAGTGAATACTCTTTTGACTTTAAGAGATGAAACCTGATTCAAACAGGCTTAAACTAAACGTGGGAAATTATTAGGCGACCTAGTGACAAGATCAAGGGTAGATTTTCAAGATCTGCTGGATCCAGGTGCTCAAATCTGGTCATCAGGAATCTGGGTTACCTTATTCTCAGCCAGGCTCTTCTCAGTTGGTGGCTAAGAAGGCACCAGCAACTTCAATTTACCATCAGCCATTTTAGTAAACTTGGGAAACAACATTTCTGATGGCCGATGGCTCCAGCCAAAGGCCAATGATGGACTCTGTAGCTCTGGCCTGGATCATGGGCAAGGAGTATATAATTTCACACATTGGCCTTATCTGGGCCAGATACCTACCCCTGGGAGCCAAGAGGTTGGGGGAAGCCCCACCCAAGCCACACGTATTTACAGAGAAGGGAGAGGTGGTTCCCGAAATAGTAGAGAGGACTTCTTAGAAGAAGGGATCCAGACAAATAAAAAAGGTGCCCACTACTATCCCCATTTTTTAATTCCTCCCTTATTAAGTGTTAGTTTCTTGGCTATACACAGAGAATTCAGAGATTAATTGTAACCCCTTAGAAGGCACAGGGTCATGGAAACCAAAGAGTTACTCAGGCTTGGTGACTACTGAAGCCTTCATTTCTACACCCAACCTCCCAATGCAAGAGTTCTAATTCATGCCTCAGAGAAGCTACAAATGCCCACCTGGATCTTGTACAGACGGAGTGACAAATGTCTTTCTTGTACTTGCCAAGGGCAGAACTGCTCTTGTTGTTAATTGCTGTCGAGTTGGCTCTGATTCCTGGTGATGTCATGGATAACAGAACAAAACATTGCCTGGTCCTGTGCCATCTTCATGATCACTGGTATGCTTGAGTGCATTGTTGTGGCCACTGTGTATTTTGAGTGACTTTCAACCAAGGGGGCTCATCTTCTAGCACTATATTGGACAATATTCTGTTATGATCCATAGCATTTTCATTGGCTAATTTTTGGAAGTAGATCTTCAGGCCTTTCTTTCCTAGTCTGTCCTAATCTGGAAGCTCTTCTGAAACTTGTCCACCATTGGTAACCCTGTTGGTATTTGAGATACCAGTGGCATAGCTTCCAACATCATAGCAACATGCTAGCCACTATAGTACAACAAACTGACAGATGGATGGTGTAAAGAGAGATGGGAGTAATTCTTTCAGACCAGTCGTTCTCAACCAGGTCTAGGTATCAGAATCATCTGGAGAGATTGTAAAACCCAAATGCCTGGATTCCACCTTCATAGATTTTGATTTAATTGGTCTGGGGTAGGGGCAATGGGTATGGGCCTTCTTAAAAACCTCCCAGGCAATTCTAATGTACAGCCAGAATGGAAAACCACTGCTCTAAAGACCATGAGCTGCTTGAGAGCAGAGCTGTCTTTTGCTCACCATTGGCTCCTTAGCCCCTAGCACGATGCCTGGCATATTGTAGGTGCTCAAGAATTATTTGTTGAGTGAATGAATGAATGTCTCTCTGCTTGATTCTCTTTTATATCTCAATTAGTAAGTGTTAAGCCTTGGTTTTCCCCTCTCCTCCTACACACTTTGAATCCTGAAAATCAAGGGCCAGTGTTATCTGAAGGACATTACATATCTTCAAAGTGCAGTGTGCCCAAATCCCATGAATTCTCACAGCACCATAGTGAGGAAGGGTTTTTCCCTTTCCCACTTAACTAACAGGGCACTTAATCAGAGATCACACCAATGATTTGCCCCCAGGCCTCAGAAAGGAATAATGATAGGTTTGTGGGATCTTTGATGCAATTGTAAGTGAGCTGATGGGAAGTGATTAAACCTACAATTTGGAGACTTAAGAGGTTAATACAGGCTAGATGTTTTGAATCTGACTTTTGATTTCTGGGACAGGTGACCAGCATTAGATTTACCTACCTCCACTTTGAAAGCACTGTTTGTGTTGATGCTGCCTGGGACTGCCATCAGACCCTGTCAGCTGTCCCTGCCTCAGCTGTTCCTCGAGAGCATCCAGCGAGACGTAGGTTGTTCTAGTTCTTCCTAGATCTACAGAGGCCACTGTATCAACAGTCCTGGTTTCAGGAACTGGTGGGTTTAGACCAGGGATTCGAACCAGTCCAGAGCGGTTCAGGAGTGATTCAGTAATTGCCGATGTAAACAAGGGCAGTGTACACTTTGTATAGCAACCACATTCAAAACAGGACGGTCAGTGGCCAACTTTGAGAGGGGTGCCTCTGTTTGTTTCCTGTTATTGTTGTTAGGTGCCCTTCAGTCGGTATCAACTCATAGTGACCCTATGTACAACAGAATGAAACACTACCCAGTCCTGTGCCATGCTCATAATCATTGTGGTGCCCGAGCCCATTGTTGCAGCCACTGTGTCAATCCATCTCATTGAGGATCTTCCTCTGTTTCACTGACACTTTACCAAGCATGAAGTCCTTCTCCAGGGACTGGTCCCCCCTGACAATATGTCCAAAGTACATGACATGAAGTTTCTCCATCCTCACTTCTAAGGAGCATTCTAGATGTACTTCCTCCAGGACAGATTTGTTTGTTCTTCTGGCAGTCCATGGTATATTCAGTGTTTTTCACCAACAACGTAATCCAAATGCATTAATTCTTCAGCCTTTGTTATTCATTGTCCAGGTTTTGCATGCATATGAGGTGACTGAAAATACCACTTTAAAGAGGTCTTTTTCAGCAGATTTGTCCAATGGAATATATCATTTGATTTCTTGACTGTTGCTTCTTGGGTGTTGATTGTGTACCCAAGTAAAGTGAAATATTTGACAACTTCAATATTTTCTCCAAGTACTATGATGCTGCTTTTTTGGTCTAGTTGTGAGGATTTTTGTCTTCTTTATGTTGAGATGTAATCCCTACTGAAGGGTGTATTCTTTGATCTTCATCAGTAAGTGCTTCAAGTCCTCTTTGCTTTCCACAAGCAAGGTTGTGTCATCTGCATGTCACAGGTTATACTAATGTGTCTTCCTCCAATCCTGATGCTTTATTCTTCCTTGTATAGTCCAGCTTCTCAGATTATTTGCTCAGCATACAGATTGACTGAAGTCAAAATTGAGGGACTACAGATTTGGTTGCTATACAACAAGTATGTGGCTCTTATCTACATTGGCAAAGAATTGAACACAGAAACTTCCAGCCTGTGGCTGATGCTAAACACAATACTGCAATCATCAGTTGAGATAGAAAAGAGAGATGATCAATTTATCCACCAGGTGATGGTTCTCTTTCCTTCCTGGACTTACATAATTTAAACCTGATCACTCTTTCTGGTCTAGTATGCATCACCTTTTTCTGCAAATATGGGAAACTTCTTAAACTTAAAAAAATATATATATTTTTGCATTTTGTTGAATGTTATACTGCATATTAGGTTCTCATTTGATAATTTCTACAAAAGTTGTTCAGTGACATTAGTTACAGTTTCACAATGTGTCAACATTCTCACAATTGTGTTCCATTTCCAGTACTCGTGTTTCTCTGTCCCTCCTTGTCTTCTCCTCTTTGGTTTAGAGTTATTGTTGTCCTTTTGGTCTCATATATATGGTTTTTTAATGGAGCCCCTGTCTTAGTCATCTAGTGTGGCTGTAACAGAAATACGAGTGTATGGCTTTAATAAAGAGAAATTAATTTTCTCACAGTCTAATAGGCTACAAGTCCAAATTTAGGGCATTAGCTCCAGGGGAAGTCTTTCTTTCTCTGTCAGCTCTAGAGGACAGTCCTTGTCATCAATCTTCCCTTGGTCTGGGAGCTTCTCTGCATTGGAACCTTGGGTCCAAAAGACTCATTCTGCTCCCAGTGCTGCTTTTTTGGTGGTGTGAGGTCCCACTGTCTCTCTGCTCACTTCTGTCTTTTATATCTCAAAAGAGATTGGCTCAAAACACAATCCAATCTTGTAGATTGAGTCCTGTCTCATTAACATAACTGCAACCTATCCCACCTCTTTAACATCATAGAGGTAGAATTTACAACACAAAGGAAAATCACGTCAGATGACAAAATGGTGGACAATCACACAATACTGGGAACCATGGCCTAGCCAAATCGATACACGTATTTTTGGGGGACACACTTCAATCCATGACAGCCCCATAATCACAGACAATATCCTTTATTTTGTGTGCCAGTCTGTTACTTTGCTAAAAAGTGACCTCAGGGGATAGTTTTGTTTCAAAGTTTAAAGAGTATCTTAAAGCCATAAACTCAGGGAGCCCTTCAGTATCAACTGGTCAAGTAAGTCTGGAGTTTTCAAAAATTTGAGTAGTTCTGCTTTTTCTCCCATTCTATCTGGGTCCATCTACTGTGGCCCTGATCAGAAAGATCGGTAGTAGTAGCTGATCACCATCTAGTTTTTCTGGTCTCAGGATAGATGAGGCTGTGGCTTGGGTAGGCTATTAGCCCTGTAGACTAGTTTCCTTTCTGGGACTTTGGTTTCCTTCTTTCTCTTTTTCTCCTAACAAGTAGTGTCTTAGTTATCTAGTGCTGCTATAACAGAAATACCACAAGTGGATGGCTTTAACAAAGAGAAGTTTATTTTCTCACATTCCAGTAGGCTAGAAGTCTCAATTCAGGGCACCAGCTCCAGGGGAAGGCTTTCTCTCTCTGTTGGTTCTGGATGAAGGTCCTTGTCATCAGTCTTCCCTTGGTCTGGGAGCATCTCAGTGGAGGAATCTCAGGTCCCAAGGTCATGCTGTATTCTTAGCACTGCCTTCTTGGTGGTATGAGGTTCCCAGGTCTCTCTGCTTGATTCTCTTTTATATCTCAAAAGAAATTGGCTTAAGGCGCTACGTGATCTTGTAGACCTCATCAATATAACTGCCAATAATCCATCTTATTACATCATAGTGATAGGATTTACAACATTTAGGGAAATTACATCAGAAGATAAAATGGTAGACAATCATACAATCATAGAAGGGAATCATGACCTAGCCAAGTTGACAGACATTTTTGGGGGACACAATTCAATTCATGACAACTAGGGACCAATAGTTGTATCTTAAACGACCACTAGCAAGTTTTTAAGACCCCAGATGCTACTCACTGCACTAGGAGGCAGAACTTGAAATTTGTGGTGCCAATTGACTGAGCTATCCCATGAAACTAAGGCTGTATGCTTTCAAACACAGAAAACAAGTCTCACAAGGTGTTTGGGTATGTCTAAGAAGTACCTATAACTGTGTCCTTTATGATTATCTATGCATTCCCACGCATATCTCTATGTACACATACTTTTAGATACTTCTATCTGTGCACGCATATGCACTCACCTGTACCTACTAGTACACATATGTGTCTGATCACCTACATATGTGACCATACACTCATTTTTTGGTTATTGTTGTTGTCGTTGCCAAATTATGTATGTCATTAGCACAAACATCCTTTTCTTTTGTGCACTTCTTAGTGGCATCGCCTTCTTTGGTCAAGCTGTGCTCACTACACTCATATTCCATGCTACTTTTCCCATTACCCAAAATAAAAATATCTACAATCTAGAGAAAGAATCCACCTTCCATCTCACCCGTCCCTGGTACCACCCATGAACATTGGTCTCTTTATCTCTTGTCTTCTTATAAAAGTGGGATCATAAGATATTCGTCCTTATGTGGTTGCCTTATTTCACCTGGCATTATGCCTTCCAGATCCATCAATGTTATAATATATTTTGTGGACTTGACATTGTTCTTTATGGTTGTATAATATTCCATTGTGTGTATGTACCACTTTTTGCTTATCCATTCATCTGTTGAAGGGCACTTAGGTGGTTTCCATTTTTTTGCTATTGTGAATAATGCTTCAATGAACATATTTCTGTTCATGTTACTTCTATTAGGTCTCTAGGGTATATACTTGGAGAGTGATTTCTGGATCATAAGGTAGTTTTATTTCTAGTTTTTTTTGAGGAAGTACCATGCTGTTTTCCATAGTGGTTGTGCCATTTTACATAGGAATATTAACTCTTGACTAACTCTGCACAAGCCCAGTGATCCCTAGTTCTTTTGGAGCTAAAGTGAAGACTTTTCAATAAGATTGAAAATGCCTCCCTTGAAGGATTAGGGAAGACTCACTTGCTGCTGTGTGTAAGGAACATAGCAGAATGGGTGGTATATAGCAGAAACTCGGAGAATACTCCCTTACTTCACATTGATGAACATGCCTCCTGCTGAGCACCATTCTCCTATGTTTCATTCATTTGTTTATTCATTCACTTAGACACTATTATCCAAGTTCCACCACTAGCTTTGTAAGTTTGGGTGAGGTACTTGCTCTTTCTGTGTCTTTATTTCCATATCTGTAAGATAGGAATATTAACGGTCTTTCTCTTGAGGTGTTATAATGAGGATTCAATGAGATAACACACATGCCTGACACATAGTAGACATTTTATGAGTGTTATTAATATTATTATGATGTTGATGTTATATTATATAGGTACTAAGTATAGAATATTGAATATCTCAGAGTATAAACATGGACTAAAATAACAGATTTGAGAATGGAATCAAGGTCAAGAGAATTGGCACTTTTTGAGCACCTCCAGCATGCTCAAATTCTTTACTTAAAGCCTAACACAATAGTCCCTGGATAATTTTGCATACATCCAAGATGGTGAAAAACAAGAGTGATAGATGTTGGACGGGGCAAGAGAGTAAAGCCATGGATTAGTGAGTTGAACCCGGAACAAAGATTACAGTTAATGAGAGACAGGGATCAGAACCATGGAGAGCTCTTAGGAGAGGTAATGGGACACCATAAGCTGGAACAGAAAGAGTTTGGTACCTCTATCTCGGCTTGGTGGGAACTGAGGCATTTGCCCTGTTGGTCCCTTTGGCATTGACTTCTGTGCTTCCATGGAGATTCCTTGAAGGATATAAACTCACCAAATCCACTTTTGCTTTGCTCTGGAGATACTTTAGAACATTGTCCATCTGTCACCTAGAGACTTTTATTGAAAGTTTCTCTGGAGAAATTTTCTTTGGACTTTTCCAAGGAAAACTTCTGTCTCTTTTTGCCTCATGGATGATGCAAAGTTTTGATTCTGATAGTGTCTCCTCTTGATTTCTGGTTCCCAGGAACCTCAGAACATAAATCTCAGCATAGGCAGGACTTTATGACTGTATTGTTTGTACTCTCTTTTTCTTCAGGATCTAGTGATTCCTTCCTCTCCCATAATCCTTTACTATATTTTCCATAGTTGTGATTTTCAAATTTATATTTATCAATTTTATTTTGTGTATTTCCCATTGAAATAAAAAAATAATATTTTTTTATTTCCCATTGCTGTTGCTGTGTGCCACTGAGTCAATTCCAACTCATAGTGATCCTATAGGACAGAGTAGAGCTGCCCCATAAGGTTTCCTAGGCTGCAATCTTTATGGGTATGGATTGCCAATCTTTTCTTCCGTGGACCTGCTGGTGGGTTCAAACCACTGACCTCTCAGCAGCTGAGCACTTAACCATTGTGCCACCAATTGTTGTTGTTAGGTGCCATCAAGTTGGTTCCGACTCATAACGACCCTATGTACAATAGAACGAAACACTGTCCGATCCTGCACCATCCTCACAATCCTTGTCATGTTTAAGCCCATTGTTGCAGCCACTGTGTCAATCCATCTCATTGAGGGTCTTCCTCTTTTTTGCTGACTCTCTACTTTACCAAACATGATATCCTTCTTCAGGGACTGATCCCTCCTGAAAACATGTCTGAAGCATGTGAGACATAGTCTCGCCATCCTTGCTTCTAAGGAGCATTCTGGTTGTACTTCCTCCAAGACAGATTTGCTCATTCTTTTGGCGGTTGATGGTATATTCAATATTCTTTTCCAACATCAAAATCAAAAGGCATCAATTCTTCTTCAGACTTCCTTATTTATAGCCCAGCTTTCACATGCATAGGTTGTGATTGAAAATACCACGGCTTGAGTTAGGCACACCTAAGTCTTCAAGGTGACATCTTTGCTTTCAACACTTTAAAGACATACTTTGCAGCAGATTTGCTCAGTGCAATGTGTCTTTTGATTCCTCGACTGCTGTTTTCATGGGTGTTGATTGCAGATCAATGTAAAATGAAATCCTTGACAACTTCAATCTTTTCTCCGTTTATCATGATGTTGCTTATTGGTCCAGTTGTGAGGATTTTTGTTTTCTTTATGTTGAGGTGTAATCCATACTGAAGTCTTGGATCTTCATCAGTAAGTGCTTCAAGTCCTCTTCACTTTCAGCAAGCAAAGTTGTGTCATCTGCATAACACATGTTGCTAATGAGTCTTCCTCCAATCCTGATGCCCTGTTCTTCTTCATGTAGTCCAGCTTCTCAGGTTATTTACTCAGCATACAGATTGAATAGGTATGATGAAAGGATACAACCTTGACCCACACCTTTCCTGACTTTAAATCATGTGGCATCCCTTGTTCTGTTTGAACAACTGCCTCTTGATCTATGCACAGGTTCCTCGTGAGCACAATTAAGTGCTCTGGAATTCTTCACAGTGTTATCCATAATTTATTATGATCCACACAGTTGAAAGCCTTTGCATAGTCAATAAAACACAGGTAAACATCCTTCTGGCATTCTCTCCTTTCAACCAGGATCCACCTAACATCAGCAGTGTCTCCGGTTTCACGTCCTCTTCTGAATCTGGCTTGAATTTCCATCAGTTCCCTGTTGATATACTGTTGCAGCCGCGTTTGAATGACCTTCAACAAAATTTTACTTGTGTATTTTTTTTAAATGATATTAATGATATTGTTCGATAATCTCTGCATTCAGTGGGATCAACTTTCTTGGGAATAGGCATAATATAGATGTATTTCCCACTAGTATCCTCAAATCCTTCAAGGAAGAAGTTGAGCTCTAAAAATTCCAATAAATAAATAAGAAAACACATGTCATTTCTTACAAAAAGGGGACGAAGTGAGGCAAAGCGCTGAGGGATAGTATGGACAGATAAGAACAATGGCATCCACCCCATCAAGTGAGGCAGAATTGTTTTTGTGATTATCTTTGACAACTCTCCATATTTCTTGACTCTCACCTCTTTGTTTACTAAGTTCTTATTTGTATAACCTGCTTTTATGACTTTTATCAGATTTGACAATTAGCTTCATTATTTGGTTTAGAACTTGGATTTTACCTTTGTCTTTCCATTGACTCCCTGCTACTCACCTATTCCCAGATCATGGTCCTCATACTTTATATTGAGCATATGCTCATGCCTGTGTTTTCATCCACTTCTCATCATTGGCTCATGTGTGATTCCACCTCTGGGCCTCATCTATACCTGCTAATACCTTTCTGCCTAAGGGTCCAGAGTTGGAATCCATTCCTGGACACACCAATCATGGCCACATGCTCAAATCCATTCCCCATCCAGCTTGACACCTGCTTTATTGAGGAAACTAGAACATAATGGCTTTTTAACTCAAAGAATTGGACCCAGTAGTTGACAGTCTTTAGGGTCCCTTCCAACTCTGAGTTTCTATATTAGAATAGTGGAGAACAAGTAACATGTGTAGCCTCAATGCACAGGTCAAAACAAGCACTCAATAAATGTTCATTAAAAATGGTATAATACTGTACAGTTTTAGTACACCTAATACATTTTTTTTCACTTGATCCACACATGTAGCAGGCATATATAGTCCCATATCGGAGATGAGGAAGACTGAGTTCCAAAGACATTAAGTGATTTACTCAAGGTCAACAGAAGTAGGAGGTGATGAAACCTGAGCCCATGAGTACAAATCTTCTGATTCTAAAGTTCAGTCTCTTAGCATTGATTACATAGACACATTTGTAGAGAAGGAAAGGAAGAGGTATCTTGGGAGGGGGCACATAACCCACCTCATGAGTTCCCTTTCATGCAAGAGAGTCTTTAAAATACTCTATTATTTCCCAGGAATGGATACTTCATAAACACCACATTTAGAGGTGGGGAAAAGTCTGCAGAGCCTGAGGCAGGGAAGGTTAGCTTAGAGAAAAGATTTCTTACTCTAATTATGCCATTACACACACACACACAAAAGAGGATAAGCATATATTATTACACTTTTACCTATACTGGCAATTAAGATTGTAATCTGGGTGACTATTAGAGCTTGTAATGAGATTATATCCCCCTATTAAAAGCATGATCCAGTGGCGTAATAAAGAACATTTCAATTCTACTTAGTATGCTATTGGTCTTGAGGGAGATGTGAGAAGGCCTTCAAAGCCACCATAAGTGAAGATTCACACCAGAATGTTTAGGATGCTTGCAAGTTCCAAGGTATCTAAAATTAAAACCTTTTTTTTTTGTATTTTTTCCCAATTCAGTTGTTCCAGGTTTTGAAATTTTTACTGTCTTTTCTTCTTTCTTCTTTTGTTACTATATTCCTGAAAGAAATACTATAATTTAAAAAAAAGTCATCAGAACCAGTAGAGAAATGTATCCCCATATGATGCATTTGAAGATAATTTTTAAGCTAAGTGCCATAGCAATGAAAAATATCTTTATTATCATTGTCCAGATTTATGTTAACTTTATAGCATGTCAAATATTCTTTTCTGATGATTTTTAACTTAAAGATGTCCAGTTGTTCTCAAAACTCATTGGTCTCAAAGCTACATTCCTATTCATCTGTTGTCTGGGAGCCACTTGCCATTTTATGCTTCAATTTTCTGTACAAAGTCCACAATAAGGATTTCCTGGGGAGGAAATAACAGTGAACCTACCTCAAACTGGTTGGCTAAAGAAAAACAAAAGTTAGTCTATTGATTTATTTAGGTCTCCTAAACCAGTAAGCCAGTTGCTGTGGGATCAGTTCCAATTCATGGCAATACCATGTGTGTCAGAGTAGAACTGTGCTCCATAGAGTCTTCAACGGCTGATTTTTCAGAAGTAGATCACCAGGCCTTTCTTTCAGTATAAGTTTTTGGTAGTGTATCAAGGCCTTCCTCAAGAAGACCCAGCCTCCCCTTCATTCAAGGGGTTCTAGGTCTGTAAACCGGCTCAAGTGTGGGAATTGGTTGAGAAGCTGCGACGATCTGTTTTGGTGATTCAAGTTAGACTTCTGTCCATTTGACCTAGCACTCTTACTTTTACAGATAGAATAAGAATTTAATAGATTGCTCATCTATTTCACTCATAGGGGCACCATGACTAAGTAGCCAATGCCACAAACCCATACGAGTCTGACTATTGTGATTATTGCTCTGACTCCATTGTCCATTATGGTAGCCATGCTCACCTTGTCTTCCACCATTATCCCATATCCTTAATATTCATTCCCATACATATTTCCCAGATATCTGTCTGTTTAAATTGGTAAAATCATGCAGTTCTTTTGGAGTGTAGTACACCTCCCATGGGTCATACTTTGTACCTCACCTTTTGGGGTCTGATGGAACTTAAGTCTAGTTATAAGTCCAGAAATACAGATGGGTGGTGAGGGGTCCCGAGGAGAGTCAGCAGTGTCTTGCAAAGCAGCTACCTTAGGGGAGGGAGGCCATTACATACTCTTCCAGCAAGCTGGTTAACCTTCTCAGTCAGAGGTAGAAGGGTTGCTTCTGGTGGCAAAGAAGGCTTAGCAAAATTTAGGGATTCAACACCCCCAGGCTAATCAGGATTTGCACAAACGTCTGGATCCAATATCCAGAATCCCATTCCTTCTCAGTTAATGTCCTCATTTGAACAGCAAACACCTTGTGAGCTTGGGAATTGAATTTGCGTTGTAATTTTGTCACTCACACAATGAAAACCTGGGTTTGATTTTCAGCAATCTCGGCTCTGTGACTACAGGAGATAAGGGTAGACATAGATACAGATTTTGGTACTGAAAGTGATTCTAAAAGAACAAAATCTTAAGAATCAAATCAGTTGTTTGCAGCTACATTTTACAGGTAAGGAAGATGAGGCTTAGAAAAGTTAAAAATTTGTCAGTAGTGTCCACAATAGTTAATGTTAGGAATATAAAAAACAAACCAATTGCCTTTGAGTCAATTCCAAGTCATGGTGGCTCCATGTGTTGCAAACAGTAGAACTCTCCTCCATAGGGTTTTCAAGGTTGTGACTTTTTGAAAGTAGATTATCAGGCTCTTTTGTAGTGCTGCTAGGTGGGTTTGAACTGCCAACCTTTTGGTTAGTAGCTAAGTGACTTAACCATTTGCACCACCCAGGGACTTCATGTTTGGGATATGTTGTTGTTGTTAGGTGCTGTCAGGTTGGTTCCAATTCAGTGTGACCCCTATATACATCAGAACGAAACACTGCCCATTCCTCTTCCATCCTCACAATCGTTGCTAGGCTTGAGCCCACTGTTGCAGCCACTGTGTCAGTCCATCTCATTGAGGGTCTTCCTCTTTTTCACTGACTCTCTACTTCACCAAGCATGATGTCTTTCTCCAGGGACTGGTCCTTTCTGATAACATGTCCAAAGTATGTGAGACAAAGTCTCGCCATCCGTGTTTCTAAGGAGCATCCTGGCTGAACTTCTTTCAAGACAGACTTGTTTGTTCTTCTGGCAGTTCATGGTATAGTCAGTATTCTTTGCCAGCACTGTAATTTAAAGGAATCAATTCTTTCTCAGTATTTCTTATTCATTGTCCAGCTTTAGCATGCATTTTATGAGGCTATTGAAAATGCTATGGCTTGAGTCAGGCACAACTTAGTCCTCAAAGTGACATTTTTGCTTTTTAATACTTTAAAGAGGTCTTTTGCAGGAGATTTGCTCAAGGATCCACATCATTTGATTTCTTGACCGATGCTTCCATGGGCATTGATTGTGGATCCAAGTAAAATGAAATTCTTGACAACTTCAATTTTTTTCTCCGTTTATCATGACGTTGCTTCTTGGTCCAGTTGTGAGGATTTTTGTTTTCTTTGTGTAACCCATACTGAAGGCTATGGTCTTTGATCTTCATCAGTAAGTGCTTCAAATCCTCTTCCCTTTTGGCAAGGAAGGTTGTGTCACCTGCATATCACAGGTTATTAATGAATCTTCTTTCAATCCTGATGCTGCATTCTTTTTCATATAGTTCTGCCTCTCAGATTATTTGCTCAGCATACAGATTGAATAAATACAGTGAAAGGATTCAAGCCTGACACACACCTTTCCTGATTTTAAACCATGCAATATTGCCTTGTTCTGTTCAAATGACTGCTTCTTGGTCTATGTACAGTTTCTAGACGTGCACAATGAAGTATTCACTAATTCCTATTCTTCTCAATGTTGTTCATAATTTGCTATGATCCACATAGTCAAATGCCTTTGCATAGTCAATAAAACACAGGTAAACATCTTTCTGGTATTCTCTGCTTTTATCCATGATCCATTTGACATCACCAGTGACATCTTGTTCCCCATCCTCTTCTGAATCCAGCTTGAATTTCTGGCTGTTCCCTGTTGATGTACTGCTGCAACCACTTTTGGATTATCTTCAGCAAAATTATACTTGCCTGTGACATTAATGATACTGTTACATAATTTTTGCAGTTGGTTGAATCACCTTTCTTTGGAATGGGCACAAATATGGATCTCTTCCAGCTGGTTGGCCAGGTAGCTGTTTTCCATGTTTCTTGGCGTAGATGAGCAAGTGCTTCCAGCACTGCGTTCATTTGTTGAAACATCCCACTTGGTATTCTGTCAATTTGGGTTATAGATATACTGATATCAATAGTAGGGCTCTTGTCACTATTCCAGATTGTTGCACTTGCTGTGAGTTTTTTTTTTTTCCTTCCTGATGCTGGCCCTCTATACAGCTTGACCCAGAAGTCCTTTAATGTTGATCTGATTGAACTCTAATTTCCAGCAAATGACTCTTGAGTTTCTTTACGGAAGAAATCAAAGATTCGTAGGGAAACAGGATAAAGAATGTTCATTAGGCACCATGACAGTAAATTTTGCTATCTTCATTGTGTAGTACAACCCATTGTTTATCTAATCATCTTTTAATTAATTGGCAATTAAGGTTGCTAAGGATGTGAAGATGCCCGTTAATACAAGCTTGGCAAATTACTCTCCTGATCTGAGGAAAGACAAATTTCAGTTATCTCTCTCTCTTTTTTTTTTTTGTGAAATCAGGATCAGTTACCTTTTCTTTTATAATTTATTGTTCATATTTTTCCAGGAGTGCTCAATATGGCAAACATACTGGAGAAAGAGCATAAAAATCATGTTTTCTATGTAGCTATGACATCAACTTCCTTTGTGACCTTGAATAATAGGCTTACACTGTCTGTGGTCGTGGCTCAATTTTTTTTCTAATCTCAATTGCTGGTTAAGTTGACACTCAAAATAACTGAACAGGAGAATGAGATATAATTAGTTTATCCTGTCTTTGGACAAAATCATGGATGCATAGAATGATAAGGAGCTAAGAATATCTTCTCTCCAAAGTCCTCACTTTGGAGAAAACAAAACAAAAGCAAACAAGAAAACAAACACAAAACAGAAAAAAAGATAGAAAACCAAAGTGAGTGCCAAGTAATTTAATTGCCTCTTTGGCCATCCAAATTGACCTATATTTTGGTTAAACTTTATAAACCTAAATCCATTCTTTACCTTATTTAAATAAGCTTTAAAATACATTTGTCACAGGCTATTGAAAGCAATGCACCATAACCAATGAGATTAAAGTGTGTTCCATGGAATATCACTAGGGGTCCTTATGCAAAGTGTATTGATGATAGCACAGATGATCCTTCCTTTCAACTATCTTTGATCAACTATGTGGACCCTAACATCGCTAATTAGATTGTGCACTTTATAATCCAATACTAGTCTAGACAAGCTGACGTCTTTTGCCATCCTTCCTACTCTTTCTACCCCAAGAGGATCTTGGCTCATGGTTTTCCCTGAATGGAAAAACTTTCACCCTCTCTGAATCCCAGTCTGCCACTTGTCTGGATGATCTCTGGTGACATCTCTGCAAAAAACATTTTCTCTCTCTTTTTGTTAGAGTCTTTTTAGAATCTAGTCTACTTCGCGCCCCCCCCCCCACAAAAAAAAACCATTGCCATTGAGTCAATTCTGACTCAAGTTGACCCCATGTGATACACAGTAGGGCTGTAATCTTTACGGAAGCAGATTTCCAGGCCTTTCTTCTACAAAGCTGCTGGGTGTGTTCGAACTGCCAACCTTCAGGTTAGTCTTGTTGCTCTGGAGTTGTTGAGTGCAAACTGTTTGCACCACCCAGGGACCTGTTAAGAATCCAGTAGATGATGGATAAATGCCTGTTGATGGAATGAATGGCAAGAAGGTGGCTTAGATGTATGGATTATTGTAAACTCCACTCACTTTCTTGATTCTAGATGTGGTCAGAATGTACCTACTTGCACTGAACATATTCTGTGACTAGGACTGATTGGTTTATCATATCACCGAAACAGACTCGATAGGTGTGATAAATATCAGCTGGTAATATATTAAAAAATGGAGAGAAATATTTTGTAAAACATAGGGATTAGGGGATTTATTAATATTTGGGGTACTACTGCCCTCTATGTGTTGGCCTAATGCCATTCTCATTTGGGATTTCTCAGTTCAATATTCCAATATTTGTGATACCTAAAAAGAGGAAGAATTAACATTTTTGTACTTACCATGTGACAGACTTTGTGATGGGCACCTCACATACATTATAACATTGATTCCTTCAACAGTTCTGAGCTGCAGATTAAAGAACTCAGAATCAGAAAGTTTAAATAACTAGTCCAAGGTCACAGAAAAAATCAGCAACAGAAAAAAAAAAAAAAAAAAACCTGAATGCAAGAATATCAGGTTTTGAAGTCTGTTTTCATCCAACCATGATATCCTCAAACCTATAGATTTTGAAAAGACTATCTCTCTGGTCCTCAGTCTGCTCCCTGCCAGTGTGGGTATTATTGTTTCCATGGGTCCATGAGCAAGGCAGGCCCACTGGCCAACATGACTCACAAGCCACAGCCGGAAACTGGTACCTGAGAAATCTTATAAAAATCAGTCTGGTTTTTTGGCTTCCTCATTACCGCACCCAGGATAATTATAATTATATGCCTTTTGTCTGTGGAAACTAATATCAAAGGTCCTGACAAAGAGTATCCCTGGTGGGAACTATTATTATCCCCATTTTATGGCTAGAGAAACTGAGGTATGGATTCGTTAGATGCCTTGCCCAAGGTCAGTTGATGAGTCAGAGAATTGAGTCTACATCTGTTGGACTACCAGGCTACCTACAGACCCTTGTACCATAATTCTGCTCTCGGCCCAAAACACCTGCCATGTTTATTAGACTAGTATTACCATTCCCTAGGTAAAAATTAAGGGATTAATTCCAGCTAAATCATAGCATTTGTATTATTGTGAGGTCCATGAGAAATAGGCTCTGTCTCTCTGGGAAATAGGTCACACGTCCTAGTGTTTTTCTTAGGATTCTGGAGTAGGGATCTTGGGAATGAATAACACCAGATCAAGAAATCCTCAGCCACATAATCAGAGGCCATTTTCATCCCCTGGAGAGGTTCAATTTAGTGGTCACTTAGAAGGCTTAGAGCACCTTGCCTTTGACTAACACTTTGCCCGTAAAGCTCACTGAGTTGAATGCCATCATGCAGAGAGCAAGAGGCAGATGGAAAGAAACCTCAGTGTGTTGGAAGACTGGGCTGATTTCAGAGTCTGCGTTCAGTATCTGGAGTTGTATTTGAGAGGGAGTCCCATGACTTGTTTTGTGTGGAATTTGTATGTTGTTGTTGTTAGCTGCTACTGAGTTTGCTTCGATTCTGGGCGAACTTACGTATAATAGTACAAAATGTTGCCCTTCCTGATAGTTGATATGTTTGAGTCCATTGTTGTGGCTCTTGTGTCAACTCATTTCATTAAGGGTTTCACTTTTGCTGACCCTCTCCGTTACCAAACATGGAGTCCTTTTCTAGCAATTAGTATTTCCTGATGACTTGTCCAAAGTAAGCAAGCTAAAGTCTCACCATCTTTGCTTCTAAGGAGCATTCTGGTTGTATTTCTTCTAAGATTGATTTGTTTGTTCTTCTGGCAGTCCACGGTATATTCAGTATTCTTCTCCAGCACCACATATCAAAAGCATCAGTTCTTCTGTCTTCCTTTTTCTTGTCCAGCATTTGCATGTATGTGAGGTGATTGTAAAGACCATGGCTTGGGTCAGATGCATCTTAGTAATCAAAGTGACATCTTTATCTTTTAAGACTTCAAAGAGAAATTTGTATATCTGAGCATTAATGTGTGTTGAGTGGCTTAATGTATTAGTTAATGCAGAATTCTAGAGTTTTGGTCCCAAGACAGGTTATACAACAGAAGTGTGTTTAAAGGTCAGGCCTGAAGAAAAATCCAGTTGCTGGGATTCTAGTCACAGCTGGGGATGGAAACTACCAAGAGAATGAATCTCATTGTGATGAGAAATCAACCTCAGTCAACTCTGGACAAGGGGCAAGAACAGAGCTGTCATGGCCAACACATGAGATATGGAGACTTAAATGGCCCCCTTGGGAAGGGGATAGAAAAAGCTGCTCTGAATCTATGTAGATATGAGACTTCAGGCTGCAATTGACTTGTTGCTACCTTCTAGATAGTTGTTCTTTTACTTTCTGTGCCTACAAAACTCTACTCATCCCTTAAATGTCACCTGATTTTGAAGTCTTGCTTCAAGGCAGAATTATATACTCCCTCTTCTACTATGTTCATATTGCTGTTGTGGTATCTATTGGTGTTTCCATTGCCTGTTTGTTACATCTGTTTCTCCCAAAAGACTGTGAGCTCCTTGTTGTTGTGTTGTTAGGTGTCCTTTGAGTCTGTTTCGACTATATGGACCCTATGTACAACACAATGAGACACTGCCTGGTCTTATCCCATCTTCACAATCATTGCTATGTTTGAGCCCATTGTTGCAGTCACCGTGTCAATTTATCTCATTGAGGGTCTTCCTCTTTTTCATTGGCCCTCTACTTTACCAAGGATGATGTCCTTCTCCAGGGACTGGTCCCTCCTAGTAACATGACCAAAGCACATGAGATGAAGTCTTGCCATCCTTGCTTCTAGGCAGCATTCTGAACTTTCTAAGTGCCAGTAATATAGGCACACCTTGTTTTATTGTACTCCACTTTATTGTGCTTTGCAGATATTGTGTTTTTTACAAATCGAAGGTTTGTGGCAACCTTGTGTTGAGCAAGTCTATAGGCACCACTTTTCCAACAACATGTGCTCACTTTGTGTCTCTGTGTCACATTTTGTTATTTATTGCAATATTTCAAACTTTTTCATTATTATTATATCTTTTATGGTGATCTGGGATCAATGATCTTTGCTGTTACTACTGTAACTGTTTTGTGGCCCCACGAACCACACCCGTATAAGAAGGCAAACCTGATCGATAAATGTGTGTGTTCTGGTTGCTCCACTGACCAGCCATTCCCCCATCTCTCTCCCTCTCTTCCAGCCTCCCTATTCCCCGAGATACTACAATATTGAAATTAGGCCAATTAATAACCATAAAATGGCCTAAGTGCTCAAGTGAAAGGAAGAGCCTCTCATCTCTCAATTTAAATCAAAAGCTAGAAGTGGTCAAGCTTAGTGAGGAAGGTATATCAAAAGCTGAGACAAACCAAAAGCTAGGGCTCTTGCACCAGACATTTAGCGAAGTTGTGAATGCAAAGGCAAAGCTCTTGAAGGAAATGAAAAGTACTACTTCACTGAACACAGGACTGATAAGGAAAAGCCTTATTGCTGATATGGGGGACGTTTTACTGGTCCGGTTGGAGGATCAAACCAGCCATAACATTCCCTTTGGCTTAATCCAGAGCAAAGCCCTAACTCTCTTCAATTCTACGAAGGCTGAGAGAGGTGAGGAAGCTGCAGGAGAAAAATATGAAGCCAGAAGAGGTTCACGAGGTTTAAGGAAAGAACCCATCTATCTCCATGACATCAAAGTGCAAGGTGGAGCGGCAAGTGCTAGTGTAGAAGCTCTAGCAAGTTATCCAGAAGCTCTGGCTGAGATAATTGATGAAGGCGGCTACACTGAACCGCGCCTGATATTGGAGAAGACGCCATCTAGGGCCTTCATAACTAGAGAGGAGATGTCAATGCCTGGCTTCAGAGCTTCAAAGGACAGGCCGACCCTCATTAAGGGCTAATGCAGCTGGTGACTTTAAGCGGAAGCCAATGTTCATTTACCATTTCAAAAATCCTAGGGCCTGTAAGAACTATTCCAAATCTACTCTGCCTGTGCTCTATAAATGGAACGACAAAGCCTGGGAGACAGCACATCTATTGACAACATGGTTTACTGAATATTTTAAGCACACTGTTGAGATCTACTGCGAAGAAAAAGATTCCTTTCAAAATAATACTGCTTATTGACAATGCAACTGGTCCCCCAAGAGCTCTCATGGAGATATACAAGGAGATTAATGTTGTTTTCATGCCTACTAACACAACATCCATTCTGCAGCCCAAGGATCGGGAGTAATTTTGATTTTCAAGACTTATTATTTAAAAGAAATACATTTTGTAAGGCTATAGCTGCCATAGATAGTGATTCCTACAATGTGTCTGGGCAAAGTAAATCGAAAACCTTCTGCAAAGGAGTCACCATTCCAGATGCCATTAAGGACATTAGTGATTCATAAGAGAAGGTCAAAATATCAACCTTAACAGGAGTTTGGAAGAAGTTGATTCCAACCCTCATGGATGATTTTGAGGAGTTGAAGACTTTTGGTTTTGGTAAGACTCCAGAGGAGGGAGTAACTGTGGATGTGGTGGAAATAGCAAGAGAACTAGAATTGGAAGTGAAGTCTGAAGATGTGACTGAACTGCTGCAATCTCTTGATAAAACCTTAACGGATGAGGAGTTACTTCTTACGGGTGAGCAAAGAAAGTGGTTTCCTGAGACTGAACCCACCTCTGGTGAAGATGCTGTGAACATTGTTGAAATGACAACAAGTAATTTAGAATATTACATACACTTAGTTAATAAAGCAGTGGCAGGGTTTGAGAGAATCTACTCCAATTTTGAAAGAAGTTCCACTGTGGGTAAAATACATCAAATAGCATCGCATGCTACAGAGAAATCTTTTGTGAAAGGAAGAGTCAAACGACGCAGCAAACTTCATTGTTTTCTTAAGAATTGCCGCAGCCACTCCAACCTTCAGCAACCACCACCCTGATCAGTTAGCAGCCATCAGCATTGAGGTAAGACCCTCCACCAGCAAAAACATTATGACTTGCTGAAGACTCGGAAGATGGTTAGCTTTCTTAGCAATAAAATATTTTTTAATTAAGGTATATACATTGTTTTTTAGACATAATGCTATTGCACACCTTAATAAACTACACTATAGTGAAACATAACTTCTGGGAAGCCAAAAAATTCATGTGAGTCACTTTATTGTGATATTCACTTTATTGTGACAGTCTGGAACTGAACTCGCAGTATCTCCGAGGTATGCCTGTATAGAGATACATCTCTCCCTGCACTAGAGCATAGGGATCAACACACCTACGTGGCATTGACTTGGCTGAACAAGAACCAACAGGAAGAACTTTGTCAAAGATCAGCTGACCACAGGTGAATGGATTTAAGTCTGGGTTCTCGATTCTGTTCCATTTGGTCTATGCGTCTGTCATTGTACCAGTACCAGGCTGTTTTGACTACTGTGCTGTGTAACAGGTTCTGAGATCAGATAGTGTGAGGGCCTCCTACTTTGTTTCTTTTCTTCAATAATACTTTGCTTTTTGGGGGCCTCTTTCCTTTCCGTTTAAAGTTGGTGATCAGTGTTTCCACCTCATTAAAGAATGCTGCTGGTATTTGGATAAGGATTGCGTTATGTCTGTAGATTGTTTTGGGTAGAATTGACACTTTCACAATGTTGAGTCTTCCTATTCATGAGCATGTTATGTTTTTCTATTTATGTACGTCTCTTTTTGGTTAAGTGCTACGGCTGCTAACCAAAGGGTCAGCAGTTCAAATCCGCCAGGCGCTCCTTGGAAACTCTATGGGGCAGTTCTACTCTGTCCTATAGGGTCGCTATGAGTCGGAATCGACTCGACGGCACTGGGTGGGTACGTCTCTTTTGGTTTCTTGCAATGGTGTTTCATGATTTTCTTTGTATAGGTCTTTTACATCCCGAGTTAGACTTTTTATCTTTTTGGGGACTATTATAAATAGTATTGTTTTCCTGATTTTCTTTTCAAAGTTCAATTTGTTGCTGTATAGGAATCCAACTGATATTTGTATGTTTATATTGTATCCTGCAGAAACCCTGGTGGTGTAGTGGTTAAGTGCTATGGTTGCTAACCAAAGGGTCGGCAGTGCAAATCCACCAGGCACTCCTTGGAAGCTCTATGGGGCAGTTCTACTCTGTCCTAAAGGGTCGCTAGGAGTTGGAATTGACTCGACAGCACTGGGTGTGGTTTTTTTTTTCTTCTTCTTCTTCTTTTTTTTTATTGTATCCTGTTACTCTGCTCAATCTTTCTCTTAGTTCCTGTAGTTTTCTTGTGGAGTCTTTGGGGTTTTCTATGTGTGGGATCATATCATCTGCAAATAGGGACAGTATTACTTCTTCCCTTCCAATTTGGATGCCCTTTATTTCTTTTTCTTTCCTTATTGCTCTAGTTAGGACTTCCAGCACAGTGCTAAATAGAAGTGGTGATAAAGGGCATCCTTGTCTTATTCCCGTTCTCAAGGGGAATTCTTTTAGTCTCTTTGCATTGAGAATGATGTTGGCTGTTGGTTTTGTATCAAAAACTGACAAACAAACAAAAAAACCAACCTGTGGCCAATGTGTTGTTTCCCACTCATAGCTACCCTATATGACAGAGTGGAACTGTCCCCTAGGGTTTCCAAGGAGCAGCTGGTGGATTTGAAATGCTGACCATTTTTGGTTAGCAAACTGAGCTCTTAATCACTGTGCCACTAAGGCTCCATTGGTTTTGCATAGATACCTTTTGCTGTGTTGAGGAATTTCCCTCCTATTTCTATTTTATTGAGAGTTTTTGTGTGGAATGAGTGTTGCCTTCTCTGCGTCAGTTGAGATGATCATGTGGTTCTTTTCTGGTGTCCTATTTATCTGGTGGATCACGTGGATTGATTTTCTAAGGTTGAACCATCCTTGCATACCTGGTATGGATCCCACTTGGTCATGGTGTATTATTTTTTTGATATGATGATGAATTCTATTGGCTAGTATTTTGTTGAGAATTTTTGCATCTATATTCATGACAGATGTTGGTCTGTAATTTTATTTGCCTGGCTTTGGTATCAGGGTTATGATCATTTCATAGTATGAATTTGGGAATATTCCTTCCTTTTCTATGATCTGAAATAGTTTGAGTAGTAGTGGTGTGAGCTCTTCTCTGAATGTTTGGTAGACTCCAGTGAAGCTGTCTGGGCCACGGCTTTTTGTTGTTGTTGTTGGGAGTTTTTTTTTTTTTTTTGAGTTACCTCTTCAGTCTCTCCTCTTGTTATGGTTCTGTTCAGATTTTCTATCTCAATTTGTGTTAGTTTAGGTTGGTAGTGTGTTTCTAGAAATTTGTCCATTTCCTTCAGGTTCTCAAATTTGTTGGAGTACTCTTTCATAGTATTCTGTTATGATCCTTTTCATTTCAGTGGTGGCTGTTGAAGTATTCCCCATCTCATTTCTTATTTGGGTTATTTGCTTCCTCTCCTGCTTTTCTTTTGTCAGTTTGGCCAAGGGTTGTCAATTTTGTTGATCTTTTCAAGGAACCAACTTTTGGTCTTGTTGATTCTTTCTATTGTTTTTCTGTTCTTTATTTCATTTATTTCTGTTTAGTCTATATTATTTCCTTTCTTCTGGTGGCTGTGTGCTTTTGCTGTTCTCCTTCTATTTGTTCAAGTTCTAGGCCTAATGTGATTTTGGCCTCTTCTTCTTTTTGATGTATGCGTTTATTGCTATAAATTGACATATGAACACTGCCTTTGCTCTCTCCCAAATGTTTTGATATTTGGTAGTTTGGTATTTGTTTTCCGTCTCATTTGATTCTAGGAATTTTTTTATTCCCTGTTTGATTTCTTCTATTACTCAGTTGTTTTTAAGCAAGGTGTTATTCAGTTTCCACATACTTGATTTTTTTTTTCCTTGCTCTTCCTTTTATGGCATTGTGATCAGAGACAATGCTTTGTATTATTTTGATGTTTTGGATTTTACTTCGGGTTGCTTTGTGGCCTAAAATGTGGTCTATTCTGGAGAAAGTTCCATGTGCATTATAAAAGAATGTACACTTTGCTGCTGTTGGGTGGAGTGTTCAATGTATGTCTATGAAGTCAAGTTGGTTGATTTTGCCCCTTAGATCTTCTGTATCTTTGTTGAATTTCTCATTAGATGTTCTGTCCTTTACTGAGAGTGCTGTGTTAAAGTCTCTACCATTATTGTGGAACTATTTCTCTTTTCAGTGCAGTTAGTTTGTTTTATGTATTTTGGAGCCCTGTAGTTTGGTATGTAGATATTTATCAAGGTTATGTCTTCTTGGTAGATTGTCCCTTTAAACACTATATAAAGTCCTTCCTTGTCTTTTATGGTTGATTTCGCCTTAAAGTCTATTTTATCTGAGATTAGTATTGCAACTCCTCCCTTTTTTTGTTATTGTTTGTTTAATATATTTCTTCCATCCTTTGGTTTTTAATATATTTATGTATTTGTGTCTAAGGTGTGTCTCTTGTAGACAACATATTGATAGGTCATGCTTTTTTATCCATTCTGCCACTCTCTGTCTCTTTACAGGTGCGTTTAAGCCATTTACATTCAGTGTGATTATTGATAGGCATGGGTTTGTTGCTGTCATGTTGTTGTGCTTTTTTTTTTGTGGAGCTGCTATTCCTCTTACTTTGCTGTGTTCAGTTCCTTTTGTTTGTGGACTTTCTTTTCTTTCATTTTTACAGATTTTGTGTTTACTGAGACTGTTTTTCTTATTCTAATGAGTAGTTTTTTTAACTTTCTTTGTGGTTATCTTGAAATTTACCCTTATCATCCTAAGTTTGGACCAGTATTTTATTACTTGATATTGCCTAGACTTCCTCTCCATTTGTAAGTACTATGTCTACACCATTTACTCTTCCTTTTATTGTTTCAATGTTGTTGTCATTTACAGATCGATGTCTGTGTTTACCTGTTTTAAGCCTTTTAGCTTTGTTTTATTATTTAGAGTTCTTTACCTGGGTTGGTATTTGGCTGATGCTATTTTGTACCCTAGACTCTGGTTGTTGTGTGATGTTGTTTGTTCCCTAACTGAAGGATTCTCCTTAATATTTTTTTTTAAGTTTGGTTTGTTTTTTTATTGACTTCTCTTAATTTCTGTTTATCTGAAAATGTCCTAATTTCACCATTGTATTTGAGAGAGTGTCTTGCAGGATTTATTATTCTCGGTTGGCAGTTTTTTCTTTCAAGATTTTATACATGTCATCTGTTTTGGAAATTCAGTCATGCACAAATTTTTGCTCTTGATTGTATCTCACATAATTCTTAGGTTTCTTCCTTCTTGTCTGTGATTTTTCCTCAAAGTGAAGTTCCTGTGTTTGGCTTTAATCTTGCTGATTTTGTCTTCCATTGTTTCAAATTTGCTCCTAAAACCTTCTATTAAGTTGTCCATTTCTAAGATTTTATTGTTTATCTTTTGGATTCCTAGTTACTGTTTTTGTATGATTTCCAGTTGTTTGTTTATTTTGACATTTTGTTCTTGTATTATTTTTCTGAATTCTCCTACTGCTTTTTCTGCACTTTCCTTGATTTTAACTTTTTTTTTGTCTGTGTTTTCCATGATTTTGCCTATTTTTCCTTTGGTTTTGCCTATGTTTTCCTTGATCTCTTTCCTTATCTCTTGGAGATTCCTAAATATTAATCTTTTGAGTTCCATATCAGGTAGTTCCACTGCCTTTTCATCTACTAAAGGTCATCTGATTCCTTATTTTGGTCGCTTGCTGGAGCCATCGTGTCTTGAATTTTTTGTTTCAGTATTATCTGCTCTCTCTGAGACATTATGGTATTATTTTCTTTCTTTATTGATCATCTTTTCATTTGTGTCATCCTGTTTCTTTGCTTTATTTTGATAAGTCAGGGCAGGCAGGCCAGGTGTGCTTTGCTACTTGTTCGTTTGTGGGCATGATAGTGCTCACTACCTTGTCCCAGTTGGCCGGGAAGCAGCCCCCAGGACAAGCCCATTTCACTGTACACTTATTTGGTCAGGTGGCTGAGGATGGACTGGGTGTGCACTATTTGCCTCCTAAAGTTGGTCCAGTGGTGTGGAAGCATTCACACACCTGATAGGCTGGGGTGTCAGACAGGGAGTAGTATGGGCTCACTTCCCACCATTCAGCAACTAGTCAAGCGGCAGGAGGGAGGGGCAGTATGGTCCCAGTGCAGCAGCGGGTCTGAATGCCAGGAACCTTTTAGCTGTGGCAGCATGGCAGGGGCTGATGGGAAGGGGTGATGGTGTATGGGGATAGGTGGGGAGGAGAAACAAAGGTAAGAAGGAAAGAAGAGAAAAAAATGGTATCATGGTGGGGTCCAGTGAGTGGTGGTGGGGCCAACCTGGGGGCTGGTGGGAAGGGAGGGGAGGGGATGTATAGGACTAGTTTGGAGGGAGGAAGAAAAGAAAGAAAAAAATGGCAAAGTGGTGGGGGGGCTGCAGTTGGGGGTAGGGCAGACCTGGGGCAGTGGTGGGCCAGTGCGATAGTGGCTTTTGAGCTGCAGTGGTGTAGCAGTGTCCAGCGGGAAGTGGGGAAGGTGGCATACAGTGCTAAATGGGAGGTAGAAAGAAAAAAGAGAAAAAAAAAAAAACTGGCTGCAGGGTGGGGGCTGGTGAGTGGGAGCAGGGCAGGCTTGAAGGCTAGTAAGAAGGGAGGGGAGGTGATGTATTAGGCTAGGTGGGAGAGATAAAGAAAAGAATGAACAGAAAGCAAAAAAAAAAAAAAAAAAATGGCGTGGTGGAAGCCAGCAGGTGGGGTGGGGCTGACCCGGGGTGGTGGTTGGCCAAAGGCTCTCTAGCCATGGCAGTGCAGTGGGTGCCCATGGGAAGGGGTAGAGGTGGCATATGCAGCTAGGTAGATGGGAGAAAGATAAGAAAGAAAGGGGAAAAAAAAAAGAAAACAAAAGTCACAAAGGAACCCTGCAGGTGGGGGCGGGGTCAACCTGGGGTGGCAGTAGGCCAGTGGTTCTCTAGTCACAGCAGCAAGACAGGGTCTGGCGGCAAGGTGTGAGGCAGCATATGAGGCTAGGTGGGACGGAGAAAGAAAAGGAAGAAAGAGAAAAGAAAAGAAAAAAAAACAGCGGCACAGTGGGAGCTGGAGACTGGGGGTGGGATGGACCTGAGGGCTGTTTGGAAGAGAGGGGAGATGACTATGGGACTAGGTGACAGGGAGAAAGGAAAAACACACACAAAAAGAGAGGTGCAGGGAGAACCGGTGGGTGGGGGCAATGCAGACTCAGGATGGTGGTGGGCCAGTGGCTCTCTCTCCCTGTGGTGGTACAGTGTGGCCTAGTGGAAATGGGTAGAGGTGGCGTATGGGGCTAGGTGGGAGGGAGAAAGAAAAAGAAGGAAGGGAAAAATATGGCATGGCAAGAGCCCATGGGTGGGAGTGGGGCAGACCCAGGGTGGCAGTGGGCTGGTGGTTCTTTAGCCAAGGTGGAGGTGACTTATGGCGCAGAAAGGTGAGAGGTGGGAAAACATGCTTTTTTTGGTTACTAGGTGCTCTGTCTCCTGTTAGGGGCTCTGTGAAGTTGTCTTCCCCTACTCCCTGTCCAGGGTTGTTGTTGGCAGTGTTCCAAGATGGCAACACTGTGTTGAGTAAGTTGGCAGGGGACCTCCACTCTATATCTCTCCTACTTCTCTGTTTTCTTTCAGTTTCTTCCTCCATTTGGTGTTTGATTTGGTTCTTTATCCCTTCATTTGATGCTTAGGTTTCTAGGATTGATATTTGTATCTGTTTATTTAGTTTTTCAGGTCTTTGCTGCAGAGGGATGGCATCGTGCATATGTCTAGGGTGCCATGTTGACTCCGCCCCCTTGGCTGTAATTTTTGTGAAAACAGATCACCAGACCTTTCTCCCATGGTGCCGCTGGGTGGCTTTGAACTGCCAATCTTTTGCTAAGTAGCTGAGAACAAACCATTTTCAACACTCAGGGACCACAAAGGGGCACAGTTGCTAAATTATAATACCTAGCCTATCACTCCTATTTCCCCTGCACTGTGCCCTGGCCATCATGTAAAACTGTCATGAATTATTAACCTAGGTTTAATAAATACAGCATTAAATGAGTTTACCCAGCACTGAAAAATCTGGCATAGATCTAACTTCAGGGTGCATATAAATCAACGTGCAAACTGGCGATCCTTCCCTCGGAGGACCGTTGTGTATGGGAAGTATTCATTAGACTCTCCAAAGCCCCATTTACTTAACAGCTTTCTCCCAGTTTAATATCTCCCGTCTAATGGCCCTGGTGCTGTGATGATAGACATCATGGAAATGCAGAGCGAAGGGAAGAGGTAGATAAGTATACCAGTTTACATGGGGTAAATTACACACTAGAACTGCCCTTTCGCTATTTGCCTGAAAGTTCATTTCTTCAGCTGATTCATCCCTTAGGCAGGGTTCCACTCTAAAGCCATCCTTCGCACTACAGAGTGTTTGGATGGCTGGGTGCAAAATGGATTTTGCTAACAGGTTTATTCCTCTAAGAAAAATATTTTTACTTTAGAGCAGGAGCTTTGAGGATTCATTATCAACATGTAAATTGAAATTCCCAGGACCAGGACAAAGGCGATTAGAGCTTACATAGGACTCAGTAAAGAAGACATTAAGGAATTCATTCTAAAATAATTGACTTCAATCAGGGCTTCGAACAAGTTCGGTCCAAATGGAGCCCCTTGCATTTTTAACAAGTTCCCAGGTGATGCTAATGCTGCTGGTTGGGGACCAATCCTGAGAACCACTAATAGAGCAGTGGTTTTCAAATTTATTATACATGAGAATTACCTGGGGATCTTGTTAAAATGTAAATTCTGATTCAGTATATCAGGTGGAAATGCAAATTCTCAGCAGGGGTTTGGACCGGAATGAACCAGTTGGAAGCCTTGACTTCAGTGGGCTTATCTGACTCTGTCTCCCTCACCACTGCTTCCCTGTCAACCACCTTTCCTGCTCCTCTGCTTTATCTTTATTTGACCAAATTGCAGGCAAATGTAAAAGCCTCTATTTTCCTTTCATTATTTATTAATTCTATAATTAATCACACACATATCTAGTTAGTAAAGGACATGTGTGCACCTGCCATCTAGTTTAAGAAATACATCACCAACATCTTCAGAGGGCCGCTGTTGTCCCTCCCTGTTGCATCTTTTTCCTTCACCCTCAGTTAATTATTCTGTTTCTTAAGAACTTTGCCAACCAAAAACGAAACAAGACAAAGCCTAAACCAGCTGCTGGCTAGTAGGTTCTGATTCATGGTAACCCCATGGGTTTCCGAGGAAAATTGCACTCTGTGGGCTTTTCATGGTTGTGACCTTTTGAAAGCAGATCACTAGGTCTTCCCTCTGTGACAGCTCTGGCTGGGTTTGAACCGCCAATCTTTTGGTCAGTTGCCCAGTGCTTAATTGTTGGCACCATCCAGGGACTCCTATAAATTTGCCACCTACTTAACATTCTTTGAACGACGTTTAGTTTTGTCTATTTTGGACTCTAATTAAACGGAATCGTGTTGTATAGATTCTTCTGTGGCCTGTTTCTTTCCCCATTGTGTTTTTGAGATCCGCCCACTTTAAGGTGTGCAGTTGTGGTTCACGCCTTGTTACCGCTATGTAGGATTCCAAAGTCTGAATGCACCAGCATTTGGACATTTGGGTGGGTCTCATTTTCTTTTGCTCTAATGAACAACGCTGTTATGAACACCCTTGAAAGTGTATCCTGATAAAACCCCATTGCTGCTGAGTCTGTGCCTACTCATAGCGACCCCAGTTGTGCGATGGTTCTTCTCGGGCATGGATTTCCAATCTTCTTCACATCTTGAAACTCATGGAAAACGATACTACTATTAACAGAGCACAAGGCGTAACCTAGAGGGACCTGGCTGTCTCCCTTTGGGCTGTGATAAGTTCATTGCCTTTTATTTATGTTACATAATTTGATAAGAAAAATAAAGTAAAGTAAAATATTTCCGAAACTTAAATGAGAAATATGAGCTTGATTCCATAATTTCTTTATATCAGGCTTTATGCTTGAAGTTTCTATATGTAGTTTTTCATGAGGTCTTTTTAATGGTGAGCCCTTCAAGTTCTTGACGGTCATTATATAAGAGAACCTCGCACAGGTAGGTGATAAAAAATGAGTGCCATAATTTTCAACTCCAAAATTTTATAACTGAAGGATCTAGTAGCTCTTTTTTTTTCTTTTATTGACAAATACAATATCGAAATGACTTGCCACAAAGCAAATAGAGGTCAATACTTTTGAATGGATTTCCATACTTTTAAGACATTTTTATCCTGCTTTTTATTTAAAATGATATTGCAAACAAATCCTATTTTATTACATACCCATCTCTTGCCGAATATTTAATTTGCTTTCTTCTTGTTATTTTGTTATTATAAACAGCAGTGTGAGGAACATTCCTATAGAGAAGTGGTTATTTATGGCCGAGAAGTTTCCATAATGTAGATTTCTATGAATAGAAATTACTGAATCAAAAAGCACAATAGCTTTCAAGGCTTTTAATGATAGCGATAAATGACTTTCTAGAAAGGCTAATACATGCACATTTTGACCAGCTGTGCATGAATTGAACCATCTCAACATGCTATTGGTTTAAAAATTCCGATTTGATGTTGTTGTTAGGTGCCGTCGAGTTGGTTCCGACTCATAGCGACCCTATGCACAACAGAATGAAATACTGCCCGGTCCTGAGCCGTCCTTACAATCGTTGTTATGCTTGAGCTCATTGTTGCAGCCACTGTGTCAATCCACCTCTTTGAGGGTTTTCCTCTTTTCTGCTGACCCTGTACTCTGCCAGGCATGATGTCCTTCTCCAGGGACTGATCCCTCCTGACAACATGTCCAAAGTATGTAAGACGCAGTCTCGCAATCTGGCCGCACTTCTTCCCAGACAGATTTGTTCGTTCTTTTGGCAGTCCATGGTATATACAATATTCTTCACCAACACCACAATTCAAAGGCATCAACTCTTCTTTTGTCTTCCTTATTCATTGTCCAGCTGTCACATGCATATGATGTGATTGAAAATACCATGGCTTGGGTCGGGCACACCTTAGTCTTCAGGGTGATATCTTTACTCTTCAACACTTTGAAGAGGTCCTTTGCAGGAGATTTACCCAATGCAACGCGTCTTTTGATTTTTTGGCTGTTGCTTCCGTGGCTATTGATTGTGGATCCAAGTAAAATGAAATCGTTGACAACTTCAATCTTTTCTCCGTTTATCATGATGTTGCTCATTGGTCCAGTTGTGAGGATTTTTGTTTTCTTTATGTTGAGGTGCAACCCGTACTGAAGGCTGTGGTCTTTGATCTTCATTTGTAAGTGCTTCAAGTCCTCTTCACTTTCAGCAAGCAAGGTTGTGTCATCTGCATAACGCAGGCTGAATATCAAATTAGTCTGTATTTCTGTTTCTATAACTACAGGTTGATTGAACATTGGCTTGCTCTTATACTTTCTGATGATTTCAAATCTCTCTTCTCTGAGTTATTCTTCCAACCCTTCAGCAATTTGTTTTTGCGGTCTCACCAGTATACCTAAACTTCCTGTATATTTAAACTATCTTGCTTTATTCAGGTTTATAGTCTTAAAATGTACCTACAACATCATACATTAAATTAATTGGCTGACTAATTTATTTATCTAACCAGTCCACAAAATTTCCCGAGTACCTACTATATGCCAGTAAAAGAAGCTATGGACAGTCTTGAATGGTAATTATGTTATCGTGTGGATCGTCATCTCCACAAATAAGTCTTTCAGTAGATGAAGGCTTTCATGTGGCAGGATTTTTATTTTTTAAAGCACATGCTCAATGAATCAATGAGTCTTAGAACTCAACTTGTGTATTAATCCCTTAGATGGCTGCATAACTGAATAATAGATACGATAGAGTAGGCATATGCAAAATACTTTTAGTATCGAGCGCATATGACTTAGTTAACTTTATAACATTCCACGAACATAAGAATTAATATCCTTGTTGTAAGATGAGGCAGTGAGGCTCGGAAAGGTTTATCGTGTGGCTTGAAGATACAGGAATTGGAGCATGGGATACGGTTTGGGATCCGTGTCCACCTGCATACAGGACCAAACCTGTTGCTGTCAAGCAGATTGTGACCCATGGTGATCTCATATGTTACAGAGCACAACTGCTCCAAAGGGATTTCCTCTGTAACCTTTACAGGAGCAGATCGCCAGGACATTTTTCCACAGCACTGCTGGGTGGGTTTGGACTGCTGACCCTTAGTTTGGTAGTAGAGTACAAACCATTTACACCACTCAGCCTACAAGATCCACACGTTCCTATTAAATAACACTACCTCTGAGTGGTAATAGGTCCTCCTTTGATTTCTGTTCATGTCAAACTGCAACCTTTTCCTGTTACCCCTTCTATGATACTCTGAGATTTCAGGAACAAAAAGAGGCAATCATTCCTCTTGGTGGTCCCATTAGCAAAGGGGCTGGTGGGGGAGAGAAATCGCTGGCACTGTCTTCTGGGACGTCCATTCCAAACAATGCTTTCTGTATTAACTACTTCCTGATCCTTTTTCCCTAAGCTGAAGAAGATACCACTGAGCTTTTGGGAGGTAGAGAACAACAAAAACTCCGACCCACTGTATAAGCCCAGATCAGGAAATTATCCTTCTGTTCCTTCCTCTCCCAAATAACTCCATTATCTCTTCTTCTGTATGTTAGATATTGGCTGTCTGGATCATGCTGGGAGAGGATCCAGGCTTGGGGAATGTGAAACATGGCATGGTTGCCGGTATGGCTTCTCTTTTAGGCAGATGTCTCAGGCCAGGGGCCAGGTTGGCAGGGATTATTCCAGGGTCTTTCACGTGCTGTCCTTTTTGTCTCTGGTCCAGCTGTTTTTTTCACAATGGTTGCAAGGATAACAATTGTCACTGGCGATCTCAGCTTGCCTGGGGTGAAGAAGAGAGGAGCGAAAGCTTCTTTTACCTGGAATCACAGCATGATGAAGGGAAAGGTAGGGAGGCTTGTGACTAAAGGCCATGTCTTCACTTACCAACTGGGTCACCTTGAAAGTTCACTAAAAACAAACAAACAAAAAACCCTGTTGCTGTTGAGTTAATTCTGACTTATCCCTGAATCTCAGTTCCTTATTTGTAAGATGGAGATTGAAAAAAATCTACCTTGCTATTAAATTTTTTTTTTTTTTTTTTTTTTACTGAGATGTGGTTTCTGTTAGCTGTTGTCGAGCTGGCCCCCAACTCATGGTGACCCCACACACAGTGGAATGAAATGTGCCCGGTTCTGTGCCATCTCCTTGATCAGTTATGACCCATAGGGTTTAATTGGCTGATTTTCAGACGTAGATGGCCAGGCCTTTCTTCCTAATCTGTCTTAGCCTGGAAGTTCCTTTGAAACCTGTTCACCATGGGTGACCATTCTGGTATTTGAAATACTGGTGGCAGAGCTTCCAGCATCATAGCAACATGCAAACCACCACAGTATGACAAACTGACAAATGGGTAGCGGTACTATTACTAATACAGGTGTAATTAAAATCACAGGGTTTTAACTGGGGTCATGTTTATCCTACCACTCTAAGGCAATAATGCTTATTGGGAAGATCAATTCCATCTATAGTGGAACCAGCCTCGTTGGAGCTGTGTAGGCCTTTGAGTGAGCATAAATATTGATAAACAAACGCAAACACCAACACATGGTGTGATTAAGCAGCATCTGGAAGTATAAAGAGAGACAGAGAGGCCATGATTTAGTTCAGTGAATTCTCTGCTTCTTGCATCTCTCTTCTTCATCATTCTGGGTCCAAATGACCATTGGATTTATTGCCCCAGTCATTGACTGACAGGCTGGGCCCTCCTCTTCTCCTGTCAATTGGTACCTTCTTTTTCTCTTGAATTAATCATTCTGCAGGAATGGAGCAATGCTGTGAAAAGTACATGTTGAAAATTCCTCAGGTCCTTAGTGATTTGCTGTTGACACAATAAACTGTTTTCCTCAAAATTTCTTTCATTTAATCCTCTCTTAATCTATGTGAGGTAGACAACATACCTCCACTTCCTTGATGAAGAAACAGGTGCTTGCAGATGTGTCTAGGGCCACACAGTTTGATAGTGGTGGATCCAGTTCTAGGCTCCTTCCGCTTCCTCAGTGATTCCTTTCAGCTAGGTTCTCATATGAGTTTTACTATCTTCAACAAACATGTATTGTCTACTATATGTCAGGTGCTGTGGTAGGCTCTTGGAGAAGAAACAGAAGAGTTAGATATAGTGCTTACCTACTCAGCTTTCCAGACCAATAGGGGAGACATACAAGACATAGGTTGCTTCAGTAGAACACGATGTGTGCTCTAAACATGATATATACAAATGCTATGTTTGCAGAGAGAAGGAGGTAGCTTCCTGATGGCTGAAAGGACAACTTGGAGAAATTGTCACAGATGAACTGACCTTAACAGTTAGTATGGAAGACAGATAGGAGTTTGTCAGGCAGAAAATATGGGAAAGACATACCAGGAAACAGAAATTGGAATCACAAGCAAGCCCAGGGACATGGTAAGTGACATGCAGAGAGGGATGATGTGTTAGTGGGACATGAGGGAGGAGGGAGTTGGTGCAGAACAGTGGATAGGCAACAGGGCACAGATGGCCTTACATGTCGTGCTAGGAGTATGGACTTTTTCCCTTAGGGCCTAGGCAAATTGCACTGTATTCTGTTTCCATTTCCATTGGGTGGCCTCACCGAAAGGGAAATTTTCTTGCCTAACTGGTCCTTGTGACTTCTGTGCTTCATCCTAAGGAAATGTTTAGCTTAAATGGGCCACGATAGCTTATGTCCCACCATAACTTGGAACTTCCTTGTCCCACCAACCTCCTGGGAGATCCCACTGCTGCAGTAGACAGAATACTGGGTAGGAGTCAGGGACCCTTGGTGGCACAGTGGTTAAGAGCTTGGCTGCTAACCAAAAGGTTGACAGTTTGAATCCACTTGCCACTCCTTGGAAAGCCTATGGTGCAGTTCTACTCTACCCTATAGGGTTGCTATGAGTAGGCATTGGCAACAGGTTTGGCTTTTTGGTATGTGTGTCAGAAGAGGTCCCTGGGTGGCACAAATGGTTAAGTTCTTGACTACTAACCAAAAGGTTGATGGTTCAAACCCACGCAGATGTGCTTCAGAAGAAAGGCCTGGTGGTCAGCTTCTGAAAGGGTCGCAGCCTTGAAAATTCTAAGGAATGTAGTTCTACTCTGCAACACTTTGGGTTGCCATGAGTTGCAGTCGACTTGATGGCAACTGGTTTGGTGTGTTTTTGATTCATGTGTGTCAGATATCCAGTTGTCCTTCATCATTTGGGATCTTACGGTCCCAGTCACTTGTGAGTCAAGGTGACAGGTGGCAGGGGCCAGGTTGGTCAGGAAGTATGACCCAGACTCCCTCAGAGCCATCAACAAAGTGCTGCTATATTCTTGTCCAAGTATTCTGTGTCAAATTCATTTGTTGAGTTTGATGGAACTGACAATCCTCTCAGGTCCACTTCCTTTACCTGCTGGGATAGTTGTGTTTGAACTTCAAAGCTGCCTTCCACCAGAGAACCCGGATGGAGCAATGAGAATTTTCAGCCTGTGGCTTTGTTTTCCCTTGGGGCTGGCCATCCCGGAGCCAATAGGAATTTCACTGTCTTTGTTGTGGCAAGGTTTTTCCTTGCCGCTGTTTGCTTTGGAGCCCTTCAGGAGTGCTCTGTGGTTATTTCAAGTTAAGCCTGTCAAATGAGACTGTTTTATTTTTAATAGCAATGTTGGAGAGTAGAAAGAGAGCCCTGGGTTAGAAATCAGGAAAAGGAAAAAAAAAAGAAAAAGAGAAATCTAGCCCTTGTTTCAGACCTGTTGTTCCCTTCACTGGCTATGTGTCATGCCCCCATAACTGGGTCTCAGGGAAAGAGGGTTAGTCCTACCACTACCAGTTGCCAGGAGTCAGTTCCAACTCACGGTGACCCCATGTGTTTCAGAGTAGAACTGCGCTCCACAAGGTTTTCATGGCTATGATCTTTTGAAAGCAGATCACCAGGACTTTATTCCAAGGAGTCTCTTGGTGGGTTTGAACTACCAACCTTTTGGTTAGTAACCAAGTGCCTAACCGTTTGTGCTACCCAGGGATCCGTGGGTTGGCCCTAATGACACAACATTCACAAAATTTTTATGAACATCAAAGGAGATCATATAGTGAGACTGATTCCTAACCTGTAAAGTGTCTGACTGATTTATCAACATTCATTCTCATTTTAATTTTTATTTAAAACAGGTATAACTCATAAAACTTTTTTTTCCTATTCCAGGAAGTGGGCCTCAACCACCCTAGTCCTCATGATCTTTCTTTCTATGAACTGATGAAGAGATAGCTTCACCTCTTTTGAACTTAGACATAATGCTCCTTTTGTTATTTCTGTATTTATGTATCTCATGCAGAGGATGAGGTCCTGGGAGGTATCCGGCTTGTCTCTATTTTCCTTTTTGCTTGTCACAGTGCTGAGCATACAGTAGGCACTCTGTAAAAACAGTTACACTGTATTTCCATTTATACCCTTAGTGCACTAGTAGAGAGTGTGTTGTGTGCTTTTGAGTTGATTCTGACTCATAGTGATCCTATAGGTCAGAGTAGAAATGTCCCATAGGGTTTCCTAGGCTGTAATCTTTACAAGAGCAGATTGTCAGGTCTTTCATCCTGCAGAGCAGCTGGTGGGTTCAAACCCCCGACCTTGCAGTTAGCAACAGAGTGCTTAACCATTGCACTACCAGGACTCCTTAATAAAGAGTATAGAGCTCTGAGAAAATTCAATAATTGGGGTCATGTGTATTCTACCATTATCAACCTGCATGATTGTTGAAACTTAGGACTCAGTAGTTTACTTTGGTCTTTATTGCTTCTCAGTGAGATGTAGCTCTTTACACCGCTTTGCAAGAATATGTAGATTTTCCAGTCTAAGGAAACCACAAGATGATAATCAGGCAAAGGAAAGTTTGTTTAGAGCATGGAAACGTTGCACAGACTGGAAGTTCTCACCCTTAGCCGCTGACTTCTCCATATTTCCCAGTCTCCCTTGCAGTGAGAACGGCACATGACTGAGTTCTGGCCAATGGAAGGTGGGTGTCCCCAAAAGTGGTATGCTTCATGTCTGGGTCAATTATAAAATCTCTTGTGCGATCTGCCTTGTTTTCTCTTTTTTAACTCACTGGCTGATTGAAACAAGGGCTCTAGTGGAATACTCTGAGGAGAACCTAGAATAAGGACTGGCCAGCTTTTTCTGCAAAAGGCCAGAGAGCAAATATTTCAGACTTTGTGGGCCATACAGTCTGTCGCAAGTATTCAAATCTACCATTGTAGTGTGAAAGCAGCCATAGACATTAAGTAAACAAATGAGCATGGCTGTGTTCCAATAAAACTTTATTTATAGGCAGTGAGTTGATTTGGCCCATGGGCCATAGTTTGCTGACCCCTAATCTAGAGAATGGTGTCACCATGGGTTGTAGGAGGCTGGGATCCCTGAATCACCACGTGGAAGGCTTCCGGCCAAATACCTATTTGGGCTATGACATGAGTAGAAATTAGCCTTTATTTTGCTTAAGCCGCTAAGATTTTTGGATTATTTGTTAAAGCAGCTAATATCAATTATCATGACTAATATTGAAACATTCTAGAATTCTCCTTTTATTTCACTTCTTAGTTCAATCATCAATCCTGCCAATTTTGTCTGTAAAATATTTTTCATATCTTTGTCTACACTGCTCAAGTTTAGGCCCTTGTCATTTGTCATCTATAGGACTGCTATGGCCTCTCTCCAATTCATCTTCTGTGCTATGGCTAGAGAAATAGCTAGAAAGATGTTCCAAACACAAAGATAATGGCCAACTCTCTCCCTGAGCCTCTGCTCAGTCGTCCTGGCCTTTATGACATCCTCTGAAGCATAAGACTGGTTAAAATGCAACTTTAGGGTCAAAAGACCTAGGTTTAAATAGTAGCTCTGCCACATCCACCTGTGTCTTTGCTTTGCTTTGGTTTCTTCGTCTGCACATCGAAGGCAATGACACCTTCCTCGCTTGACTGTTAGGGGGATGAAATGGGATTATGTTTGTAAAGCAATTCCCAGTGGGGTGATTGTCCTTTTCCATTATTCTTTGCACTTCTAATATCCTGCATTTCCTTCTAAGGCAGGGTGAATGGGGGTGATTTTGCCCCAAGGATACATTTGTCAAACTCTGGAGATATTTTTGATTGTTTCAACTATGGGGATGTTACCGGCATCTACGGGATAAAAGCCAGGGATGTTGCTAAACATGCTACAATGCACAGGACAGCCCTCACAACAAAGAGTGATCCAGGCCAAAATGTCGACGATGCTGAAGATGAGAAACTCTCTTCTAAGGAGATCTGTGTGAAGTTACAAAAATTCACTACCCAATGGGTGTTCATTTGCCAGGTACGGAATTTAAAGCATCTCTGAAATTGAGGGTTGTTAAAGAGGTTGTACTCTCTGGTTTTCACCAGCCCCGCTACTCTTTTGTCACGATATACATTTATGGTATCTTCTAGCCCTGGAAGGCATATGAGTTTATTACCCCTGGTGAACTTTCATCTCCCCCAACAGACAATAACTTTCTCAAGGACAAAAAAGACAAAACACAAAACAACCACAGTTGTGTTGAGTCACCTCTGACTCATGGAAACCCCATGTGTGTCAAAGTAGAACTGTGCTCCATAGGGTTTTCATTGGCTGATTTTGGGAAGTAGATTGCCAGGCCTCTGTTCCTAGACTGTCTTAGTCTGGAAGCTCTGCTGAAACATGTTCAGCATCATAGAAACGTGCAAGCCTCCACTGACAGACAGAAACCCTAAAACAGCAGATGGAAGCATACAGAAGACTGGGGCCATTAGGAGAGAGGGGAAGCACCACCACATCCTAATATAGTGAAAAATGAATGTTTACAGTGATGTGTTATTAAGAAAAAGCAAAATCATTAGCATGTCCTCTCCTTAAAGAGCCCTGGTTAAGCAATGATTAAGTGCGTGGCTGCTAGCTGCAAGGTTGGTGGTTAGAACCTATCCAGTGGCTCTGCAGGAGAAAGGCCAGGTGATCTGTTTCCACAAGGATTACAGCCAAGAAAACCTATGGGCAGTTCTACTCTGGTACATGGGGTTGTTAAGAGGCAGAATCAACTGGATGGTACCTGTTATGTATTGAATTGTGTCCCCCCAAAATGTGTGCCAAGTTGGCTAGGCCATGATTCCCAGTGTTGTGTTGTTGTCCTCGATTTTGTGATCTGATGTAATTATCCTACGTGTTGTAAATCCTAACCTCTATGTTGCCAACGAGGCAGGATTGCTGTTGCTTTTAGGTGCCATCGTGTCGGTTCCAGCTCATAGCGACCCTATGTACAACAGAACGAAATACTGCCGGTTCCTGCTTATATGGTACCTTCTGAAATGGTTGAATGTCACTAATTCTTTTTAGTTTAGTGACTGTTCATTCCTTCCATCTTCTTTTGGTGCTTCCTGAGTCATTTTATATTTTTCCCATAGAATCCTTCACTATTGCAACTCAAGGCTTGAATTTTTTCTTCAGTTCTTTCAGCTTGAGAAATGCTGAGCGTGTTTTTCCCTTTTGATTTTCCATCTCCAGGTCTTTGCACATGTCATTATAATACTTTGTCTTCTCAAGTAGCCCTTTGAAGTCTTCTGTTCAATGCTTTTACTTCATCATTTCTTCCTTTTGCTTTAGCTACTCAATGTTCAAAAGCAAGTTTCAAAGTCTCTTCTGACATCTATTTTGGTCTTTTCTGTCTTTTTAATGACCTTTTGCTTTCTTTATATATGATGTCCTTGATGTCATTTCACAACTTGTCTGGTCTTTGGTCATTAGTGTTCAATGCATCAAATCTATTCTTGAGATGGTCTCTAAACTCAGGTGGAATATACTCAAGGTCATACTTTGGCTCTCGTGGACTTATTCTTATTTTCTTCACTTTCAGCTTGAACTTGCATATGAGTAATTGATGGTCTCTTCAGCAGTCAACTCCTGGCCTTGTTCTGACCGATGATATTGAGGTTTTCCGTCATCTTTTCCCACAGATGTAGTTGATCTGATTATTGTGCATTCCATCGGGCGAGGTTCACAATTCCTGTGTATTCCATCGGGCGAGGTTCACGTGGATAGTCGCTGTTTATGTTGGTGAAAAAAGGTTTTTTCAGTGAAGAAGTCGTTGGCTTGCAAAATTCTATCATGCAATCTCCAGCATCGTATCTATCACCAAGGCCATATTTTCCAGCTATTGATCCTTCTTCTTTGTTTCTGACTTTCGAATTCCAATCTCCAGTAATTATCAATGCATTCTGATTGCATGGTCAATAAATTTCAGATTGTAGAAGTAGGTAAAAATCTTCAATTTCTTCATCTTTGGCATTGGTGGTTGGTGTGTAAATTTGAATAATAGTCGTCTTAACTGGTTTTCCTTATAGGCGTATGGATATTAGCCTATCACTGACAGTGTTGTACTTCAGGATCCCACTCCAGATTTCTGAATCTATACTTCAGGATAGATCTTGGAATATTCCTTTTGATGATAAACACAACGCCATTCCTCTTCAAGTTGTCATTCCCGGTGTAGTAGACTATATAATTGTCCAATTCAAAATGGCTAATACCAGTCCATTTCAGCTCGCTAATGCCTAGGATATCAATGTTAATACATTCCATTTCATTTTTGATGACTTCCAATTTTCCTAGATTCATTCTTCAGCAGGATTAGAGGCAATTATGTTAATGAGGCAGGGCACAATCTACAGGATCAGGTTGTATCTTGAGTTGATCTCTTTTGAGATATAAAAGACAAAAGTGGGCAGAGAGGAGAGAGACCTCATATCAGCAAGGAAGAAGAACCAGGAGCAGAGTGTGTCCTTTGGATCCAGGGTCTCTGGGCTGAGAAACTCCTAGACCCAAGGGAAGATTTATGTTAAGGACTTTTCCCCAGAGCTAACAGTGAAAGAAAGCCTTCCCCTGGAGCTGGCACCTTAAATTTGGATGTCTAGCCTCCTAGACTGTGAGAATAAATTTCTGTTTGTTAAATCCATCCACTTTTATTTCTGTTATAGCAGCACAAGATAACTAACATGGTACCCAACAACAACAACATTTCCTTAAGACAGGAAGGTTTGCATACAATTGAAAAGGATTTAAAAAAAGTTTAAGGGTACAGTTAACTTAAAGTTTTGGTAAAAGGACAAAATTCAGGCCAGTGAAGTTACTCAAAGCGTGTAACCAGCTTTTAGCACAATGCAGGGGAGCTCAATTAATGGTTGTTGATAAATAAATTGATTAATGCAACTGGGACTCTAATCTACGATTGAGTGTTTCCAGTTTGACAAGATTAGCCCAGGTTTGCTTTGTCATCCATCCTGATGAGTGTAGACTTTTAACTTTATAGACTTGCTTTGGCCAACAAAGACATACACTTCAGGAAACTAAGCTAGATCTAAGGTGGATATGGCTTAGAGAAAGAGTAGAGAACTTGGGGTGTTTGGCTCGTTGAGGTTGTCTCGTTAGAACCTGATTCTTAGGTCTATAATTCTTGGTACACTCATCAACGTCCTGAGGCAAGCCATAAGGGGTTGGATTAAGATGGAAAACTGGGCAATGGATCCTGGTAATGGTTGCACAACATGATTAAGGTAATTGGTGTCACTGGATTGTACATATGAAAACTGTTGAATTGGCAAATGTTGTGTTACATGTATTAAAAAAAAAAAAGGCTTGGGGTCTGTCATTGACTCTGTGATGTCTGCTTAAACCTCCTATAACTGAACAAGTCATATCCCTTTCCATGATGCAATTGTCCTTTTAATAGACTTCCAGGATAACACTGATCAGTTCTCTTGTTTTTTTTTTTTTGTCTTTGTTGGTTTTCCCTGTTTAAACCTGAGTTCTTCAGGCAGGTCCAGGTTGTGTTCATTTTTGTGTCCTGAGCATCCTGGAGGTTTGGGTATGGGTGGATGTGAGTGGGGAGCTTCTCATCTTCATCTCGGTTGACCAGGTCTGAATCCTTAGTCTCCTGTCTTTGATTCCTCCCTTTAATGCTTCAAACAACTGCTAAATCCTACTACTTCTACCTGTATATTACCTCGCTAATCCATCAACTCATCTCTATTCACCCTAGCCCTCCCTTGGCCCAGCCTCATTGCCACTCATTTACCTGCCTTCAGACTTGTTCCCTGAAATATATGCTATCTCTCCTGTCAGTGGCAGAACTAAGACATTTTATTATTATACAATGCAGCTAACATGGTAAGATACAATTACAGTAATGATAACATCCACCACATACATAGGACTTCTGGGCCAGGTACTGCTCAAAGCACTCACATATATTTACTCATCTCATTGGCAGCGCAACTCTATGAGGTAGGCACTTCTATTTCCCCTGTTATTTTTTTTCCCAAAGAGGAACCTAAGATGTAGAGAATTTAAGAGATTTGTCCAGAATTACGTAGTAAGTGTCAGAACTGAGATTCAGAATCAGTTCTTGAAGAAGCTTTTCTTAAACATGGGATGATTTTGAGGGGAGAAAAATTGCACTTAGTAAAGGATAACAGTAGCTTTGTGATTTTTGGGTTCCATTTAAACTTGAGTTTGTTCCATGCATTCATTAATTCATCTAGTTATTCATTCATGAATTATTAAAAAATATTTATTGACATTGCCAAGTGATGTTCTAGGTGCTAGAGATACAGCTTTAAATAAAAAAAAGTCAAGGTCCCTTGCTCTCATGAATGCTTCTTTCTTATGAAGACAGAAAATAAACAAACCATACATTCATAAGATAGTCATAAATGTTATACAGAGAAGTAGCGGGTGATGTAATAGAAAGTGACTGGGTGGTCAGGGAAAGCCTACTGGTGGTCAAGAGCTGAATGACAAGGAACCAAGTAAGAGAAGATCAGGAGGAGAGCCTTTCAGGCAGGAGGACTTGTTAATGCAAAGGTCCTGAGGTAAAGCTGAGGATGAAGCTCAGCTAAGGAGGCAGGTGGTTCAGGAGGAGGTCAAGAAGGACGATCAGGTCATGTAGCCCTTTGTAGACCAAAGTATAGACTCTAGGTTTTGTTTCAAGTGTGATGGGAAGTCACTGAGCTACTTGAAGCAAGGCAGTGACATTATCTGAGTTCTGTTTCTGCACGCTCACTCTGGCTGCTGGGTGGAGAATGGATTATAAAGGGCAAGGGTAGGAGCAGACATTCCAGGAGAGAGGTGAGGGATGCTGGTGCCTTGGGCCCGAGTGGTGCTAGTGGAGATGGAGAGAAGCAGGATGAGTTTTAGAGGCTCAGGGCCAGCATTCGCAGAAAAGGCTTTAGAAGACTTGGAGCTTTCCATTAGGGCAAGACGGTGCAAGGGAACAGACAGGGAAGCCACATTCCTTGTTTCTGTCCATTGTCAGTCCTGTGGGCACTCCCCCGGCCCTAAGAACGTCTGCTTTCTGTTGCAAATGTTCAGAATATAAAGTGCTGGCACTAACTCATGTTAACAGGCAACCAGAGACAGAGCCATAAACCAGAGTGGGCCACATGGAAGAGATGGGAGCAGCAAGATACGGGCAGGCCATCACTTCAAAGATGAGCATCGCCAGCATACTGATGGGCCTGCAGCAGCAACCTTCCATCACTCTGTTGTGAAACATCCAGCCCAGTATATCTACATTTCTCCATCTCCCTTCTCATTCATCCAACTCGGCCCCATCTTCTTATCCACTATGTCTTCATGGGAGACATGCTGGGGATTTCACAGACATGCTTATTTATATGTTGCAAGAAGTGTAAGAGGCTGGTGACAGAGACACATAGAAAGTTACTGCACAAGCAGATCTAGGTCTGTTCATCCCTTCCGATTCCTGCTTAACTTGATGAATAGATGTGCTGTGGTTCCTGCTGGAACCTGTCTGCAGATCTTGCCTGTGTTGTTGCTATATTCCTGACAATGCCATCCCTCCTGGCATGGGTTTCTGGAATGATCTGCACTGCGGAGTCATACAGGGCTTTCAGCGGCGTGTTACACAGCTGGGGGTAGGAAAAGGCAAGCATAAGTTCATTATTGGGCTGTGGAGTGGTCCCAGGGCTAAGCGGCTGCTCTAATGTGAAGTGGGGAGGATCATAGCCAAGCTCCCACCCCAACCTGCCCAAAACAAGTTACCTCCTCATTACACCACAACCTGAGTTATTAAGCTGGGCTTGGTGTGCAGTTTTATTTTTCATCTTTTTCCTGATTATCAGTTAACAATTGATCATCAGAGAAAATTTGGAGGATTCAGAAAACAACTGATGAGGCAGAAAATGATTTTCCATTATCCTACAACCCGGAGGCAAACTGCTCTGTTATTTTGCATATTCCCTTCTGGGCTTTTAAAATATTTTCCCTCTGCACATTTTATGAGTCGGAATCTACTCATTGGCAATGAGTTTGGTTTGGTTTTGGTTTTATGGAGCTGAGTTTATGTTGTAGGTACAATTTTTCATTCTACATTTTCCCACCTAGCTTTGTATCATAAGTCCTTTCCCGTCATATTAAACATTGTTGAGGCATTCTTTCATCCCTCAAGTGTCTGTTGTCAATGATCTGCAGGCATGACTTGGCTTTGGAGATAGAGTGAGGACCAATACAAGTGTGGTCCGTGCTCTCAGAGAGTCTTCAGTATAGCAGCAATTTGAACGTTTTCATTTATTTCATCTTCAGTGTTTTTTTTTTTTTTTAAATCAAGTTCACATTTTTCAATTGTGGCTAAGATCTGCATAAAAGGTTTATTATGAGAATTAAATAATATGTGAAGTGCTTTGCACTTTACCCATTGTCATCGAGTTGATTTCTGACTCATAGTGACCCTATAGGATAGAGTAGAACTGCTCCATAGGTTTTCCAAGGGTGTAAATCTTTACAGGAGCAGACTGCCACATCTTACTCCCACAGAGCTGCTGATGGATCTCAACGACTGACCTTTTGGTTAGCAGCAGAGTGCTTAACCAGGCTGCTTAACTACTGTGCCACCAGGGATCCTCGTTAGCATTTGTCTTAGTTATCTAGTGCTGCTGTAACAGAAATACCACAAGTGGGTGACTAACAAAAAGAAATTTGTTTTCTCACGGTCTAGGAAGCTAGAAGGCCGAACTCAGGCTGCCAGCTTGGAGGGGAAGGCCTTCTCTGTTGGCTCTGGGGGAAGATCCTTATCATCAGTTTTCTCCTGTTGAGGAGCTTCCCAGTGCAGAGACCCTGAATCCAAAGGATGTGTTATTCTCCTGGCTCTTGTTTCTTGGTGGTATGAGGTCCCCATGTCTCTCTGCTTGCTTCTCTCTTTTATATCTAGAAAGAGATTGGCTAATCTTGTAGATTGAGTCCTGCCTCATTAAGATAACTGCCTCTACTTCCACCTCATTAACATCGTAGAGGTAAGATTTACAACGCATAGGAAAATCACATCAGATGACAAAATGGTGGACAATCACACAATCCTGGGAATCATGGCCTAGCCAAGTTGACAGGCATTTTTCAGTGGAACGTAATTCAATCTCTAACAGCACTTTGGTACATGATTAAACACTCAAAACATTTGCTTTCATTAGGTTGTTTTCCATCTTATTCAGCTTTGAGCCTTCTTTCGTTAGCCCAGAATGAGAGCCTGGTAACAGCTTCACAGCACTAATGAGAATTTGGCTGGGGAGGTCATCACCTGGCAGGTGACACAGGCATCAAAGGCAATAATGCATCAGGATCTTTCAGGCCCTCGTAGACTGGGGTTGTGGACCAGGAGCAGGGACTAACTGGGTTTGCCTGGGCAACTAGTGCCACCAATGCATCACAGAAGACAGATGTGTGAGCTGCACCAGGGAAATGATGAGGATTTCCTGGAAAGAAAAGATCCTGTGAAATGGAAGGAAGAGCGTGTGGAAGAGCACTTGGTGTTCATTGTGCCCCTGTTGGGTTTACCACGCCTATCCTATATCTTTTATCTGGCTCATGTCTTGTAGGATTGTGCTGGTAGCAGCCGATCTGATGTTGACATTGCTTCCTAATGTACATTGTTTCTGAAAGCGCATTTTACAGGTGAAGCCTTGGGGCCTAGAGAAGGGAGCTGCACAGTGGGGGCACAGCTGGCTGTGAATTGCCAATTTTGTGCTTCTGCCTCATATGCAGCTGCTTCTGGTTCCCTGTGTTCTCCCAGGGCTTCCAACAAGTTCCTTCTGATTCAAATCTCTGCTGAGAATTTGCATTTTCACCCCAGATATACTGAATCGGAATCTACAGTTTGACAAGATCCCCAGGTGATTCTCGTTGTTGTTGTTAGGTGCCGTCGAGTCGGTTCTGACTCATAGCGACCCTATGCACAACAGAATGAAACACTGCCTGGTCCTGCGCCATCCTCACAATTGTTGTTATATTTGAACTTATTGTTGCTACCACTGTGTCAATCCACCTCGCTGAAGGTCTTACTCTTTTCTGCTGACCCTGTACTCTGCCAAGCATGATGTCCTTCTCCAGGGACTGATCCCTCCTGACAACATGTCCAAAGTATGTAAGATGCAGCCTCACCATCCTTGCTTCTATGGAGCATTCTGGTTGTACTTCATCTAAGGCAGACTTGTTCGTCCTTTTGGCAGTCCATGGAATATTCAATATTCTTCGCCAACACCACAATTCAAAGGCATCAGTTCTTCTGTCTTCCTTATTCATCGTCCAGGTTTCACATGCATATGATGCGATTGAAAATACCATGGATTGGGTCAGGCACACCTTAGTCTTCAGGGTGACGTCTTTGTTCTTCAACACTTTAAAGAGGTCCTTTGCAGCAGATTTGCCCAATGCAATGCGTCTTTTGATCTCTTGACTGCTCCTTCCGTGGCTGTTGATTGTGGATCCACGTAAAATGAAATCCTTGAAAACTTCAAACTTTTTTCTGTTTATCATGATGCTGCTCATTGGTCCAGTAGTGAGTATTTTTGTTTTATGTTGAGTTGCAATCCATACTGAAGGCAGTGGTCTTTGATCTTCATTTGTAAGTACTTCAAGTCCTCTTCATTTTCAGCAAGCAAGGTTGTGTCATCTGCATAACACAGGTTGTTAATGAGTCTTCCTCCAATCCTCATGCCCCGTTCTTCTTCATATAGTCCAGCTCCTCAGATTATTTGCTCAGCATACAGATTGAATAGGTATGGTGAAAGAATACAACCTTGATGCACACCTTTCCTGACTTTAAAACAATCAGTATCCCCTTATTCTGTCCGAACAACTGCCTCTTGATCTATGTAAAGGTTCCTCATGAGCACAATTAAGTGTTCTGGAATTCCCATTCTTCGCAATGTTACCCATAATTTGTTATGATCCACACAGTTGAATGCCTTTGCATAGTCAATAAAACACAGCTAAACATCCTTCTGGTATTCTCTGTTTTCAGCCAGGATCCATCTGACATCAGCAGTGATATCCCTGGTTCCACGTCGTCTTCTGAAACCAGTCTGAATTTCTGGCAGTTCCCTGTCTGTAAACTGCTGCAGCCATTTTTGAATGATCTTCAATATTAATGATATTGTTCTATAATTTCCACATTCAGTTGGATCACCTTTCTTGGGAATAGGCATAAATATGGATCTCTTCCAGTCAGTTGGCCAGGAAGCTGTCTTCCGTATTTCTTGGCATAGACAAGTGAGCACCTCCAGCGCTGCATCTGTTTGTTGAAACATCTTAATTGATATTCCATCAATTTCTGGAGCCTAGTTTTTTGCCAGTGCCCTCAGAGCACCTTGGACCTCTTCCTTCAGTACCACTGGTTCCTGATCATATGCCACCTCTTGAAATGGTTGAACATTGACTAATTCTTTTTGGTATAATGACCTTGTGTATTCCTTCCATCTTCTTTTGATGCTTCCTGGGTCATTTAATATTTTCCCCATGGAATCCTTCACTACTGCAACTCGAAGATTGAATTTTTTCTTCAATTCTTTCAGCTTGAGAAACACCAAGTGTGTTCTTCCCTTTTGGTTTTCCATCTCCAGCTCTTTGCACATGTCATTATAATACTTTACTTTGTCTTCTCGAGACGCCTTTTGAAATCTTCTGTTCAGTTCTTTTACTTCATCAATTCTTCCTTTTTCTTTAGCAGCTCGGCGTTCGAGAGGAAGTTTCAGAGTCTCCTCTGACATCCATCTTGGTCTTTTCTTTCTTTCCTGTCTTTTCAATGACCTCTTGCTTTCTTCATGTATGATGTCCTTGATATCGTTCCACAACTTGTCTGGTCTTCGGTCACTAGTGTTGAATGTGTCAAATCTATTCTTCAGATGGTCTCTAAATTCAGGAGGGATACACTCAAGTTCATATTTTGGCTCTCGTGGACTTGCTCCGATTTTCTTCAGTTTCACCTTGAACTTGCATATGAGCAATTGATGGTCTGTTCCACAGTTGGCCCCTGGCCTTGTTCTGACTGATGATATTGAGCGTTTCCTTTGTCTCTTTCCACAGATGTAGTCAATTTTATTTCTGTGTGTTCCATCTGGTGAGGTCCATGTGTATAGTCACCGTTCATGTTGGTGAAAGAAGGTATTTTCAATGAAGAAGTCATTGGTCTTGCAAAATTCTATCATTTGATCTCCGGCATTGTTTCTATCACCAAGGCCCTATTTTCCAACTACTGATCCTTCTTCTTTGTTTCCAAGTTTTGCATTCCAATTGCCAGTAATTATCAATGCATCTTGAATGCATGTTCGGTCAATTTCAGACTGCAGCAGCTGATAAAAATCTTCTATTTCTTCATCTTTGGCCCTAGTGGTTGGTGCGTAAATTTGAATAATAGTCGTATTAACTGGCCTTCCTTGTAGACGTATGGATATTATCCTATCACTGACAGTGTTGTACTTCAGGATAGATCTTGAAACATTCTTTTTGATGAGGAATGAAACACCATTCCTCTTCGAGTTGTCATTCCCAGCATAGTAGACTATATGATTGTCTGATTCAAAATGGCCAATACCAGTCCATTTCAGCTCACTAATGCCTAGGATATTGATGTTTATGCGTTCCATTTCAGTTTTGACGATTTCCTATTTTCCTAGATTCATACTCCGTACATTCCAGGTTCCGATTATTAATGGATGTTTGCAGCTGTTTCTTCTCATTTTGAGTCGTGCCACATCAGCAAATGAAGGTCCTGAAAGCTTTACTCCATCCACGTCATTAAGGCCAACTCTATTTTGAAGAGGCAGCTCTTCCCCAGTCACCTTTTGAGTGCCTTCCAACCTGGGGGGCTCATCTTCCAGCACTATATCAGACAATGTTCTGCTGCTATTCATAAGGTTTTCACTGGCTAATGCTTTTCAGAAGTAGACTGCCGGATCCTTCTTCCTAGTCTGTCTTAGTCTGGAAGCTCAGCTGAACCCTGTCCTCCATGGGTGACCCTGCTGGTATCTGAATATTGGTGGCATAGTTTCCAGCATCACAGCAACATGCAAGCCCCCACAGTATGAAAAACTGATTTTTAAGTATAATAAATTTTTGAGACCCACTGCTCTACTAGTGGTTCTTGGAATTAGTGCCCAACCAGCAGCATTAGCATCACCTGGAAACTTGTTAGAAATGCAAATTTCCAACAGGGGTTCAAACCAGAAGAGACTTGTTCCAAAGCCCTGGTTCTCTCCTGTCAGCTACAGCTTAGAGTTTTCTACAGGCTGTGAGAGGATTTCCTTTTGGATGATATTCAGATAGATCACACATGTTGCTTCCTTACCTACTGCTGTTGCTGAGGAGTAGCCAGCTAGGCCCTTGGGTTTCCAAAATGCAGCTGAACAACAAGAGAAGACCTTGTCCTGTCTAATAACGAAGTCCTCTCTTTTCTCTCTTGCTCTCTTAGGTTTACATTAAAATTAGACTTTGCTACATACACTAAGTGAGAGCAGATCTTTAGCAGACAGTCAAAGAGATTAGGAATGAGGATGGCTGTAACCAGGGGACTTGTGAATCCCAAGTGTTTGACAGGGTGATGGTTGCCCTCCCCAGCACCCCAATATACACCTTATGTCAAACACACACAACACACACACTTACTCACAAACTATGCTGCATCTGGGTTTGGTCCAGGTTGTTCTTGGAAAGTGAATTAATATGCAAATAAAAATGCAAATTGAATTATGCAAACAGATATGAAAATAGGACAGTAAGAAATGATTTAGTTGAAATTGACCTCCTCCCTTCACAGAGGTGTGGGATTATGCAAAGTGACATGAGTAAAGTTCTTTGAGTCCAAACAGGATCTTATTTTCAAGTCTTCCTATATTAGTCATTGCCTAGCTCTCTTCTCTAGAGGAAGAGCAGTCTGGGAAAGCCAGGATTAACTGAGCTCATACTATTTGACTGGCCATGTTCTAGGCATTCGACAATTGTTCTCTAAGTCAACAGTCACCACAACACTATAATCACCATTTTACAGAGGAGGAAACAAAAACTCAGAGAAGTGGAGGAATGTGTCCAAAGGTCACTCAGCCATCAAAGGTAGATCTGGTTCTTATGTGACTTAAGGCTATATTGACATGATCAATACTCCATTTCTCTCCTTCAGTTTTCTAGTTCTGTTTCCATGATGTATGAACTCTTTTCCCCTCCTCTTCTTCATATTCCTAAAACTGTTGTTGATGGCTTTAGAGGCTATAACTACCTTTGTTCATACCCAGCAGGAAAGAGATGAAGATGAAGGGAACTTCTATTTCCTAGAAACTCTAGCAAGTAGCTCATTGACTCTGATTGGCTTGTGTGCTCATTGGCTAAAGCCCGTGATTGAGAATGGAGAAAGGAAGATGGTCCCAGTTGGAAAGGTGAGAGAGTGGTCTTCTGTAGAGGCAATCACAGATGTTTGCTATAGGGTATTTGGAAGACACAAATTGTAGGAATAAATTTTGAGAAATGGATTAAAAATTGAGCCTTACAGTGTTTTTTTGCTATAAAACTCTCAAATCGATCCAGGCTTATGGTGACCCCATGTGTGTTAGAGTAGAACTGTGGTCCGTAGGTTTTTGGTGACCGATTTTTTAGAAGTCGATCACCAGTTCTTTCTTCCAAGGAGTCTCTGGGTGGACTCCATGCGGCTAAGTGTATTAATCATTTGTGCTGCCAATGGATTCATTCTTTGGTTAAGTTATTTAGTTTAAAATTAATAATAAATGTGGGCATTCTAAGGTTTCCCATCTAAATGTTGGCTGCTGGACTACTGAAAACAATGGCTATCCCCAGGCTTGGGTTTGATGCATTAGATGAAAATAGCCCCACTGGAGAGAGCTTGGATAATTGGGAGGTCCTGTGGGGTGTATCTAGAGCCCTGGTGGCACAGTGGTTAAGTGCTGAGCCTCTAACCGAAAGGTCAGCTATTTGAACCCACCGGCCTCTCCACAAGAGAAAGATATGGTGGTTTGCTTCCATAAAGAGTACAGCCATGGAAACCCTACGAGGCAGTTCTACTTTGTCCTATAAGGTTGCTATGAGTCGGAATTGACTTGATGGCAATGGGTTTGGTTTTGGTTTGGTGGGTGTTAAGCTGCCTTGCACTGAAAGCCATAACCCTAATTGTAGCCAGGCCACTGACTTTGGTGACTTCATCCCATCTCTGGGTCTATGTTTCCTTTTTGGAAAAAAGGGGGGCAGCCCGGGTAACAAGAACGACATGTATTTCTCTAGTTCTTTATGGTTCACGGTTGCCTTATTTTGTCACTATCTCACGTGATCTTCACTATAATCCAGGGAGTGAGTGTTATCGTTACCCTCAGCATTGTTACTTCCAATTTATAGATATGGACAATGAGGCTCAGGGAGATGGAGCACTTTGCCCAAAAACACACAGCCAGGAAGTGACTATGACTTGAGCCTAGAATTCCTTACTCAAAATCCAATCTTCTTTTCACACCTCTCTGCCTGTTGTTGTTGTTAGGTGCAGTCGAGTCAATTCTGACTCATAGCTACCCTATGTACAACAGAACAAAACATTGTCAGGTCCTGTGCCATCCTCACAATTGTTGTGAAGTTTGAGCCCATTGTTGCGGCCACTGTATCAATCCATCTCATTGAGGGTCTTCCTCTTTTTCACTGACCCTCTACTTTACCAAGCAGGATATCCTTCTCCAGGGACTGGTTGCTGTTAATAACATGCCCAAAGTAGGTGAGACGAAGTCTCGCCATCCTTGCTTTTAAGGAGCATTCCGGCTGTACTTTTTCCAAGACAGACATGTTCATTCTTCAGGCAGTCCTTGGTATATTCAATATTCTTTGCCAACACCATAATTCAAATGCATCAATTTAATACACCTTTCTGCCTAGCAAAGCGCAAAGATCCCTTCCTTGTTTGCAACCTCATGGTGCTGAAGCTCCAATGCTCTCATTTCAGCCTAAGAGATGAAGAACCACCAAGTCAATGCCTTGGGCTAATGTTCCTTGGCTGAACATCTTTTTGGAGCACTCCATCTTCTGTTTACCAGCATGAAAGTTAGTTAGCAAGAGCTCCTTCCCCATGAGGAAAACAGCAGGAACAGCAATAACAACAAGAACCAACCAAACAAACAAACAAAAAAACCCCCAAACATTCTCTAACTTTTGTGGAATTTAAGAAAACAAGAAGGTTTATGGTCAGTGTCCGCTTTGGGCAGAAGTTAGTAGAACAGAAATGTATCGTCTAAGAGCAGACTATGACTTGGGAAAAATTTTGATTTAGCAGAAACCTAATTACTTATGTATACATGGGACACTTTCTCTCCCTTTCCCAACACACGCATGTGTGCACGCACACACGAGCACACACACACACACACACAAAGTTAATTGTGATACAAAGAATCTTCTGGAAAGGATAGTTAATTGGTTCTAAAAATACCTTGGTTAACAAAAGCAGTGGCTCACTTGTCCAGGCTTCTGAGGAGTCAGCAGGAAGACTTGGCCATGAATTCTCAGTTGCAAAGTAAACCTTTATTTCAGGACAACATGTTTTATAGTACCATAAAAGAGGAGGAAAGTCAATAGCTCTATCTAATATCAACAGAACCAAGAAAATACTTTACTGATTCTATATTGTTCAAGGACTAGAGAATAGGAATACTTGCCCTTAGCCAACTACTTGCAAATCTCAGAGGTGCGGCTTCTGCTTTTGACCAAGAAAACCTCTGCTTTGCTCTGGTACATCCGAATGGATCCTTTATGAGTGGGTCAGCCAGATAAAGTAGGAACTCTCTTAATCAAACTCTGGTTAACAGTTTTGCCAGATTAAACAGTATGTTTTCCTTCTGTGAAAGGCAAAGAGTGCTGCCTGCAATACATGAAACACTCAACGTTCAGAGTCTACTCTGATAGGCCCATAAATTATGTTCCCAACAGGTGAATTGTATGCTTACCAAAAATAAATCGTGTTTGTTCACAAATTTACTTATGTCAGCTGTACTGTTTCTTGTAATTATATCACTTAATTGTTATATAAACAGATAAAATTATGATTGCAAAAAAGTGTTGCTCCAACTACAAAAAAAAAACTTGAAAAAGACAACTTGCTAATAAAATTGTTGTTGAATTAGAAATAGGTGGAGTTAAGACAAATGTAAATGATTGGGAAAAAATGAATAATCTGAACTTAGATTCCTTCCCAGGTGTTTTTAAATTGTCACTCCACTCCAGAGGAAGACTAGGACCCGTAATCCTAATGGGTATATTTTATATAAGAAACATGATTTGAATGCCAGTCACTGAACCTATGATCAAAGGGCAAATCTAGCCCTTAAATTAGAAGATTAACAGCTAGATGAACATTTTTATGTTTTCAGTGAAAATAAAACACTTAAAAATGTTTACCCACTTTAACAAATCTCTCAGTTAACCAATTAGCTTTTGGATTCAATCATACTGAATAAAAGAGTTCTATTGTGTTGGTGGGGGAGTCTTGGTGGCACAGTGGTAAAGTGCTCAGCTGCTAACTAAAAGGTTGGCCATTGGAACTCGCCAGCCCCTACAGGGGAGAAAGATGTGGCAGTCTGCTTCCTTCAGGATTACAGCCTCAGAAACCATGTGGGGCAGTTCTACTCTGTTCTGTAGGGTCTCTATGAGTCCTAATTGACTTCATGGCAATGGGTTTGTTTTTTTTTATTGTGTTGGTGGGGTCCCTGGGTGGTGAAAATGGTTAATCACTCAATTGCTAGTCAAAGATTGGTGGTTTGAACCCACCCAGACATGCCTCTGGAGACAGGCCTGGCGATCCGCTTCCGTAAGGTCACAGCCTTGAAAACCCTATGGAGCAGTTCTACTCTGATTCACATGGGGTTCCATGAGTCAAAACTGACTTGATGGCATCTGAGAACAACAACAACAGCGACATTGTGTTGGTGAATTGTAGTAAATGAGAAAAATTCTGAGTTCTCTCTAGCTTGCAGATGCTCTTCTAGACATACTGTCTTTTCCCCGAATGCAATTAAATGAAGAGTCAGTGTGTTATTTATTTATTTTGTTATTGCTGTTGAGAATATACATAGCAAAACATATACCATTTCAAGTTTCTACAGGTACCAGTTAGTGATATTGATTATAATCTTTGAGTTGTGCAACAATTCTCGCTCTCCTTTTCTGAGTTGTTCTTTTCCGTTAACATAAACTCACTGCCCCCTAAGGTTCCTATCTAATCTTTTGAGTTGCTGTTGTCAATTTGATCCCATATAGATAGTTCTTAAAAGTGCATGATGCTCAAGGCAGACTTTTTTTTTTTTTTTTTTTTAACCAGTTAAGCTAAACTATTGTTTGGTTTTAAAAAGTCTTCAGGGGATATTTCTCGTTTAGGGTTTAAAAATTATCTCAGGCAATAGTTTCAAGGGTTCCTCTAAACTTCATGGCTCCAGGAAGTCTGGAGTCGATGAGAATTTAAAATTCTATTCTGCATTTCCCCCCTTTTGATTAGGATTCTTCTATGGAATCTTAGATCAAAATGTTCAGTGATGGTAGCCAGGCACCATCGGTTCTTCTGGTCTCTTGGCAAAGGAGGCAGTTGTTCATGGAGGCACTTAGCCACACAGTCCATATCCTCCTCCTGTGTCTGACTCTCCTTCTTCCTCTGTTGTTCCAGGTGAATAGAGACCAATTACTGTGCCTTGGATGGCTGCCTGCAAGCTTTTAAGATCCCAGGCACTATGCATCAAACTAGGAGGCAGAACAGAGGTACTAAACATATTATTAGGTCAATTAACTGGGATGTCCCAAGAAACCATGACCCTAAACCTTCAAATTAAGAAACCAAATTCCATTAGGCTTTTTTTCATTGTACTTAAGCAACCTCTGCAGCTACTCTTTCTCTTTTTTTTGGTTGTTGAAAATGTATCTATCACACAGCATTTGGCAATTACACCTTTTACAGGTGTGCAAATTATTGATAGTAATTACAACAATCAGCTGTGCAACCCTACCCCAATCTCCGTGATATTTCCATCACCCTTAAGCCCCCTTGGAAACCCTGGTTGGGAAATGGTTAAGTGCTATGGCTGCTAACCCAAGGGTCAGCAGTTCAAATCCACCAGGTGTTCCTTGGAGACTCTATGGGGCAGTTCTACTCTCTCCAATAGGGTCGCTATGAGTCAGAATTGACTCGATGGCACTGAGTTTGGTTTTTCTGTTTTTAAGCCCCCTACCCCCCTCCCACCTGTGGTAATAATTTTGTTCTCTATACCAAACCAAACCCAGTGCCATCGAGTCGATTCTGACTCATAGCGACCCTATAGGACAGAGTAGAACTGCCCCATAGAGTTTCCAAGGAGCGCCTGGTGGATTTGAACTGCTGACCCTTTGGTTAGCAACCATAGCACTTAACCACTATGCCACCAGGGTTTCCTTGTTCTCTATAAGTGTGTTATTTTTGATGGCACGAAGAAAAAATTTGGAGGAATATTAAAATTTTTGATTCAAAGGCAATTAATTAATTGGCATAGTTCTTTATTCTTCCTGTATTGTATTGGTAACTCTATGGGGCAGTTCTACTTTGTCCTATAGGGTCCCTATGAGTCGGAATTGACTTGACGGCACTGGGTTTGGTTTTTTCGGTTTATTGTATTAGTTGGAAAATTTCGGTTACCACGACTCAACAGCATCTAACACCACTCCCCCAAAGGAGTCAGTTGAATTAGGAAAAATAAGTTATTTGAGCCGATATGTGTCAACCATCTAGAAAATTAGGGCACGTCATGTAGGTGTGCAAGTTCACACAAATTCCACTTTTTAAATATTTTTAGGAACTCCCTGTCATAGGTTTAATTTTGGATTTGCGCCGCTATGTTACACATGGCTTTCTGGATCATCCACTCTGCTGATCACCTGTATGGCTTCCTCTTATATCACCTTACTATGCCTTATTCTATGCCTACTTACTAATAACTCTTCTGATTCTCTCACGCTCTCTTCTTGTCCCCAGAGAGGAGGTTCTTAGGTAATACACGCTTCTTTGAAGATAGGTCTGGTTTTACTGCTGTTGAAATAGTGGCACAACGAGCGTTTCATGTGTGTACAATACTTGTTTGTTTTACAAGTGTTTTCACATACGTTACCTTACTAGAGCCACATGACAAACCTTTTTACATCCTTTTTAATAGTTAAGAGATCCGAAATTCAAAGACCAAAGGAATTTGTCTGCATTTGTCAGTTAGTAATCGGCAGAGCAAGTATTTAAATTAGGAGCTTCTAACTTCAGATCCAAAGCTCTTTTCTGATCCACCAACACAACCACAGAGTATTTCAGGTTTATTTGTTCTTTCTGGAATACCTATGTCACAAAAACCTTTCATGGATCCATTTAGCAAATAGTTTGTTAATTGCATGCTAGACAACTGGGTATACAGAGATAGGCATTATTAAAAAGCAGAGGTTCCACCCTGGGGATGTTTGGGACTAACTTGTGACAACATACAAAGGCTCACATACAAAGGTTCACCCTAGAAAATCTCCATACGTGCTTTTCACATGCATTTTACATAGCAGGTGAAACTCAGAGAAGCTCAAACATGCATTTTAACATGCTGCCGTTGGGTAACTGCACAATTATCAGCAAGCAATATGTTGGTGTGAACATGTGCTCTTGATAATTGCTACCATTTGCCACAGAGTGAGCTGTGTATTTATTTACCACATTATTATTGCAAAAAAGAAAGTGTGTGATTTTGTTGGTATCTATGTAATTAACTTGTACTTCACTGTGTATTTTAGCTTTAACTGCATCTCATGACTTCCAAAGAGCTGTTTGGAGCAATGCAGAGCAGACTTCATGGTTCTGTCCACAAGGATGCTTACAGGTTGAGCATACTTGAAGTTGATTATTTTTGAGCCAACTGTTGGTATCAGTTTTTAATTTACTGTGGACTTGTGCCAGAGAATGTATGCTTCAGTACAAAGCACCTCTTCTTTCTCTACTGATTTTGTGTAAGTTCTTTCTACTGACCTGGTTACTCTCCTCATTCAAACATCTGCTGGCCTTATTCAAGATAGGACAACAATACCTATTCTGTATATGCTTCATCGACTTTGAAGTTTATGATGCGGTTTTGTATATACGTAACGTAGCCATCCTGGAATAGAGCTTTATTCGGAGCCTATTTTTGTAAGAAGGTCTGCTTTTCTTGTCTGGGTGACTGAATTGTTTTTGCTATTCTTTTAATTTAAATGTTTACTATAATATTGCTATTGTACAGAACATTGGAAAATAGAGGAAAAAATTTATCCCTCATTCTGCTTTACTGACTTAATATCCGTTAACGTTTTGGTATATTTCCTTTCAGTCTTTTTTCTTTTTTTTTACACATGTAATTAAAAACAAAAAAACAGAGTAGTGATCACAGTAGGCAGAGAATTTGATATTTTTCTTCTTTACTTAACATTGTATCTTTTCTTTCCTGTGCTCCAACATAAACTTATAAACACTTTAAAAAATGAAATGCTTAGGCACTTTTTCCTGTGAATGTTGGTAAGTGAAGCTAAAAGCATTGGACATTTCACACACACACACACACACACACACACACACACACTTACAAGAAGACTCTGAAAGGTGGAGAGAAGAAGGCAGACTGACTAGGGACCTTGACACCTGAGGAACAACATGGCAGTGAGTTCCCTGGGTTTTCATTTTTGCTTCATACATCCCCACCTGGGTGCTGGAGAAGCTGGTCATTTGGAAATGCCAATGGGCACAGAAAAAAAAAAAAAAAAACCTCAGAGAAAAGATTATTCTTTTCAGCCAGTGGAATAGGAAAGCAGTAGCCTTAGCAAGAAAGAAAACTTTTAGACATCAATTGCTGCACTTCAGCCAAACACCACAGAGAAAATTGTGGCCCAATCCTACCCTGTCAGTAAAGATCAAGTGGGGAGCCTAGACTCCCACTCTCACCAAGCTATAAGAAGGTGGCATCAAAGAAGGTTAAATGGGGGCCTGAGACTTTCATCTTTGCAGGGCAGTAATGAGTGCACTGGTATTGGCAGAGGCCTAGCAGGGTATCCGAGCTCCCACCCCTACCAGCAGTAATGAGGAGCCCCTCCCTGCTTCCTGAGTATCAGTGGAGGTTGAGTGGAGCACCTGGACTCTCACCTCCACCTGGTAGTAATGAAGTAATACTCCTCTTCTACCCACAGCCTGGTGTCAGACCTGCTAAGACAGAAGATTTAAATAGGAACCAGTGTGTCATAACCCCAAATGTCCAGGACTCAATTAAAAAAAAAATCACTAGTCATCCAAAGAACCAGGGAAATTTTGAATGAGAAAAGATGTTGGAAAGATGCCAACATCTAGATGACAGAGATGTTAGAATTACCTGACAAGGATTTTGAAGCAGCCATCACAAAAATGCTCCAATGAACAATTGTTAACACATTGAAAAAAAGAGGTCTTAGCAAAGAAATAGAAGATACATAAAGAAGAACCACATGAGAATTTTAAAACTAAAAAACGTAATAACTGAAGTAAAAAAAAACTCATTGAATTATCTCAATAGCAGAATGAAGGGACAGAGTAAAAATATCAGTGAATTTGAAGATAGAACAATAGAAATTACCCAATCTGAACAACAGAATGAAAACTGACTGGAAAAAAAAAAAAATGAATAGAGCCTTAGGGACCTGTGGGACTATAACAAAAAGCCTGCCATTCATGTCATCAGAGTCCTAGAAGGAAAGGAGAAAGACGATGGAAGCTGAGAAAGTACTCAAAGAAATACTGACTAAATTTCTCAAATTTGACAAAAGGCACAAACCTACAGATTTAAGAAGCTAAGCAAATCTCAAAAAGGATAAACCCAAATAAATCCATGCCAAGGCACGTATTCAAACTTCTGAATGCTAAAGACAAAGAAAAAATCTTGAAAGCAGTGAGAGAGAAATGATGTCTTATTTATAGGGGAAAACAATTTGAAAGATAGCATATTTCTCATCAGAAACCATGGAGGCCAGAAGGCACAATCGTTTTCAAGTGCTGAAAGACAAGAACTGTCAATCCAGAATTCTATATCCAGAGAAAATATCCTTCAGGAACGAACGTGAAATAAAGCTATTCTCAGATAAAGAAAGGCTAAGAGAATGTGTTGCCCACAAATGATGTTCTCTAAAAGGAAATCCTCTAAACAGAATGTAAATGATAAAGGAAGGAATCTTGGAATATCAGGCAGGAAGAAAGAAAAATGGAAAGAATAAAAATATGTGTAAATACAATAGAATTCCTTCTCCTCTTGAGTTTTCTAAATTATGTTTGACGGTTGAAGCAAAAATTTTAACACTGAGTGATGTGGTCCTCAAAACATGTATAGGAACTACTTAAAGCAGTTATATCATTCATGGGGGAGAGCAAAAGGGAGTCAAGGTGGAGGGGGATGGGTGTGATTATGAAGTTTTAGCATGGGGAAGAGCTTAGTGGTGTTGGACTACTTCTGCATCTTGTGATGGTGCTTACAGGAATCTACCCATGTGATAAAATGTCATAGAACTATATATACACATTGTACCTACATCTGTTTCCTGATTTTGACATTGTACTACATAGTTGAGTAAAGTGTAACCACTGGGGTAACCTTAGTGAAGCGTACACCACTTTTCTGTACTAGCTTTGCAATCTATAATTATTTAGATAATTAATAATTATAGATGGCGAATCTATAAGTATTTAAAAATAGAAAGTCTGAAAAAAATGAAGTGGTTAGTGAATAGATAAATAAATTTTGGTACATACATACAATGGGATACTACTTAGCCCCAACTTGGATGACTCTCAAATGCACTCATTATGCTAAATGAAAGAAAAAATGAAAGAAGCCATACATAAAAGGCTACATACTGTAGGAATTCATTTATTGATTATCTGGAAAAAGCAAAACTACTGGGAGAGAGTCAGGTCAATGGTTTTCTGGGATGGGAGGCGACTGACTCCAAAGGGACATGAGTGAAATTTTGGGATATGGAAATTTTCTATACTTGATGGTGGCGGTGGTAGTTATACAACTATGTACATATTTCAAAACTTATAAAACTATAAATTTTACCTTCATAAGTCCAGTTTAATAAAAATTAAAAGAAAGCATCATAATACATTTAACCATACCCATAATTGAATATATAGTTGCTTTTTTTTTTTTTCTCTTTTTCATCATCAAAAATAGTGTGATCATAAATACCTGTGAGCAAACAACAATGTTTCTCCCGGGACTTTGTATTATTTCAGTAGGCTCTGTTCCCAGAAGTTGTATTGCACGGGTGGATGGAAAGGAGTGGAAGGATAAATGCTATGAACATTTTTACAGCCTTGGAGGCATAATTGCAAACCTACTTTCCACAGTGTATGTTTTAAACCAGTTTATAATGCCACTACGAAGGTATGAAAGTACTTCTTTTCCCACACCCTTGTGGGCCATGGGGTTTTGATTGCAAATGTCAGTTACTTCCACTGGGTTTAGATATCGCTTCCTGATAATTGAAGGGTTTGTATTTACTTGAGGCTTTATAATTATGGTATATAGGATTAGCTGAGCAGAACTGAACCCACACTATCTACAGTTCACTAAACATCCACCTAAACATTCACACACATGTGTGACAAACTATAAATACTATTCATCTGTAGCTAGAGTGTGATTCTGGTAATTAATAGCAATTTTCCTCTCCAGAATATTGGTGACATCCATAGATAGGAGAATTAGGGAGATATCGCTATCCTGGGAGGAGTCCTGGTAGTACAGTGGCTAAAGCGCTTGGTTGCTGACCTGAAAGTTTGGCTGTTTGAACCCACCAGCTGCTCTGTGGGAGAAAGATGTGGCAATCTGGGACTGTAAAGATTACAGCCTTGGAAACCCTATGAGGAAGTTCTGCCATGTCCTATAGGATCGCTATGAGTGGGAATTAACTCCACAGCAACAGTTTTTTTTTTTTTAAATCCCTATCCTGGTTCTGGTACAGGCCCCTTCCTTTTTTTTATTTGTTGTGCTCTGCCCCTCGGTTTTTCTCATATATTCTTGTTCCACACGATTCCATGTACAGCTCTATTCTAGATTTAAATGATCCTTTGATTCTGGTTTGGGCTGATTTGCAAGGTTAATTCTTAATGTCATAAACTGCTCAAGATACACGTTTTGAGAATCTGGTAGCTTCATCTACTCTTTTTCTATAGTTGCAAGGAGTTCTCTCTGCATTTGATATTGCTGGGTATATGCAACACTTTGCACTAAGGAGATGTGGCTTTTTTTTTTTAACCCGTTTTTTTTCCTTTTCAGAATATGCCTGCTGCAGTAGCTTGCATTTTGAAGTGCTTTGTCTCTGTGATGCAGTGAGGAGCCATGTTTTATAGCCTTTCCTGGTTTTGGCCGAATGGGAACAATTTTGGGGTAAGCATTTCCCTAAAAAATAATCTCCTACTAATGGGAATCCTTCTATTTCCTTATTTCCTGCCCATATCTATTATCTGGGCAAGTTTTTTGCTTACTTTATCCCATTTACTTTTCATATCACTCTCCAGAGGAGATTTTAACACTCCCATTTTGTATGTACATAAGAAGATGACAAAAGCCCTCCTGCACCAGGACCCCTGCTAGAAATTATCCTCCAAACTCAGTGTGACACAACTCAGTTGTTGTTAGCTGCTGCCGAGTTGGCCCCTGACTCATAGAGACCCCATGGACAACAGGACCTGACTGTTGTGATCCATAGGGTTTTCACCGACTGTTTTTCAGAAGTAGATTACCTGACTTTTCTTCCCAGTCTTCCTTAGTTTGGAAGTTCCGGTGAAACCTGCTCAGCATCATAGCAATATGCAAGCATCTACTGACAGACGGGTGGTGGCTGTGAATGTGGTGCCCTGGCTGGGAATCAAGCCTGGTCTCCTGCATGGAAGGAAGGAACTCTACCACGGAACCACTAATGCTCCCTGATCTCTACACAGAGCTTATGTATTAGCCTCCTTGGGCACCATAACGAAGTACCACCAACTGGGTGGCTGAAAGCAATAGCAATTTATTCTCTTACAGTTCTGGAAATAAGAAGTCTGAAATCAAGGTCTTGGCAGGGCCCTGCTGTCTCTGAAGGATCTAGAGGAAGATCCTCCCTCGTGTCTTCCTAGCTCCTGGTAGTTCCTGGCAATCTGTGACGTGCAGATGCATCTGCCCAGCTTTGCCTCTGTCTTCCATGGCCGTCTTCCCTCTGTGTGTCTATTCTTTGTGAGGACACCAGCTATTTTGTATTAGGGCCCATCCTCCTTCATTATGACCTCATATTAACTAGTAACATCTTTAAAGACCCTATCGCCAAATCAGGTCACATTCCCAAATACTGGGGCTAAGGACTTCAACATATCTTTTTGGGGGGACACCATTCAACCTTTAACAGTTGGCTAGGTGGGCTTCAAGGGGCCCTGGTGGCACAACAGTTACATACTTGGCTGCTAACCCAAAGATAGGTGGTTCAAATCCACAAGTAGCTCTATGGGAGAAAGACCTGGTGATTTGCTGCCATGAAGATTACAGCCTAGGAAACCCTATGGGGTAGTTCTGTTGTGCCCTATAGGGTCGCTAGGAGTCAGAATAGGAATCAACTCGATGGCAACTTTTTTTTTTTTTTTTAGGTGGGCTTTACTTATACTCAAGGGCCATCCCTGCTGCTGTACTGCTCTGGTCTCGCCTCATTCCCATCCCCTCTCTATGGTTGCCCTTCATAGTGCTGCTCAGAAGATGTCTCAGAAGCGGCCCAGGTCCACACACTCCTGTCTTTGGAAGTACCCTGGTGTCTCCAAATATCAGGGTTGGGGCCTAATTAATCACCAAGACAAAAATCATGGTGACCCTATACACGTCCCCGTGGGTGTGTGGTGACCTATGTGCGTCAGAGCAGAGCTGTGTTCCCTAGGCTTTTTAATGGCTGATTTTCCAGAAGTGGGTTCCCAGCTCTGTCTTCTGAGCTGCCTCTGGACTCGAACTGCTAACTTTTTGGTTAGCAGCCAAGCTCTTAACCATTTGCACCACCCAAGGACTCCTAATTGATCACCAGACCCTGACAAATGGTAACTTTTCCCTTCGTCCTAATCTAACGCTCAGTTTCCAAGTCTTTATTGGAAACTGGAGGATTACCTTCTTTCCCCGGTTATTAACAGTGGAACCACCCAGTCATTTCCATGGGAATTATACCCCCATTTACAGGTACCTTTTGTCCTAGGTCCCTGAGGCAATCATGCAGCAGGTCACCATTAGTATATTTCTCAGATTGCGGTAATAGTCCTAAATAACACCACAGATTGAAGGATAGTGATAATATCCAGCATTTGTTGACTCTTACCTTGTGCTGGGCTCAGTGCCATATATATATATATATTTTCTTTTTTTTTTAATTGTGTTTTAAATGAAAGTTTCTCATACCAAAATTTATGCACATATTGTTATGTGACCCTAGTTGCTATCCCTGTAACGTGACAATATACTCCACCTTTCCACCCTGGATTTCCCGTGTCCATTCAACCAGCTCCTGTCCTTTTCTGCCTTCTCATCCCACTTCTGGATAGAAGTTACCCATTTAGTCTCGTGTACCTACTTGAATTAAGAAGCACACTCTTCATGAGTATCACTTTATGTCTTATAGTCCAGTCTGCTCTTTGTCTGAAGAGTTTCAGTGCCATATATTTTACATGCACTATCTTATTTAATTCCCACTCTGACAGATAAGAACCATACTTACCTACATTCTCAAGATGAGAAAACTGAGATTCAGAGAGATTAAGTAACTTGATTGATCAAGGTCACACAGCTGGTACGTGGCAGAGCTGGGATAAACGATAACCACTAGTAATGTTTTGCTATAGTTTTACAGTCATTTTTCTGTCCATACAGTTTTAAGTGAATTTGTTAATTAAAATTTAATATCCCTAAATGTATACAAATCCTAAGCATACAGCTTGATGAATTTTCGCAAAGTGAGCACATGTGTAAAATCAGCATCCACATCAAGAAACAGAATATGAGCAGAACTCCAGAATGGAATGAGTATCAGCTGAATCTGCTCAATAGAACTGTATAACCATTCATTTGTATTTATAGAAATCATATATTCTAATACTCAATTAGCAACTTGAACGAACAATGAAAGTGCTTACCTGAGCTGAACTCAAATTCAGCTGATGTTGATGAATAAAAACATTTGCAGATAGTATTTCATATTAGGCTCATAATAGCCTTATAAAGTGGGTTGTATGATATACATCCTACAGGTGAGGAAACCAGGGAGTGGTGACATTCTACAGGTGTGGCCCCAGGAGTTTAAGTGGCTTGGCCTAAGTTGCAAAGCTGGACTTAAACCCAGGCATCTGGACTTTCATTCACTTGCTCCAATGTTTATTGAGTACTTATTAAGTGCCAGCACCGTCCTAGGCTTTTGGGCTATTTCAGTGAGCCAAACATAGGTCTCTGCTTTTTCAATGCTTAGGTCTCTGCACCTTTGATGAAGGGGGACAGAGACTGACCATAAGTCATAAACAGTATAAATCAGTCAATAGTATTGTATGCGAGAAGGTGTCTCAGAAAAATGTAAAATTAGAGGAGCATATGGAGAAGAAGTTGTCAAGGATTTCATTTTACTTGGATCAACAACCAACATCCATGGAAGAAGCAGTCAAGAAATAAAACAGCATATTATGATGGGCAAATCTGCTGTGAAAGACTTTTTTCAAGCTTCAAAAAGCAAAGATGCCAATTTGATGATTAGGTGCATCTGACCAAAGTTATGGTCTTTTCAATTGCCTCATATGCATGTAAAAGTTGGATAATGAAAAAGGAAGACTAAAGAAAAGTTTATGTGTTTGAACTGAGGTGTTGGTAAAGAATATTAAATATACTGTGAATTGCCAGAAAAATGAACAAGTCAGTCTTAGAAGAAATACAACCAAGATGTCCCTTAGAAACAAGGATGGTGAGACTTTGACTTGCTTACTTTGGATACATCATCAGGAAAGACCAATCACTAGAAAAGGACTTCATGTTTGTTAAAGGGCCAACAGGAACAAGGAATACCCTCAATGAGGCAGATTGAGACAACAGCCACAACAGTTGACTCAAATATGCCAACAATCATGAAATGGTGCAGGACCGTGCAAGCTTTCCTTCTGTTGTATATAAGGTCACCATGAGTCAGACTCAACTTGACAACAACCACCACCCCCACCAACAACAAGGGGGATCAGGAGTGTTGGAAGGGAGGTTGTGGTGACTGCAACTTTAAATAGGGTGGTTAGAATAGACCTCATTGAGAAAGTGACATTACAGCAAAGTCTTGATAGCCATAGGAAGAACATTCTGGGAATGGGGAACAGCTGGTACAAAGAACCTAAGGTGGGAATATGAGTTGTTTGTTGCTAAGGAGGTTTAGAGAGGTAATCAAAAAAAGAAAAAAAAAAAAAAAACCCATTGCCGATGAGTCGATGAGTTGATTCCGACTCATAGTGATCCTATAGGACAGAGTAGAACTGCCCTATAGGGTTTCCAAGGAGCTGCTGGTGGATTTGAACTGCTGACCTTTTGGTTAGCACGCTTAGTGCTTAACCACAGCTCTACGAGGGCACCAGAGGGGTAATATGGAGGCTAAATCACAAGGAGCCCTGTTGGTCACTGAAGAATTTAAATCCAGAGCTGTCCCTTTATGCCACAGCCAGCAAGCTAATGTTTCACCAGCAACTTTATCCAATACGCATTGTAATAATCATTTAACAGGTCAGTGTGGGTTACGCTGGCCAAATCCTAGTGCAAAAATATGCTAGAAACATTCAATCTTGTTTCTAATAAGACTTGGAATAATTTTGAAATTATTCAATCAACCCAGTAAATATGAATTAAACATTTACAGTTGTACTAAATATTCGAAAGATAGGAACCAAAACAGTCTATCAAGTAATTGTACATATTTGTGCATTTACAAAATGAATATTCATGAGAGCTATGTAAATATATATTTAGTCATTTCCTCTTCCATGTGAAGAGCCGCGGCTGAGCTGTAGATGGTAACTCTCTTGCATATCATTATGAGAATGGCACAGTAAACAATTTTGAAACTGCTCTTAGGAAAAGATCAGAGTCTGACCATTGCCATGAGTTTAGTGCTCTTAGAACTGAAGACAGGAAAGTCCTAGAACATGCTTGTCCTTGTGTCAGGCATCTGGGAAAGGAATGACTGCTATCTTGTAGGTAACTACCTGCCTGCAACAGTTTTGCTCACCATAGAATTAGCTCTCACAATTTTCCGGCTAAAGTCAAAAAGAGAAAAAGGTCATATATGGGACACCCCTAGGGTTTTGTGTGCCTCCAGTGACTCCAAAATTTCTCTCCTACTCAAAAGAGCATTTTGAAATGCTATCGGTGGGAATAATAATACTTTTGGATTAATTGTTAATTTATTCTAATTTATTCAAAAAAGAGCCCACACTGCTGTATGGTGCCTATTAATAGTAACATGACTGGCAACCCCTCACAACTGCTCATGACAATTCTTGTAGGTCCTTCTGCTATGCTCTGAAGTTGCTCTAGGTAAGGGGATTGATGGAAGAATATACATTCTATTTTTCTCTTTATGTGAAGACCTTATGTAAATCTTTCTGGGAATCAGAACTTTTAAAAGCATCTCTATTTACCACTTGTCTGTCAGTTTGTTGTACTGTGGTGGCTTGTGTGTTGCTGTGATGCTGGAAGCTATGCCACCAATATTTCAAGTACCAGGAGGGTCACCCATGGATAACAGGTGTCAGTAGAGCTTCCAGACTAAGATAGATTATGAAGAAGGAACTGGTGATCTACTTCTAAAAAACAAATTGGCCAGTGAAAACCTAATGAATAGCTACTGACCAATGTTTGGTATAGTGCTGGAAGATGAGCCCCTCAGGTTGGAAGGAACTCAAAGTACGACTGGACAGAGCTGCCTCCTCAAAGTAGAGTCAACCTGAATGATATGGATGGAGTCAAGCTTTTGGGACCTTCATTTGCTGATGTGTCATGACTCAAAATAAGAAGAAACAGCTGCAAACACCCATAAATAATTGGAACATGGAATATACGAAGTATAAATCTAGGAAAATTAGAAGTCGTCAAAAAGGAAATGGAATGCTTAAAGATTGATACCTTAGGTATCAGTGAGCTGAAATGAACTGGCATTGGCCATTTTGAATCAATCATATGGTCTACTATGGCGGGAATGACAAATTGAAGAGGAATGGCTTTATATTAATTGTCAAAAAGAACATTTCAAGATCTATCCTGAAGTATAACAGTGTCAGTCATAGGATAATATCCATATGCCTACAAGGAAGATCAGTTAATACTACTGCAGTGTGATAGATCACTTGTGTGTGTGCCATTTCTAGCCATGGTCTTGTAACTCCCACACAAGGGACTGGGGGGTACTGTGTGATAGGGTAATTGTGGCCCACCAAAGGGACTGATCAGTTTTGCCATCCCACTGGGCTTGAAATGAGCCACCCCAGAGGAGGGAAAGAGAAGAACCCACCACCACCAAGGAAGGGGAGACCAGTAGAAGAGACCTGAAAGAGATGGCACAGTGGGCTTCCCAGCCCACAGAGCAAGAAAGCTGAGTACCTTTGGGCAGAGACTGAGGGCCAGGTAGAGACGTGCCTGTGAGCATGGCTGGGAAGAGGCTGTCCTGATGGAAAAACTGTACTCTTTAGTGTTCCTGAGCCTGAATTATAATCTGTTACTTCCCTAATAAACCCCATAATTGTAAGAATTGTCTGTGAGTTCTGTGTGGCCATTGCAATGAATTATCAAACCCAGCAGAAAAGTAGAAAGTGCTGTGGGAGGGACGATTGATGTCAGAATTAGTAAAGATGGCAGAGAGTGGAGACATGCCTGACCCCTACCTCATAGGAATGAGCCTTGGGCTGTTGATCTTCATTCTCCTTTCCCCTTGTGAGGAGAGAAGAGGTGAGACATCTCCCCGACGCTGTTTTTATAACAACTATAATTCAAATTACACACTAACCACTAAGGCCAAAAAGGAGGAAATTAAAGATTTTTTACCAACTTCCGCAATCCCAAATTGATCATACATGCAATCAAGATGCATTGATAATTACTGGTGATTGAAATGAAAAATTGGAAACGAAGGAGCAGTAATTGGAAAATATGGCCTTGGTGATAGAAATAATGCTGGATATCATACGACAGAATTTTGCAAGATCAGCAGCTTATTCATTGCAGATACACTTTTTTTTTTTTTTTAACAACATAGACGATGGCTATACATGTGGGACTCACTGGATGGAATATGGAGGAATCAAATCAACTGTACCTGTGGGAAGAGACAGTGGAGATGCTTAATATCATGAGGCAGAACAAGTCCAGGGGTCTACTGAGGAACAGACCATCGATTGATCTTATGAAAGTTTGAGTTGAAGAAAATTAAAACAAGTCTATGAGAGCCAAAGTACTACCCTGAGTACATTCCACCTAAATTTAGAGACCATCTCAAGAATAGACTTCACACACTGAACACTAATGACTGAAGACCAGGTGAGTTGTGAGATGACATCAAGGACATCATACACGAAGGAAGCAAGAGATCATTAAAAAGACAGAAAAGACAGGAAATACCAAAATGGATGTCAGAAGAGACTCTGAAACTTGCTCTTGAACAAAGAGTAGCTAAAGCGAATGGAAAAATTGATGAAGTAAAAGAGCTGAACAGAAGGTTTCAAATGGTGGTTTCAGAAGACAAAGTATTGTAAAGAAATGTGAAAAGCCTTGGATAAAGAAAACCAAAAGTGAAGCGTATGCTTGGCATTTTCTCCAGCTGAGAGAACTGAAGAAAAAACTCAAGCCTCAATATGCAATATCGAAGAATTCTGTAGACAGAATATTGAATAACACAGGAAGCATTAAAAGGGATGGAAGGAATACAGTCATTGTACCAAATAGAATTGGTTGATCTCCAACCATTTCAGGAGGTAGCATATGACCAAGTACCAGGGGTATTCAAGGAAGAAGTCCAAGCTGCACTGAAGAAATTGGTGAAAAACAAGGCTCCAGGAATTGATGGAATACCAATTGAGATGTTTCAATAAACAGATGCAACACTAGAAGGACTCACCCTTCTATGCCAAGAAATTTGGAAGACAGCTACCTGGTCAACCAACTAGAAGAGATCCATATTTGTGCCCAGTCCAAAGAAAGATGATCCAGCAGAATGTAGAAATTATTGAACGATATCATTAACATCACATACCAGTAAAATTTCGCTGAAGATAATTGAAAAGCAGTTGCAGCAGTATATTGTCAGTAAACTCCCAGAAAGTCAAGCCAGATTCAGAAGAGGATGTGGAAAGAGGGATATAATTGCTGATGTCAGATGGATCTTGGCTGAAATACCAGAAAGATGTTTGTTGCTGTTGTTATTAGGTGCCGTCAAGTTGGTTCCGAATCATAGCAACCCTATATACAACAGAAGGAAACACTGCCCGATCCTGCACCATCCTGACAATTGTTGCTATGCTTGAGACCATAGCTGCAGCCACTGTGCCAATCCATCTCTTTGAAAGTCTTCCTCTTTTTTTGCTGATGCTCTACTTTACCAAGCATGATATCCTTCTCCAGGGACTGGTCCCTTCTGATAACATGTCCAAAGTAGGTGACATGAAGTCTCACTGTCCTAACTTCTAAGGAGCATTCTGCCTGTACTTCTTCCAAGACAGATTTGTTTGTTTTTCTCACAGTTCATGGTATATTCAGTATTCTTTGCCAACACAACATAACACAACACAACATAATTCAAAGGCATTAATTCTTCTTTGGTCTTCCTTATTCATTTTTAAGCTTTCACATACATATGAGGTGATTGAAAATATCATGGCTTAGGTCAGGTGCACCTTAGTCCTCAAAGTGTCATCTTTGTTTTTCAATACTTCAAAGAGGTCTTTCGCAGCAGATTTGTCCAATGCAATAAATACATCATTCGATTTCTTGACTGTTGCTTCCATGAGTGTTGATTGTGCATCCAAGTAAAATGAAATCCTTGGCAACTTCGATATTATCTCCATTTATCAAGATGTGGCTCAGCAGTTAAGAGCTTTTCTGCTAACCAAAAGGTTGCCATTTTGAGTTCACCAGCCGCCCCCTTGGAAACTCTATGGGGACCATTCTATTCTATCCTATAGGATTGCTGTGAGTTGGAATCCACTTGATGGCAACAGGTTTTTTTGTTTGTTCATTTATCATGATGTTGCTTATTGGTCCAGTTGTGAGGGTTTTTGTTTATGTTGAGGCGTAATCCATACTGAGGGCTGTAGTCTTTGATCTTCATCACTAAGTGCTTCAAGTCCTCTTTGCTTTCACCAGGCAAGGTTGTGTCATTTTCATACTGTAGGTTATTAATGAGCCTCCAATCCTGATGCCACATTCTTCTTCATATAGTCCAGCTTCTTAGATTATTTGTTCAGCATACAGATTGAATAAGCATGGTGAAAGGATACAACCCTGATGCATACCTTTCCTGACTTTAAACTCCTTGTTCTGTTTGAATGACTGTCTCTGGGTCTACATACAGGTTCTTCACAAGCACAATGAAGTGAGCTGGAATTTCCCTTCTTCGCAATGTTATCCGTAATTTATTATGATCCACAAAGTCGAATGTTTTTGCATAGTCAAAACACAGGTAAACATTTTTCTGGTATTCTTTGCTTTCAGCCAAGATCTACCTGACATCAGCAATGAGATCCCTCATTCCATGTCCTGTAAGCCACCACAGTATGACACACTGACAGATGAGTAGGGGAAAAATGTTCTTGAGAGAAACATGACACCCTTGTTTGTGGACATTGGCTATCGCTGATATGCCTAGTTAAAACTTTGAGCTAGTTAGAGAGACTGACATTTGGTAAGTGTTGAGGACTTGGGACAACTGTAGAAGCAAATTGAGCATGGGTCATTGTCTCTTGGGTCCTGTTTTTTGGAGACAAGTCAAACAAAGATATTCTGACTCTGCAGGGCACTATCACTGGTATGGTGGATCAGGTGGTTACTCAATGGTCTTTTGGGTTCTTTCATCTCATTCAGCAAAAAAGAGGAAGACCCTCGATGAGATGGATTGACACAGTGGCTGCAACAATGGGCTCAAGCATAACAACGATCATAAGGGCGGCACAGGACTGGGAAGTATTTTGTTCTGCTGTACATAGGGTAGCTATGAGTTGGAACTGGCTCAGTGGCACCTAACAACCGCATCTCATTCAGAGTAAAAGTGAAAGTCCTCACCATGATCTCTAAGGCCCTTCATAATCTGCTTCACCTTCACCTCTCTGACTTTATCTGTACCTAGTCGCCCCCTCACTAGTTTGAACCACCTCAGCTCTTTCCACTAGTTATTCCCTCTGACCAGAGTTCTCTGTGTCTTGAGGGGCTATCTTCTTCACTTCCTTCATGTCTTTACTCAAAAATTCCTTTTTCAGTGCTGTCTTCCCCTATTCAAAAATCTCAACTACCTCTCCAATGGTTCATTTCTCCTCCCTCCATTTTTCTTTTCTCCTAAGCACTCACTGCTCTCTAACACTCTCTAACAACATTTTACTTATTTATCTTTAGTGTTGGCTCACCTACGACAACGTACACTCCACAAAGGCACGGAGCTTTGTCTATTTTGTTCATTGCTGTGTCCCTGGCACCTTGAAGAGTATCAGCCACATGGTACGATTCAGTAAATGTTTACTGAATATTTATTTGTCTGTGCAATGTTTTGTTCTCCTACTTCTTTTTTACAAATACATTCAATGATTCAGTAAATAATCACTGAATGACTGTATGCATGAAAGGAAGAAGTAGCAAAATGCGGCATTGTATAGACAAGGGACTGTGTAGGGAGAGACAGTAGGAGCAAGAGACAGAGGTGCGATGCTGACAGTCTTTCCAGAAAGCTGTCCAGTTCCAGTCTCTCAAGAGCCTGGGTGCCCACAGCCTATCCTTGAAAAATCTCCCTTTTCTTTTAAGCTACCTTAAGTGGGCTCCTTTTTATTGCTACCAAAAAGCCTCTAAGCAAAAGGAATTGAGTCAAACTAGGCAGCTCTAATTGTTTTCTCAGCACCCAGGGTGTCTTGGAGGATGGGGTTCCTACGCTGTTAACAGTTTTGTGGGTCTCTTCCCTGCTTCCTCTCTCAGCTAACTAGGTTATAGACAACTGGTGTTTCCCCATGTGGCAAAGTGGAGCACACACAGCAATCCCAGCCTCCTCTGTCTTGGCTTTCCATGCACTGCTGCTTATCTCCAAGTGATTTCAGCTGGTGGAGGTCTGCTGGCTTTTCCATGCTCATCAGGAGGTGGCAGTGCCGGGGGCTGCTGCCAGCTCTGACTACTTACTTGAAGCATGCTTTGATGAATTAGCGCAACTCAGCTAGTCATTCACTTTGAATTTTATCCTTGCTTCTTCCTCTAGCAAACAATTAAGGAGCAGCAGTGGCTTCCTGCAGGGGAGACCAATGCCTTCTGTCCTCGGCGGAAACAGCTTGGCATTCTTCCAAATGATAAATGGTGTGGACCAGCAGTGCCAGTCCCCTCTGCTTGCCAGCATCCAAATAAATAAGCATATACATGTATGAAATAAAATAAATCCAAATCACAAACAAGGACACCAATCAAGGCTGCCAGTGAGTCCAGTGACTCAACGTGGGGGCTGGGAAAAGCATCCTTGAACTTGGCAAAGCAGCGAGCCCAGGAGTAATGCAGGCCACATGAATAACTGGGCCCAGTGACAAGACACCAGGTTCTCCTCCTCCCGGGTGAGTAGCCGGGTCCAACCTCAAAGGCTCCTGAGTAAGAGGAAAATGTCTCTTTAACAGTATTAAGGGACAATTTATTATGTGTATCCTTCCAGGGAAGCACAATGTCAGTGCAGGCCCATTGCATTTGCATTATTTCCAGACAACAGCAGCAGCAGAAAGGGACACTGATTTATTTCAGAGCAAGCACAGGTGAATTTAATGTCTATTGGGACCGAGCCGGGGGAACTTAACCCATTCTGGGCTCTTGAATGCTTTAGGGAAAGCCATGTTATTTTGGAAGGGTCCTATCTGGGATCTCGGGTTTAATTTAGCTTCCCTTAGCCTGTGGTTCTGGATCACTTGGCCAAAAAAGCTCTTATAGAGTGAAAAGGACAGGAAAAATTCAGTTTAGGACCAGGAAATTTGGGTTTGTGCCCTAGCCCAACTAATTTTTTTCTGGGTGACCTGGGCAAATAGATCCTTCCAAGACTCGATTATCTCTTTTGTAAAATGAGTCGTCGAATACCTAGCTGGCTCTTGACCACTAACTCAAAAGTTGGCAGTTTGAACCCACCCAGAGCTGCCTGGAAGAAAGGCCTGGAGATCTGCTTCTGAAAGGTCACAGCCTTGAAAACCTATGGAGCAGTTCCACTCTGCACACATGGGACACCATGAGTTAGAGGTGACTTGATGGTAGCTGGTTTGGTTTTAGTTTGGGGCAGGGTTGTAGTGAAGATCAAGTAAGGAAATGTGTTAGAGAGAGCTTTGTGAATTGTACAATTGTCATTGTTTTTGGGTGATATCAATTTCAGATTTCTAGAAGACAAATAGAAGATTTAGGATTATTTTTGGGTGGAATACCTCTACTTGCTAACTCAGCAAAGAGAGCTCTTTTCTTAGAAAAATCATCCAGGAGGAGGTAATCCAGTTACCCATTGAACTCTGGCTTTAGAGAACTATAGAACTGCAAAAGATTATTCTAGAATATGTTTTGAAGATATCTCTTCCAACCCTCTTGTTTGACAGGTGGGAAAACCGAGGCTTAGGGAATTGAAGTAGATTGTGAACATTTTAGGAGATGTAGGTGAACTGAACTGAATTAACTTTCTTCTCTCTTCCTCATCATTTCTCTGTTTTTCAGAATGCCTTGTGTCATGGATTGAATTGTGTCCCCGCCCCCAAAATAAGTGTAAACTTGGCGAGGCCATGATTCCCGGTATTGTGCCATTGTCCACCATTTTGTCATCTGATGCGATTTTCCTATGTGTTATAAATCCTACCTCTCTGATGTTAATGAGGCAGGATTAAAGGCAGCTATGTTAATAAGGAAGGACTCGATCTACAAGATCAGTTGTGTCTTAAGTCAATTTCTTCTAAGAAATAGAAGTGAGAAGTGAGCAGAAGGACAGGGGGACCTCCTACTACTAAGAAACAAGAGCCACAACAGCGTATTCTTTGAACCCAGGGTCCTTGTGCTGAAAAACTCCTCGACTGAGAAAGATTGATGACAAGGACCTTCTTCCAGAGCCAACAAAGACAGAAAGCCTTCCCCTGGAGCTGGTGCCCTGAATTTGGACTTCTAGCCTACTAGACTATGAGAGAGTAAATTTATCTTTGTTAAAGACATCCACTTGTGGTATTTCTGTTATAGCAACACTAGATAACTAAGACACCTTGTATTCAGTAAGCATTCAGTAAATGTTGGTGGAAGTGACAGAATTCAATCATTGTCAACTGCGATCAGTGTTGCTGTTGGCAATACTAGCTTGGAATCTTTTTTTCTCTGAACCACACTCCAAGTGTCTCTTATTTAAATATCAAAACTTATGAGAAATGTGTTCATTGGTCAATTTGAGTCTTCTTGAAGAGGAACATGGCTCAATAATCCAGCAACAATCTGGTAAAGGCTCTAATTTCAGCTCCTGACAGTAATTCTTTCAAGTCTTAAAGAGCATTTTATTCTTATCAAAGCCATGTTCAATAACATTTTTAACTTATACTCATGACAAATTTACAAAATGTGGCCCAGCACATTCTTATTAAATTCTCCCAAAGATATGATGAAGGAGGCAGTATTAATTTTTGCACTTCACAGAAGGAGAAGTTGAGGCTCTGAGAGGCTGTGACCTACCCAGTGACATATAGGCACTGTCAGGACTGGAATTTGAACCCAGAACTCTTGATTCTTAGTGTATTCCACTGGTATTTTTGTTGTTGTTAGTTGCTGTCGAGTTGGTTCCAACTCATGGTGACTCCATGCACAACAGAAGAAAACACTGCTCAGTCCTGCATCATCTTCATGATCATAGCACTATATCAAACAATAACCTGAAAACAGGATTTTCATTAGCTAGTTTTTGGAAGTAGATCGCCAGGCCTTTCTTTGTAGCCCATCCTAGTCTGGAAGCTCTGCTGAAACCTGTCCATCATGGGTGACCCTGCTGGTATTGAAATACTGGTGGCAGAGCATCCAGCATTACAGCAACACACAAGCCACCACAGTATGACAGCCTGACACTCAGGTGGTGGATTTCATTAACATTAAACCAAAAACAAACCAAACCCATTGCTGTCAAGTCAATTCTGACTCATAGCGACCATATAGGACAGAGTAGAACTGCCCCATGGGGTTTCCAAAGAGCAGCTGGTAGATTTGAACTGCTGACCTTTTGTTTAGCAGCTGTAGCTCTTAACCACTGTGCCACTTACAAAATATCAGATAGACATACTTTGCTTTAGTTTCTCCTCCTCACCTTTTCTTCCCTCCTTCCTCTCTTCCCTCCCTTGTTTCTCACAAACTTTTACTGTATTTAATGTGTTGCTGGGCACTCAAGCAGGTGGGAAAAACACTACAGCAGCCTCCATCTTGGAAGAGATGGCATTCTACTGAAGAGGATTTATAGGTAAAAAGAGAATCCCAAATGCAGGTGATCTTTATTAAGCACTAACCCTGATTGATTACAGCCTGGAAGGGTTAATTGGCAACCACCTAACAGCCTGAAAGATTGGAGAAAGATAAATCTTTATCCAGGGCACTGGTTCTGCCTTAATCCTAGAAAAAAAGCTCACTGGAATCCTGGGTTGCCCCTTTCACAATATCGAGGCTTTCATATCCATGCCTTCGTTTTCCCCCTCTCTCTGTCTTGCGTTGAATGAAAGCTGGGTGTGACACATCCACGTGGAATCTGCAGATTGCTGATTCTTTTAAACCTACTTTTGTAAATACCAATAAAACAAGTCTCAACACTCGTTCCTAAGTCCAGGGAATTCATTTAACCTGGAGCCCTGGAGGAAGGAAGCCCCTCCCTAATAACTTTTCTGCTTTTAGGGATCTCACCTCAAACTGAAACTTGTCTTCCTGATCTTCCTTTTTTCCTGCCTGTCTGATTCTGAGTCAATTACTCTGTAATCCCCTCTGGTTTCCCTCCTTTGTCTGCCTCAGCTTTGTCTAGACAACTGAATTGGTTAGGTTTGCCAAATTAATTATTCCACTGCACAGTGGTAATGTCTGGGAATAATGCCTCATAGACAGTTAATAAATATTTGTTCAATGAATAAAAGAATGGATGAATGATTGAAAAATTATTGGGTTCAAGTATTGGCCCTATCATTTACCAGTTGCATGACTTTGGGAAGGGTATTTAACCTGTTTGTGCCTCACTTTCTTGAAGGGCTTTGAACCGGTTCAGAACCGTTCCATAATTGCCAATGTAAACGTGGGCAGCATTGCATAGCCCCAAATCTGTTGCCTGAGTTTTTGACCCAAATAGGAAACAAATAGCTGTGCCTCGCTCAAATACAGCAGCCAACTGTGCTGCTTTGAATCTGTGTTGGTTTTCACAGTCCTGCCAATGATCCAATCTCCCACATCAGGCTTGAAACTTTTGGGATCTATGCAGGAGATTGGCAGGATTTTAGAAAGGGACACACATTCAAAGCAACACAGCCAGCTGCTGTCTTTGAGCAGGGTACCACTGTTTGTCTCCTACTTGGGTCAAAATCCAACGAGCAACAGATTTGGTTGCTATGCAACACATACGATGCCCTCATTTATGTTGGCAATTACTGAACCGTTCTGAACTGGTTCAAAGCCCTGGTTTCTTTTGCAGAATTGTGTGTGTTATAAAAATGCATATTTTTATATTTAAATAAAGTTTTATAATATATTTTAAATATACTTACATGCATTTTAAGTATAAAATATGTTTTTATATTTATGTAATATATAACCAAAAAACCAAACCAAAACCATTACTGCTGAGTCAATTCTGACTCATAGTGACCCTATAGGACAGAGTAGAGCTGCCCCATAGGGTTTCCAAGGAGCTGCTGGTGAATTCAAACTGATGGCTTCTGGTTAGCAGCCAAGCACTTAACCACTGTGCCATCAGGGCTCCGTGTAATATATAAAGCAACTTTAATTCAGTCTGGTACTCAAAAAAGAGAAAAATTGTCATTATCATTGTCACAGAGATCTGTGTGTAACTTGGGAGCCACAGAGGGGACGCTTCTGAAAGGCAAGGAAGGTCAGTGTTAGCTACGAAAAGTATAGGATTTAAATAAGTAGAGAAAAGTGTGCAGGGAAGGGTGTTTCAAGCAGTGATACTAGGGTAAAGGAGTGAAGTCTAGAATCTTCTGAAGACAAGGAAGAATGAAAGGTGAGGAGTCAGGCATAACTATAGAAAGAGGTGAGAGGATGTAGGAAAGTGGATGATCAGATGGATGCCTAAAATTGTCATCAGTTGAGTATGTATTACATGGCTATCATGACTATAGATGTGGAAATATGGCACAGACTATGCGTCCAAGAAGGAAGACAGGTGCCCAATGCCGCATGGACTGGTAAGGGCCATACCAAAAACACCCGTTACCTTTAAGACGATTCTGACTCATGGTGACCCCATATGTGTAGAGTAGAACTGTGCTCCATAGGGTGTTCAAGGCAGCAACCTTTGGAACTGGATTGCCAGGCTTTTCTTCTGAGGCACCTCTGGGTGGGTTGAAACTGCCAACCTTTCAGTTAACAGCTGAACACTTAATCTTTTGAGCCACCAAGGGACTATACACACACACAGGCACACACAAAATATCCCAGGTTTCCAAAGTTTGGGTAACCCGATGGAAATGGAAGAGCACAATAATTGGAGTTCGAAGGCTTGGGTCGATTAAAGGAGGCCCAGTGGCACAATGGTTAAGCGCTCAGCTGCTAATCCAAAAGTTGGTGGCTCCGAGGGCAAAAAGACCTGGTGATCAGCTTCCGTAAAGATTTCTTGTTGTGTTGTATGCCATTGACTTGATTTTAACTCTTGGTGACTCTGTAGGACAGGGTAGAATTGCCCCATAGGGTTTCCTAGGCTGTAATCTTTATGGGAGAAGATTGTCAGGTCTTTTCTCCTGTGCAGTGGCTGGTGGGTCCAAACCACCAACACTGCTCTCAGCAGCTGAGCACTAAACCATTGCATCACCTGGGCTAGAAAACCCTATGGGCAGTTCTCTGCTGTCACATGGGGTTGCTATGAGTCAAGATCACTTGACGGCATGTAACACAGCAACATTGCTGATTAGTAAGTGGGCAAGTAACTCCTTTTAGCCTCAGGGAACCTATCTGTAAAATGGCAACAATAATCTATTACCGAGAGCTACCCAGGGACACAAATAATATTTATAAACATGAGGTACACGTATACTAGGTTCTCAGTAATTGCTAGTTGCATCTGAATCTACATTACAGTAGAAAAATGCAGGAAGACCAAGATTTCTGGGACAGTGTACGCCCAGGAGGGAAAAATAAAAGATTTGGTTTTAGATAGCGCCTGATGATTCACTGCTGTGTTTTAAATTGCTCAGGCAGTGTCAAGGTGGAAAGAGGCACCAGTCAGTAGGTCCATTTCCCAGGTGTGTGTGAAAATCCTTAGTTTTTGGCAGTTTTCAGTCCAACCCAGAAGTAATAGGATTAACTCCTGAAGAAGTCGAAAACAAAGAAATCCATAAATTACAGCCTCAGAACTTCTCTTGGTTTGTGTGGGAGGGAGACCGCTCCTGTATATGATGCTAAACGGCAGCCATGGTGGGACAGGGTGTGAGGCGGGGAAGAAAGACGGATGGCAGACTGGGTTGACTTGTGGAGAAACAACTGGTCAGATGTCTGGGTCTGGAGAACAAGTCTCCCCTGTCTGTGCCCTTACGTAGAGTGCAAAGCTAGCTGTAATCCTGTGCTTTCCAAGGAACAAATATTCTACAAGTTTATGGCAAAATTGACATGACTCTATCAGAAAAAACATTTACTGAGTGCTTATATGTGCAAATGCCAAAGGAACCTGGAGTTTATTAAGCTGGGTTGGGTGTCCCTCTTTTCCTTCTCCTAGCTCCCTAGGGCTATTTTGGGTATGACTCTGACCTCATTGAGTAGAAACAATGAGTTAGTTTTCTTCACTATCCCATTTTTGTTTGTGTATCTCTACTAATTAGTACAGTGCTTAGCACATAAGAGATACTGAAGACATGTCCACTGAATCAAAGTAGTCTCAGTGGAATTGAATTTTGACTCTGGGCTAGGCACCTCCAAACTGGGCTCGTGCCCGCAGTGGTACAGTGTAGTGCTTTGGGAGTCATTTTCGGCTCCAGAGTAAACATGGGCAGTGTCATGAAGCTTTGACTGTTCCTGAAAAATTGATGGAAAGAAAAAGGCAAGTAACTGCTGAATTATAGGAAATATATTGTTGTTAGCTGTTTCTAAGTTGGCTCCAACTCATGATGACTCTATGTACAGCATAAGAAAATGTCCCTTGGTCCTATGCCATCTTTATGATCATTGGCATGTTTGAGTCTGCTGTTACAACCACTGCGTAGCGCCTTCCAATGTAGGGGCTCATCTTCCAGCACTCTATCAGAAACATTCTGTGATCCATAAGGTTTTCATTGGCTAATTTTTGGAAGTAGATCATTAGGCCTTTCTTCCTAGTTTGTCTTAGTCTGGAAGCTCTGCTGAAACCTGTCCACCACAGGTGACTATGATGGTTAATATTGTGTGTCAGCTTGGCTAGGCTGTGATTCTCAGTGGTTTGGCAGACATTGGGCTGATTGCTCTTCCGTGACATAATGTAATCATCTCCATGATGAGATCTGAAATGAGCAGCCAGTACGTTGAATGGGAAGTTTCCTTGGGGGTGTGACCTGCCTCCAGTATGTAAATGGGTGTTTCAGCAAGGCTCACTCGCTCTCTGGATCCCACATCCAGCACGTCATCTTCTGACCTCTGGTTCTTGGAACATGAGCCAAAAGCCTACCACCTGACCTGCAGATCTTGGGATTGGCCAGCTCTTACAACCCCATGAGCCAGCAACCTTTCACCTGACCTGTCGATTTTGGATTCATCAACCCCTACAATCACATGAGTCAGGAGAAGCCTCCAGCCTGATACCTGACCCATTGATTTGGGACTTGCCAGCCTCCACAACTGTGTAAGCCATTTCCTCGAGATAAATCTCTTTATATTTATATACATATGTTTCACTGATTTTGCTTCTCTAGAGAACCCAGCCTAAGACAGTGACACTGTTGGTATTTGGAATACCAGTGGCATAGCTTCTAGCATCAAAGCAAAAAGCAAGCCACCACATTTTGACAAACTGACAGATGGATGGTAGATGTAATATATTTTAAAAAAAAAAAAAAAACCAAATCCACTGCCATCAAGACAATTCCAACTCATAGCTATGACAGGTAATATAGTTATGTAAAAATGAATCTTGATGCGTTATAAAGTAGAATGTCAAATTAACAGAAATTTTAGAGAAAAAATACACAAAGTCAATGTTCGCTCCTTCCATGACCCTGACTTGTTGGTTATGCAGTTTCCTCGGATTATTTTGGGGATCATGTATGGTTTGCTACATGAAGGCAATCCCTATTGAATTCCCAGCGTGGATCACAGTGCCTGGCACGTAGAAACCCATTGCCATCAAGTCGATTTCCACTCATAGTGACCCTATAGCACAGAGTAGAACTGCCCCATAGGGTTTCCAAGGAGTGTCTGGTGGATTTGAACTGCCGAGCTTTTGGTTAGCAGCCAAACTCTTAACCACTGCTCCACCAGGGTTTCAATAAATAGTTGCACTCAATAAATAGTTGCACTCAATAAATAGTTGCTGACTAAGTGAGAGTGGTTTCTGAATTATTGCTCGTGTGCTTCTCTCTTTCCTCAAAGAGTGTAAGCTCCTGGAGGGGTGCCATAGCTATCTTTGTGTCTCCAGTTCCTGACACATCATAATAAGTTCTCGCTATAGGTTTGTCACATGCTTTATTTTTTGTCTACTGGACCTAGCACAGTGGCCTGCAAATGGAAGACACTATGCCCATTTTTATTACCGATGGCAGCCTTGGGGTCATGGAGAGATGTGATCAAGTTCTGGCTGTGCTGCTTATCAGTTTGAGCACCTACTTACCTAAGCTTCCTTTGCCTCAGTTTCCTTGACTATAAAATAAGGACAACGATCCCCACCTCATAGGGTGGATGCAAAGTATAAATGATATTTTTTATGTAAGAGACTGAGCACATAGCAAGACTGTAGCAAATGGTATTCCTGTCTTCCCCATTCTTTCTGTCTCATTGCTAGATAATTGTTAATGGGATTGATGGTAGGATTTAAAAAGGGTACATGTGGGCACTAGTTCCATGATTTGGCCCTGATTCTACGGAATAAGGTTCTGGATTTGCCTGGTTTTGAGGAAATCCCTTTTGGGGGTTTAACCTTCCTATCAGCGAAGTGGGTACAATACTTGTAGCCATTCTCTGCTGGTGTTCTGGAAAGAAGAATGAGATAATGTCTAGAAGGAGCCTTGAGCTTCAGAGATGAAAGTTGCTGTAGAAATTCAAAGCCCAGGACTGGGTACTATTACTTTCAGCGGCTGCTTGGACCCTGTTAGAGCACAAGGTTTCCTGTCCCACAGACACAGTCATCAGCTCTGTCTCCTTCCAAAAACCCCTTTAAAGGGCCTGAGAGCACCCTTTCAAAGGGGCTTTAGGGAGTAGTGGAGAAACACGTACTCAAGGGGTAGTGCTTTGCTTCTGCAGCCTCTCCCACCCCTCCCCTGCCTCCTTTGCTTGCTCTGAGTTTGAAAGTAATTGCTTTTTGGATGGGAGGAAAAATGAAGCAATCCCAGGGATAACTGCCCTCATGGTCAGTACGTCTGGATTCAAATTCTGACTAATCAATTGTCCCCTGGGTCTGATATGAAAACAACGATGTTCCCTGTGGTAGGGCAGATCCTCAGCAAGCTGGGCTTTATTTGCCACTTGAACCAACCTTCAGTGCAGCTCAAAGGCAGCCTGAAATCTTTACAGAGTTGCAAGCTTTCTTTCTCTTTCCCCCCGTTTTAATTTGATACGAAAGGATGCATGGGTGGCTTATGGATCCTATTTCTTGTTCTTACAAAATAGAGGAATGAGCACGTAGGGTGTATTTACAGGCAGGTAACACTCTTGGTTGAAAGGAGACGCTGGCTACTTTACAGGACTAGGAAAAAAATTTCTTGTTTTTCTGTTGATGAGGTTGTTAAATCTTTGCAGTAATTTTTTTCATGCAATGAACGCTAGGGTGTTTTACTGTTAGCAGCCAAGTCACTTCTTGTCCCAGAATAAGATGATTGGTGTGAGCCTGTGAATCAAATCTAAGTGAAGGGCAACATGTCCCTTTCAGATCACAGATTGACTGTGAACATTTCTCTGTTGACTATTATCAGACAGTGCAAACAGACAAGAGAGCCATTTTAGCGGGCTTAAGCAAAGGAAAAAAAAGAACTTAACAATATGAGGCAGTTTTCTGGGTCTCTGAGAGGGCTAGAGAGTCACACTTGGAGGCTCTATGGACAAACACCATGTCTAAACTCTACCATGAAAACGTTCCAGCAGTGGTTCCTCACTGCCATTGAGCACAGTGCCACAGCTCACGTTCTGGACTTGGGATGCCGGCAATCCCACCTCTGCTGTTCCTGAAGGTTGGCCACAACTGCTGTCTTTAGAGATAGAGTGTTCCACTCAGCATCTGCCTGCTCATCTTGCTCACTCTCCATGAGTTTCTCATGTGGGCATGTGGTTGGTGGGGCTGACATCCAGAGGACAGGAAAGTGAGTCTCCGGTTTCTATCTCGGGGATGTGGGAAATTTCTCAGACATGGGGATAATGTTCAAATGATTTTGAGCAGCCAGAATACTCCAAATGCCTACTACATTTCTTTAATGCTGAATGTTATTAAAGAAAGTCTAATCATAGACAATTATTGAAATTATTGAGAGCTTAGTACATGCTAAGTGTGGTGCTATCCAGTGGTTAAGAGCTTGGTGGTTTGAGGCCACCAGCCACTCCTTGGAAGCCCTATGGGGCAGTTCCACTCTGTCCTATAGGGTTGCTATGAGTTGGAAGTGACTCAGTGGCAACGGGTTTTATCCTGTTCAAACCCCACAATGACTCTGATGACTATGTCTGTGGGTCAGGGCGCCTTGTGCTCTAAAAGAGCCTAAAAGATGAGGAAATGGGGTACAAAGTGGTGTGAAATTTTCCCAAAGTCATAAAAGGATTTGATGCCTGCTTGACTTTTCTCTCTGTAGTTGGTTTTGACAATCTTCTAGAAAATATTTTGGCAGGGGACTTAGTCTACCTAAAGACTTGGGTAGCTTTGGATGTACTTTATCTGGAAATTTTGACCATAAATCTCCAGAGCAAAGATGGTGTCTTCTACCTTTGTTTCTGCCTCGGCACCTAGCCCAGCTACCTGCACCCCTGAGTGCCCAGGGCATTCGTGGTCACTGACAGGCAGGCCATGCCTGTGTAAAATGCCACACATGATACCTACACATGTAACCCAGAACCAAATGCAGCACTGGAAGAGTACAATGAAGATGCTTTCCTGTTTAACAATAGATGATTTTATTGCTGTAGGTTGCAAATTTCAGGTAGTTATTTCAAAGTTAGAGAAGCAGTATCTCACAGTGTTGAAGACACTCTAGAGTAGGGGTCCACAAACATTTTCTATAAAGGGTTTTGAGGGCCAAGAGGCAAAATTGGATATATTTTGTAGGGATTTATATAACTATTTAAAATATACATATAAAAATGTAAAAGCCATTTTTAAATCATGGTCCATACAAAATCTGGTGGCCTATGGGCCATTGTTGGTTCACTTCTGCTGTAGATCTAGGTTATCTGAGTTCAAATCCTAGCCCTGGTGCTGGCTGAATGATGAGCTTGGTCAGATTATTTAGTCTCTCTGTGCCTCCATGTCCTCTTACATAAAACAACAGTAATCATAGCACTTACTCTCTTAGGTTTTCATACCCAAAATCTCAATGGGAGCTTACAGACTCTCCAAACTCCCCAACCCACCCCAGATCTTCTTCAGCCTCCTTATATCTCTCCTTTTTCTCCCTATCTTCATTCCTTTTCTTAGCTTTTTTTTTTTGTGAAGTTTGATGCAGTTTCTCTGGCCCCCCCCCAACTTTTTTTCTCTCTTCTTGCTTATTACCTGAAACCTTGACGAAAGAGGAGAACCCAAAACCATCCCCAGCAAGAAATATTTTTACTCAGGGATTTTCCTACTTCTCCATACCAGTATTTCTCTATCTAGTCTCCTGATTTGTCTCAAAAATGCCAGAAATCACAGTTGGCAAGGATGGGATTCTCCTTGAAAAGTAAATTTAGGAGAGGAAGTTGGGCTAGGAGATGAGAACAGAGAAGGAGGAGGATAAGTGAGCAAGCAAAGAAAAATTGGCTTTAGTGTGTGAGCTCATAAAAAATGGGGCTCAGTTTATACACTCTATTTTGAATGAGCCCATTTACCAATTTTCCAGGAGACTTTTCCTTAAATGATCCTTGAGAATATTATTTTTTAATGGCTGTATTCCATTGTATAACTCTGCCTTAATGTAAACAAATAATCCTTTTGTCGGCTATTCAGATCAAATACAATGTTGTCATAATATGAGTGCTGATTATGATTAATGTTTTTGATAGTATTTTATTTTAGGCATGTTTCTGAAGATGGCAGAAGAAAGCTTTTGCATCGATAATTTTTGCCTTTTGCTAGATGTGGTGGTGATGTGTAACCAGTGTTTGTCCCATTTATAAGTTGCACTTGAGAATAAAATAAATACCAATTCCCTAAGTTCCCCCCCGCCCTTGGAGATGTCCTTATAAAAGTGATGGTATTTTATTCTCTATTTTCAGTGGGAACATGGGGATATATTTCATTCCATTGCTTCAAGCTACAGATTAAATGGGAACAGGAAGGGAAAGCAGAGTTTTGCAAAAGCTGCATAACAGGTTTTTACAACTTCGCAGTCTACTTTGAGCCTAGAACTTTCTCCTTAATTTGTAAAACCACGTGAATTTCAGAAGAGACTAATCAGTTTTTGAGTCACTAGCACTTAATGAATGTAAATGTGGTGGTGTAAGAGTTCGTAAGCTTTACTATCTTTTAAGTTGTCTTCACTTAGAAGTGAAGATGTGTTGGAACTCGTTGGTGGGTCATGGAAAAGGAAAAAAGAGAGGGGAGGCCAGAAGGAAAAGGATGTGGTTTTTGCCAACCTGAAATTCAGCTGAAACCTGCAAGAACATCAAACAAGAAAATTAAGGTTATGGGGTGATCTTGAAAGAAACAAACAACCTTGGGGTACTTCAGAATTTACATATTCTCAAGAGGACAGATGAGATGACTCATGAAGAGAAATGTTGGCCCATTGGCCAAGAGCTTTAAAAAATCTTTTAGATGTAGTCATAGATCTTTCATATGAAGAGGAAGTCAAGATGATATAAAGAAATAAAAATTGGTTTAAAATTAGAAAAATAGGGGTAAATATTAAGGTAACCAGAGAAAACTGATAATCCTACACACTGAAATAAAAAATAAGAAAAACATGAAGACTCACAAAATACAAAATCAGCAACACTTAAAAAGATGAGAAGAAAATACATAGAGAAAAATGACTCAGCACAAAAAATTAAGTGAAACAAAGAAACTGTCAACAACACAGATGCACATAAAATACAGCAAAATGACAGCACTAAACTTACACATATCAATAATTATGCTGAATGTAAATGGACTAAATGCACCAATAAAGAGACAGAGAGTGGCAGAATAGATTAAAAAAAAAAAAAAATGATCCGTCTATATGCTGCCTATAAGAGACACACCTTAGACTTAAAGACACAAACAAACTAAAGCTCAAAGGATGGAAAAAACATATATCAAGCAAACAACAATAAAAAAAGAGCAGGAGTGACAATATTAATCTCTAACAAAATAGACTTTAAAGCAAAATCCACCACAAAGTTTAAGGAAAGACACTCTACATAATGATTAAAGGGTCAATATACTAGGAGGACATAACCATAATAAATATTTATGCACCCAACAACAGGGCTCTAAAATACATAAAACAAACTCTAACAGCATTGAAAAGAGAAATAGACAGCTCCACAATAGTAGTAGGAGACTTGAACACACCACTTTTGGTGAAGGACAGAACATCCAGAAAGAAGCTCAATAAAGACACAGAAGATCTAAATGCCACAATCAACCAACTTGATCTCATAGACATATACAGAACACTCCACTCAACAGCAGCCAAGTATATTTTCTTTTCCAATGCATATAGAACATTCTCCAGAAGAGACCACATATTAGGCCACAAAGCAAACCTTAACAGAATCCAAAACATCGAAATATTACAAAGCATCTTTTGTGACTGTAAAGCCATAAAAGTAGAAATCAATAACAGAAAAAGCAAGGAAAAAAAAAAAAAGTCAAATACATGGAAACTGAAAACATCTTGCTCAAAAACTATCAGATTACAGAACAAATTAAAAATGGAATAAAGAAATTCACGGACTCAAGAATGAAAACACATCTTACCAGAACCTTTGGAGTGCTCAGAGGCCAATTTATAGCAATAAATGCACACATCCAAAATGAAGAAAGGTCCAAAATCAAAACATTAACCCTACAACTTGAACGAGGAGAAAAAGATCAGCAAAAGAAGCCCTCGGGCACCAGAAGAAAAGAAATAATAAAAATCAGACCAGAATCAAATGAAATAGAGAACAGAAAAACAACTGAAAGAGTTAACAAAACCAAAAGTTTGTTCTTGAAAAGATCAACAAAAGCGATAAACCGTTGTCCAAGCTGACAAAAGGAAAACAGAAGAAGATGCAAATAACCTGAATAAGAAATGAGATGGGTGATATCACAACAGACTCAACTGAAATTAAAAGAATCGTAACTGAGAACTATGAAAAATTGTACTCTAATAAATTAAAAAACCTAGAGGATATGGACAAATTTCTAGAAACACACTACCTGTCTAAGCTAACACAAACAGAGGTAGAACAACTAAATATACCTGTAGCAAAAGAAGAGATTGAAAAGGTAATTAAAAAACCCCCAACAAAAAAAGCCCTGGCCGTGATGGTTTCACTGGAGAATTCTACCAAACTTTCGGAGAAGCGTTAATGCCACTACTACTAAAGGTATTTCAGAGTCTAGAAAAGGATGGAATACTCCCAAACTCATTCTATGAAGACAAGCATAACCCTGGTACCAAAACCTGGTAAAGAGACCACAAAAAAAAAAAGAAAGAAAGAAAATTACAGACCAATATCCCTCATGAACGTAGATGCAAAAATCCTCAACAAAATTCTAGCTAATAGAATTCAATAACATACCAACAAAATAATTCACCATGAGCAAGTGAAATTCATACCAGGTATGCAGGGATGGTTCACCATTAGAAAAACAATCAATGTAATCCATCATATAAATAAAATAAAAGATAAGTACCACCTGATACTACCAATTGATGCAGAAAAGCCTTTTGACAAAGTCCAACACCCATTCATGATAAAAACTCTCAGCAAAATAGGATAGAAGGGAAATTCCTCAACATAATAAAGGACAAAGCCAGCAGACAACATCATCCTAAATGGAGAGAGTCTGAAAGCATTCCCTTGAGAATGGGAACCAGACAAGGATGTCCTTTATCACCACTCTTATTCAACATGGTGCTGGAGGTCCTAGCCAAAGCAATTAGACTAGAAAAAGAAATAAAGGGCATCCAAATTGGTAAGGGAAAAGTAAAAGTATCTCTATTTTTAGGTGATATGATTTTATACAGAGGAAACGCCAAAGAATCCACAAGAAAACTGCTGGAACTAATAGAAGATTTCAGCAAAGTATCAGGATACAAGATAAACATAAAAAATCAATTGGGTTCCTCTAAAAGAGAGCTTTGAAGAGGAAATCACCAAATCAATACCATTTACAATAGTCCTCAAGAAGATAAAATGCTTAGGAATAAATCTAACCAGAGACATAAAAGACCCATACAAAGAATACTACAAGACACTACTGCAAGAAACCAGGAGAGACCTACATAAGTGGAAAAACATACCTTCCTCATGTATAGGAAGACTCAACATTGCAAAAATGTCAATTCTACCCAAAGTGATCTACAGATACAATGCATTCTGAATCCTAATTCCAATGACATTTTTTAATGAGATGGAGAAACAAATCAGCAACTTCGTATGGAAAGGGAAGGGGGCCCAGATAAGCATTACTGAAGAAGAAGAACAAAGCGGGAGGCCTCACACTACCTAATTTTAGAAACTATTATACTGCCACAGTAGTCAAAACAGCCTAGTACTGGTACAACAACAGATACGTAGACCAATGAAACAGAACTGAGAACCCAGACATAAATTCATCTGCCTAAGAGCAGCTGATATTTGACAAAGGGCCAAAGTCTGTTAGATAAGGAAAAGACAGTCTCTTTAGCAAATGGTGCTGGCATAACTGGATATCTACCTGCAAAAAAATGAAACAAGACCCAAACGGCACATCATGCACAAAAACTAGCTCAAAATGGATCAAAGACATAATATAAAATCTAAAATGATAGAGATCATGGAAGAAAAAATAGGGACAATGTCAGGAGCCCTAATACATAGCATAAAAAAAAAAAAAATACATAGCGTAAACAGAATGCAAAACATTACTAACAGTGCAGAAATACCAGAAGAGAAACTAGATAACTGGGAACTCCTAAAAATCACTTATGCTCATCAAAAGACTTCACCAAAAGAGTAAAAAGACAACCTACAGACTGGGAAAAAAGTTTTGGCTACGACATAGCCAGTCAGGGTCTGATCTCTAAAATCTACAAGATATTGCAAAACTTTAAGCACAAAAAGGCAAATAACCCAATTAAAAAATGGGCAAATGATATGAACAGGCACTTCCCTAAAGAAGACATTCAGGCAGGTAACAGATACATGAGGAAATGTTCACAATCATTAGCCACTAGAGAAATACAAATCAAAACTACAGTGAGATACCATCTAACCCAAAAAACACAAAATAGTAAATGTTGGAGAGGTTGTAGAGAGACTGCAACACTTATACACTGCTGGTGGGAATGTAAAATGGTACAATCACTTTGAAAATCAATTTGGTACTTCCTTAAAAAGCTAGAAATAGAAGTACCATAGGATTCAGCAATGCTACTTCTTAGAATACATCCTAGAGAAATAAGAGCCATCACTGGAATAGATATATACATACCCATGTTCATTGCAGCACTGTTCACAATAGCAAAAAGATGGAAACAACCTAGGTGCCCATCAACATACAAATGGATAAACAAATTATGGTATATTTACACAATGGAATACTATGCAATGACAAAGAACAATGCTGAATCCTCGAAATATCTCATAACATGGATGAATCTGGAAGGCATTATGCAGAGTGAAATTAGTCAGTCGCAAAAGAACAAATACTGTATGAGACCACTATTACACGAACTCAAGAGAAGGTTTAAATGCAGAAGAAAACATTCTTTGATGGTTACGAGGGTGGGGAGGGAAGGAGAGGGGAATTCACTAACTAGATAGTAGACAAGAATTATCTTGGGTGAAGCGAAGGACAACACACAATACAGGGAAGTCAGCACCACTGGACTAAGCCAAAAGCGAAGAAATTTCCTGAATACAACCAATTACTTTGAGGGACAATGTAGCAGGAGTAAGGGTCTGGGGACCATGGTTTCAGGGGACAACTAGGTCAATTGGCATAACAAAGTTTAAGAAAATGTTCTGCATTCCACTTTGGTGAGTGGCGTCTGGGGTCTTAAAAGCTAGTGAGCATCCATCTAAGAGGCATTAATTAGTCCCAACCCTCCTGGAGCAAAGGAGAATGAAGAACACCAAAGACACAAGGAAATTATTAGTCCAAGAGACAAAAGGGGCCACATAAACCAGAGACTCCATCAGCCTGAGACCAGAAAGATTAGATGGTGCCGTCTACCATCAATGACCGCCCTGACAGGCAACACAACAGACAGTCCCTGGTGGAGCAGGAGAAAATTGGGGGGCAGAACTCAAATTCTAGTAAAAAGACCAGACGTAATGGTCTGACAGACTGGAGGAACCCCAGAAGATATGGCTCCCAGACTCTCTGTTAACCCAGAACTAAAACTATTCCCCAAACCAACTATTGAGACAAAGAATAGACTGAACTATAAGACATAAAATGATACTCATGAAGAGTGTGCTTCTTAGTTCAAGTAGATGCAGGAGACTAATAGGCAGCTCTTGTACAGAGGTGAGATGAGAAGGCAGAAAGGGATAGGAGCTGGTTGATGGACGTGGGAAATCCGGAGCGGTAAGGAGGAATGTATGGTCATACTATAGGGATAACAGCTAGGGTCACATAACAATTTGTGTATAAATTTCTGTACGAGACACTAACTTGAGCTGTACACTTTCACCTAAAGCCCAATAAAAAAACAAAAAACTTCTTTTAGAACTTCTTTATCTCCTCTCTCACCCTTCTACAATTTTTTTTTCAGTCAACATTCCTTTATTCAAAACATATTTATTAAGAGGCTACTATGTGCCTGGTTCTGTTTTAGAAGCTGAGGATTCATCTGTGAGCATGTCAGAGAACAGGGGAGGACTATCCAGTGGGCAAGGTAAGCACAGTGCTTACCTTGCTTACTAGATCGTCTGTAGTGAACAAGTTCACTTTTTTTTTTTTTTTTACCACATTAAAGATTCTGCTTCTAGGTATGGCTGGTATCTGTCTCTCTTCAACCCCACAGCACCTTCATATAGAATCAAAGCCTCTTTTCAAATTTACAATACCTAACAGGGACGAACGACCCAGTAAGCAAAGTAAGCATGGGCTTACTTGTGCTTACTTACCAATCTGTAGTGAATCGAACATGTGAAACTGTTCACTACAGATTAGTAAGTAAGCACAAGTAGGCCCATGGTTACCTTGCTCGTTGGATAATCCGCCCCGTCAGAGACGATCCTTTTTCTCACATCATTTGCATTTTGATGGGAAAGACAGACAAACCAGTAAATCGTAAAATCTTTTCAGTAGTGAAAAGTGGTTCAATATAACAAAGTAATGGGCTGGGTGTGGAGTTGGCCAGAGAAAGGACCTCCGAGGAGGAGACGTCTGAACTGAGAGCTGAGGGCTAAATGATGGAGCCATCATTGGAAGGTTTGGATGGAAAGAGAATTACTGATTGAGGGAACAACAAAGGAAAATGCTCTGAGGTGTTTTATTATTTATTGCTGCAAAACAAATTACCCCAAACTTCATGGCTTAGAGACACGAGCATTTATTATCTCATAGTTTCTGTGGGTGAGGGATTGGGACATGACTTAGCTGGGTCTTCTGGCTCAGGTGCGATTACGTGTTGGCCAGGGCTGCAGTCATCTTATGGTTGAACGGGGAATGGGTTGGCTTCCATGCTTACTTGTATGGTTGTTGGTAGGACTGTTTCTCCTGGGCTGGTGGATGGCGGGCTTCCATTCACTGCTAGCTGTTGGCTGAAGGGCCCTCAGTTCCTTGCCATGTGACCCTCTCCACAAGGAAGATCACCACACAGCAGCTGGCTTCATCAGAGAGAGCAAGCGAAAGGGCAAAAGACAGAGTACTAGCAAGATGAAAGTCACAGTGTTTTGAACCAACTTTGGAGCTAACATCCCATCACTTTTGCCTTATTCTGTTCTGTAGAAGCACGTCATCAGGTCCAGCCTACAGTCAAGGGGAGAGGATTACACAAAGGCATGGATATCAGGTTTGGGGATCATGGGAGGCCATCTAAGAAGCCTGACTACCAGAGTAAGAAGAAGTCTGGCATATTAAAGGCACAGACAAAGGCCTGAGTGGCTTGAGCTTAGTGAGTGAAGGAGAGAATCGTATAAGAGCTGGGTGGAGGGTGGGGGCCAGATCATGTAGGGCTTAATAGGCCAGGGTCAGTTGTACTGAAAGCCATTGGTGAGTGCTGGGTATAGAAGTGAATGGATCTGGTTCCAGTTCTAAGCAGATCACTCAGGCTGTCTCACTCATGTGGGTAGTAGAGTGGCTAGTACTCCTTTCCTTCAGCTCTCAGATGTGAAAACTAAGATGGAGAGAAAATACACATCTTGCCTGAGGTCACAAGTTTGAAAAGTGGCAGAGTTAGGGCTTGAATTTTCAAGTTTGTTGGACCCCAGACCAGCTACTAGAGTTGTGTGATCTTGGTTGCCTGATATGGCTCCTGGAATGTAAGCCTCAGTTTCTTTATTCATTAAGAGAAGACAAAATTCTTGCCCCACAAGGTGAGTGTGAGAATCAAGTGGGAAGAGATGTGTGAAAGTGCTTCGAAAAGTATTCAATAGTTTCTTCATGCAGAAAGTGTTATTATCGCTATTATGAATAGTACATGGACTGTTTGGAGATTTTGAACTTGGTGTGTTCCCAGTCAGGAAGCAGCACTGGGTCATAGAAAGACAATTAGACAGGCCCAGGTAGAAAAAAAAAAAAAAAGAGAGAGAGAAAGAGAACTGGCTTTCTCACTAGTTTCAAGCTCTGTGACCTCTTGCTAATTATTCAGCCTCAGTTTCCTCAACTCTAAAATGAGAATGCTAACCCTGCTCTTCAGGGCAATTGCAAGGCTCACGTGGGATGATCTGGGTGAGGTCTGTAGCACACAGCTGGCACACAGTAGGTATTTTTTCTTCGTCATAACAACTTACCATGTCCTGTCTGGAGGTACAGAGTCCCTACATGGTGCAACAGTTAACATTCTTGGCTGCTAATTAAAAGGTTCAAGGTTTGAGTTCAAGGTACCTTGGAAGAAAAGCCTGGTAATCTGCTTTCAAAAAACCAGCCACTGAAAACCCTTTGAAGCACAGTTCTACTCTGACACACATGGGATCATCGTGAGTTGGAGTCAATTTGGCAACCGGTTTTTTTTTTTTTTGGATCTATAGGCACATTTGGAAGTAAAGTCAAGCATCTCTTGTTCTCTTGTTCCTCAGTGGAGACCTCATGCATTTTAAGGAGCAATAAGCTTGGTGGCCTGGGGCAGCCTGCTCCACACCAATATCCTTATTTCCAGGACTCAGCTTGAAAGACCAGGGCTATGTCATTTCTCACATCTTTCTTCTGGGTGAGTTTCTCATTTGTAAACATTTCTCTACCGTTTCTTTGTAGGGATACAATATTTTTTTTCTACTACATAAACCCATCTTGGAATAGATTCTCCTGCCCCAATTTAGAGAATCTTTAATTCTGAACCTTTTGCGATCCTCTCTCCTCCCACTTAGCCACAGGCCACACCCCCATTTGAGCTGCATAAATAAAGAATTTTAAAAAGCCTAAATAAAATGCAGAACAATAATTTGTAGTAATAATAAAAGTCAATGCCTGGCAAATTCTTGAGTGTAAGGCAGAACTGTTTCTCCTGACAGATGGAAATGATGTTCTCCTGAACGAGACAGGAGAGGAAAACCTAATGGTAACGGTGAAGCAGAAAGTCAGTAATGGGGTTTGCATCATGACATTCAGGTTGGGCCCTCGGGACAAAGACGTTGGTGTTGAGCAGGCTGCCCTGGGCCACCAGCCCAGCTACCCCTGCATGAGGTTACACAGAAGGCCCAGGGACACTGAGGTTACTTCCGATAGAGCAGCAGAAACAGATTAAACCTCTCAGGGGCCCCAGAGAGCTACGTTATGCTCAGATTAGCAAAGAAAAGAACAGATACTGACTACTGACTCCCACCTGGTTAGGCTGAGTCTTTGCCAGAACTTTCAGAGGTGCTCACGAATGGGGATCAGGAATTGAGGGAAGCAGAAGATGCTGTTCCCAGCCTAGGACCGACCTGTGGGCTTGCATGCTATTATTTCTTCACTTAACCAATTTCTAAAGCTCCACACAGTAGTATTTGTTGTGGTGTCTTGGTCTTATAAATGTATCTTGTTATCATTATTATCTTTTTATTCCACAAAGCTTTACGATGGGGTTATAAAATGGGGAATTGGCAGGGGCACTGGAGACTATTTTATTCAGACTTCTCCCTTCACACAGAAAGAAACTGAGACTCCAGAGGGGAGAGGACTTGGGTCTCACAAATGTTGTCTGATCTTGGCTCTGACCATAGGTACAGATAGGAGGGGATTTTACTGCAGTGAACCAGCCTGGGGAACCTGAGATGGTGAGTACATGTTAGTCCTTAGAGAATCTAGAGAATATTAGTTGTCAACGTCAAGAAGATATCTGAGGATGGGGGATGTATGCACTGACTTGCGTCTCCCAAAGAGGTATGTTTAAATCCTAATCCCTGGTACCTGGGGAAGTGACACTGTTTGGAAATAGGGCCTTTTATCAGTTAATGTGGAAACCCTGGTGGCATAGTGGTTAAGCGCTATGGCTGCTAACCAAGAGGTCAGCAGTTTGAATCCGCCAGGCGTTCCTTGGAAACTCTATCGGGCAGTTCTACTCTGTCCTATAGGGTCTCTATGAGTCGGAATTGACTCGACGGCAGTGGGTTGGTTGGTGGGTATCAGTTAATGTGACGTCATATTAGAGTTGGGGAACTCCTAATCCAACATTAGTGGTGTCCTCATAAAAGAGGAGAGACAAAGACAAAGAGGGCCATTTGTCTTATGGCCATGGGAGGAGGAAGGCCAAGCAAACAAACAAAAATACCCAACCTTGTTGCCTTCGAGTTGATTCTGACTCATGATAACCCTCTGTGTTACAGAGTAGAAATGTGCTCCTAGAGTTTTCTCGGCTGTTATCTTTATGGAAGTAGATTGCCAGGCCTGTCTTCTTTGGCACCATTGGGTGGATTTGAACTACCAGTCTCTAGGTTAGCAGCCAATTGCAAACTGCTTGTGCCACCCAGGGACCTGAAGAGAAAGGCAGAGTGGAGTTATGCTGCAGCTGCAAACCAAGGAATGCCTGGAGCTTTCAGAAACTGGTAGAGATTTGAAAGGATCATCCTTAGAGCCTTCGAAGAGAGCATGGTCCTGCTGACACCCTGAGTTCCTACTTCTAGCCTCCTGAACTGTGAGAAATAAGCATCTGTCATTTTAAGCCACTCACTCATGGTACTTTGTTATAACCATCCCAGGAATCTAATACAGGGCATCAGGCCAGAGGATCTCATGTGGCCAGAGCTAGACTGAAATGAGAAGTGGGAGCAAGAACAAAGAAAAACAAAGAAGCCATACGAGATTTCTGGTCTCAAATCTGATAACATTCCACTGCCTCTATTGTCACCACCCTGAACCTTGTCACCATCATTTTTTTCCTGGACAGTCATCTGTGTAACTAGTATCCCTGCTTCCTCTCTGAAACCCTAAATCTATTCTCCAACAGCAATCAGATTGGTTCGTTTGAAACGCAAATCAGATCACGTCAATTCCTGCTTAAAATCCCTACCAGTGATTCTCCTGCACACCTACAATAAATACTCAAGGCCACCAAGGCCCACACGATCGGCTTCTGCGAGCATTACCTCATTGTCTACCCACTGTCCCTTGCTTCCCCTTGTTCCGGGCACACTGGCCTCCTTGGAAACTCTATCGTGCAGTTCTACTTTGTCCTATAAGATCTCTATGAGTTACCTTGAGTGCACCAAGCATGCCCCTGCCTCAGGGCCTTTGCATGCACTAGCTGTTTCCTATTCCTGGAATGCTCTCCTCCTTGACGTTTGCATGGCTCATTCTGTCACAGTGGTGCATGTGTGGTGTGTGTGGCCTCTTTATTCCCTCTGACTTGGTGAATCATGGAAGTGCAGTGTCAGCACCTAAAAGCAAATGTCTCCTTAAATTTTGTGACCTCATTATTTCATTCACCTTCCCCTACTTGCTACCCTGCTTCTTAGGAAATCAGTGTGTCAGAAAATGTGGATTTTATCCTTTTTTTTTTTTAATTCAAAAAAGAATTTTGTCTTATCTAAAATGACAATGATTTTCAGGTTCAAAGATGCATGCAACTAGTCAGAAAAAAGAAAAGGCCCTGCTGTTTGCACCTAGCCAATCCATCTCCCCAGTAGTTGTTCTGCTGAAGAGCTGGGTGATATTATGACACAATAGAAAAACATATTACCCATTACAAATGGCATTGCATTATAAACTATAAATAATTGATAGGCAATGATATAGAATAATAACTTTCCCTCAGAGCTATTTGTCTGAGGCCTTAACAATTTTGCTCTGTTGAGTCATAGACTAAGCCCTGAGTAGCAGATATAATAATGCCATTGTGACTGAGCAGACAGACAGAGAAAATGAAGACTCTGGGGACTCAGGAGCTAGAGGCTGAGGGGGGTGATAGGTTAAGGTTGCAAGATTTAGCCAAAAACAAATCCAAAGGACACATGAATATTGCATGGGACATCATTATACTAAAAAATTATTTGCATTTATCTGAAATTCAAATTTAACTGAGTGTCCCGTATTTTATGGGACAATCTTACTGTATTAGTTTCCTATTGCTGCTGTAACAAATTATCACAGATTTAGCAGCTTAAAACAACATGTCACGGATTGAATTGTGGCCCCCAAAAGCATGTGTCAATTTGGCTAGGCCATGATTCCCAGTATTGTGTGGTTGTCCTCCATTTTACTACTGATGTAATTTTCCTATGTGTTGTAAATCCTAATCTCTGCCTGTGGTTAATGAGGCAAGATTAGATATGTTAAAGAGGATTAGGGTGAGATGTAACATTCTTACTTAGGTCATATCCTTGATTCAACTTAAAGGGAGTTTCCCTGGGGTGTGGCCTGCATTGACTTTTATCTCACAAGAGATAAAAGAAAAGGGAAGTCAGCAGAGAATGAGGGATCTCATACCACCAGAAAAGAAGTGCCAGGAGCACAGTGCATCCTTTGGGCCTGGAGTTCCTGCGTGGAGAAGCTCCTAGACCAAGAAAAGATTGATGACAAGGATCTTCCTCTAGAGCCGACAGAGGGAGAAAGCCTTCCCCTGGAGCTGATGCCCTGAATTTGGACTTGTAGCCTACTGGATGTGAGAGAATAAACTTCTGTTTGTTGAAGCCATCCACTTGTAGTGTTTCTTTTTATAGCAGCACTAGATAACTAAGACACACACAAATTTACTATCTTTCAGTTCTGAAGGTCAGAAGCCCAAAATCTGTTTCAATGGGTTAAAATCAAGGTGATGGTGGGGCTGTGTTCCTTCTGGAGGCTTGAGGTGAGAATCTGTTTCCTTGCCTTTTCCATCTTCTAGAGGCTACTTTCATTCTTTGGCTCCTGGTTCCCTCTTCAGTCTTCAAATCCAGCATCACACAAGTCTACATTTTAATTTTCACAGGCATTTGTCTCTCCGTCATGAACTTTAAGCACTGTCAGCTTGCAAAGATACTCAATTTCTTCTATCAGGGTGCAATGTTGAGGGTGGTGGTGAAGCTCTCAGAAGGGTGAACTGTAAAGCCCATTGGTCTGGTGGTTGACAGACATAAGTCCTGTCTCAGCTGTCACAGCATTGGCCAGCTGAGTGTCCTTGGGAAGTCCCTCCACCCTGTTGGCCTCCTCTCCCACATCTCTACAGTAAAGGCACTTGGTGAGATTATACCTAAGGTTCCCTCTGGGCCTAAAGTTCTAGGAACCTATAACTCATTCACCATGGAGTTCAGGTTCAGTTTTCTCTGGGCATGAAATAAATGTCAAACCCAAAAAAATAATAAGGAGCTCTTGTGGTACAATGGTTAAGTGCTCAGCTGCAAACCAAAAGGTCATTGTTTCCAACCCTCCAGTGGTTCCACAGGAGAAAAGACCTGGCGATCTGCTACAGTAAAAATTACAGCCTAGGAAACCCTATGGGGGCCATTCTACTCTGTCCTGTATGGTCACTATGGGCTGAAATAAACTGAAGCCCAAATAAACTTCACCTTTTAATTATTCTTAGCATCCAGATACACAGCCCTTCATCCCCACCTCACCAGTACCTAGTACTGTATTTGACACTGAATTGGCAAAACAGAATTGAGCATCTAAATCATGGTTAATTATCTCTGAGCCCAAGAATTGAGGTCTCACCTTTGGCAGTGAGGCCCATGTGTGTCAAACAGGCCTCTTTTCCGTCCCCAAGCTCACCTAAAGTTAGGGCAAAAGACACTTTCTTGACCAGTCAGGGTGTTGAAATATAATTATTATTTATTTAAAACTCATTACGTGCAAGCCTTTTGCATGGAACCAATTAAGAAATCTCTTAAAGGAAAATATAATATTATACTTGGTGAAGCTCAGTTTTCTTGGGCCCTTCTAATGTGTTAGAAAGCCCCATAGGTCTTGACATGTTTTTACATGTCTCCCTTTTAAAAGCCTGCTGCTGCCAGGGAATTTGGCCCCTGGTGACCCGTGTTGGTTGTGGGTTTCTCCAAAATGAAATTATGGGCACATTGAAGGTGGAGGTGAAGCAGGCAGTGGGGATTGGGAGTAGGGTGTTGGGTACTTATGCCGGGTAAGGTGTCAAATTTTACATGTCTGGGTTTTGTTTCCACCAGGCCCCATGCTCTGAAATCACCATTCTGTTATATATACTTACTGGAAGCGCTGGCTCTGTTTCAAAGCAACCACTCTGGAGTGGGTACATCAGGATGTAAAAGTAGATGGTGGTAGGCCAGTTTTAGATGGAGCAAGCCAAGGGGCTATGATTCAAAAGGGTACATGAGAAACAACTTTCCAGAGACCAGCAGCCTGGAATCGGAGAACCAGAAAGCTAGGGAGGGAATTTGGCTGACCACTGGTTCACCCTGGAATCTCTCTGGGCTCTGGTTTCCCGGCAATGGGTCAGACTCTACGACCTTTAGGGCTGTGAGGTCCCTTCCACATATAGCATCCCCTGAGTCTAAGATGACCCCTGTGGATGTCCCAAAGTTCCACCCTTCCTACCCTGGAGACTCATTCCTGCTGGTAAAGAGAGAGTGGACTTTAGCACAAGCCTTCGGCAGCAGAGTATAAACCACAATATTGCCTTGCAGAGCTCCGTGGAAACATGTTTAAGTTCTGTTTGGAGAAGAAAGGAAAGCACAGTCAAGTAAATGTGCTACTCAGGCCCTTAACTGGTCAAGCTCTCTTCTCAGTTTCCAGAAGTCTAAAAGTGGCTGTCAGCTGCAGACTGCAACACACACAGCATCGTCCCTTGCCTCCCTGTCTTTCGAAATTTTGGGGGCTTATCTTCTAATGTGAGCAGGACTTCGCACAAAAGGCAGGGGATAAAACATGGCTTTAGACTTGTTTTGACCCTTAAGAAGCCTACAGTCAGAAGGAGAGATAGGACTATGCATTAAGAGTTCACATTACTGTGAGGGTGTGGGCCATGTTGGAGGCAGTACTGTACAGTGTTTCTAAGTCCTGGAGCCTACCCAAGTTCAGTATCTGGCACCACCATTTGCTAGCTGGAAGACCTGGGGCAAGACACTATGACTTAGCTTTGTCATTTGTAAAATGGGAAAAGTAATAATACCTATAGGGTTGCTATGAGTCAGAATCGACTCATGACACAGTGCCTGGCACATAGTGTGGCTTCAACAGATACTAGATAACATTTAAGTCCTACTACGAGCCAGGAATTGAGCTAAGCATTTGATAGGCTAATTCATTTGGTTCTTCCAAAAAACTCTGAATTTGTACTAGTGTTGTTGTACTAGTAGTATTGACAGATAATGACACAAAGGCATAAAGAAACAAAGTAACTCACAGCTAGTTAGTAGAAGCTTTAGGAAGGGAATCAAGACAGCCTGGCTCCAGAAACAGTGCCCTTAGCCTCCGCATCCGATAAACATCAGCTATCAAAGCTAAGACATGTATTATTTTATTTGAACCTCATAATACCCCTAGTGAGTGGTTGTTATAAGCCTCACTTATACTAATGGAGACACCAAAGCTCAGAGAAATTAAGTGACTAGGTCAAGTTCTCATGGGGAATGTTAAAAACCAGTGAGTTTTATACTGTCCCACAACTTGGTGGAGAATCTATAAAACAAAGCAAACAAAGCAAGCAAGGAAACAAACAAACAATTACTTGCTGTTGAGTCAGCCCTGACTCCTTCTAACGCCATGTATATCAGAACAGAACTGTGCTCCACAGGGTTTTCAGTGGAGGATTTTTGGGACGTAGATTGCCAGGCTCTTCTGCTGAGGCACCTCTGGGTGGACTCAAACCAATTTTTAGGTTAGTAGCCAAGCACATTAACTATTTGCACAACCCAGGGACTCATCAAAGAAGGCAGGGTATGCTAAATAGCCAAAGTGTCTAGAATAAAGCCAAGCATAAGCCTTAGGCCAAGAACTTAGTATTTCATACCCATTACCCAGGGGCATAGATTACCTTGCTCCCTGGGTAATCTGTTCCTGTTAAGGATTATAAATTTGAAAAGAGGCTTTGATTCTGTAGGAAGGTGCTGTGGGGTTGGGAGAGAGCCATACCTAGAAGCAGAGTCTTTGATGAGGCGGAAAAATGTGGAATTATTCACTATAGATGATCTGGTAAGCAAGGTAAACACTGTGCTTACTTTGCCTATTGGATAATCCACCCCTGCTTATCTCATGGTGCTTTATAAGCAGGGCAGTGCCTGAAATATCCACAGTTACTCAGTACAGGTCCTGGGACTGGCCTCAGGCTGGAAAAATTTAGCCTTCTGGGGCCCATCCCACACCCACAGAATCAGAACTTCTGAGGTGAGACTTAGAAGTCTGTGTATGACAAACTTCTCACATGATTTTGATGTGCAGCCAATTTGGAAAGCACAGCCACCGCTGTCCCTCTCTGTGAAGTTGAACCTAAATCCCCGAGTGGCATTTCCCCATTGAGTGACCCCAGAATGGGGTTATGGGAGAAGCTTGGTGGTGGAGTCAACAACATTGAGTTCAGTTGCTGACTAGTCTGTCCCTCCAGACTTGTTGACAATAAGCAACCCAGCCAACTTCACCAAGCTCCGGTCTCCTAGTCTGTAAAACAAAATTCGTAGTAGACTGGGTTGTTGTAAGGTGCAAACGTGTTGACGTGTGTAAAAGGCTAAACACAAAATCTGGTCCCCACATGTAAGTTTTCTTTCCCTATCACATCTTGGTGAATGTGCTTTCTTAATTGTGAAGGGCTACGCAGAGAGAGCGTGCCTTGCCCTGAAGAGTTCTAGACACTTGGTACACACTTTTCCAGTTGAATTTTCACTTGTGGCCATATCCGGAATCATTATGGTTTCCAAATACTTCTAATGTTTCTTGATGATGATAATATTAAGGTATGTCCACTAGTCTTTGAAACTAGCTGTCTGAAAAATTTTATCTGTAGATAAAAATTGATTCTAGAACATCCTTGTCCTTAATTTCCCCTTCTTGAGTCAGAAATGAACATAGTGGTGGATTTCCTCCAAATATACACAAAGAAGAAAAACTTAAATTAGTCCCTTTGGGCTATTCCTAGGCAGGAAGAGCCCTTGTACGCGCTTGATATAATGTCCTGGGCATCTTTTTAAGCCTGAAGAGGCTAATCTGTAAACTCTAGTGGGTGGTATAATGGTTTCAGCCAAGGAGAGATCTGGACCCTGTAAAATACATGAGAAGCACCATAAGTTCACCCAGGTTGGAGAAATCACTCCATTAGTTATAAATGGCAACTTATACCTCCATGATTCCTCTCCCAGAAACTGTACTGTGTCATAAAGGGCTCAATTATTTTCTGGTTCCTGCAAAAATGACTTCTCATAGCAGTAAAATAAAATAAAATGGTTTCCAATCATGACTTGGCTCTCCCTGTGATTTGGCTCAAGGGAAGGAATCATGCCAGCTCAGACCACGCCAATCTGAACATTTTATTCTATTTCTTTTTCCCACTGGAAATTAATCAACTGACTTTTTGGTAGGCTTCTCAGCCTCATGAGCATGTTGGTTAGCCTGAGTCAGGCTGAACTCCCCTGGGCACTGACAAGGTGCCTTTTTTTCCCTTCAGATTAGAGAGCTAGATTCTGATATCCTCTGTTGACACTGTCACTGTCTTCATTTTGCAGTCTCCTGAATGATCTCAGCCCCTGAGTATGTTGTGTTGTGATATGTCGTGTTTGGGATATACAAGCAGAACACGGCATTGACCTTGCCTTCAAGGAGTTTGCTGCCTTGCTAGGGAGTAAGCACTCATACCCACCAGGCCCTCTGCCATTGAGTTGATTCTGATTCATAGTGACCCTGTAGGACAGAGTAGAACTGCCCCATAGAGTTTCCAAGACTGTAATTCTTTACAGAAGCAGACTGCCACATCTTTCTCCTGAGGAGAAGCTGGTGGGTTTGAACCACTGACTTTTCAGTTAGTAGCTGAGTGCTTAACCATTCCACCACCGGGGCTCCTTAAACATTCATACTTAAGATAAATTTCAGAATAGTAGAAGACAAGACGTGATCAGATGTTGAATGGAATATATCCAAATGGGTTTGGAGAGGTAAGTTGGAGCCAATGAATTTGGTTCTTGTAGACGTGTGGTGATCAGAGGGAGAAGTTATTGCTGTCTGGAGTTTAGAAGTTTCTTGTAGGATTGGTACAGTTGGAATGGACAAGCAGGGAGGAGAAAGGATGGCCTGCCATACTGGGGTAATGACCTGAGCAGCAGCGTGAGAATGGGGCTGAGCATGACAGGCCTGGATTTAGGCAGGTGGTCATTCCCCACCATCAAAATTATGGGTGGTCTCGGATCTGAGCATGACAGGAAGTCTTTTCATGATGACCATACCCTCAAAAATACTTCTTCTTCATTTCAGTCCAGTATGCTGTGTTTTAGGGGCCGTTAAGTTGATTCTGACTCATAGTGACCCTATGGATGGATAAAAGAATGAAACACTGCCTGGTCCTGCACCATCCTCAAAATTGTTGCTGCGTTTGAGCCCATTGTTCAGCAACTATATCAATCCATCTCACTGAAGGTCTTCCTCTTTTTCACTGACCCTCTACTAAGCATGATGTCCTTCTCCAGGAACTGGTCCCTCCTGATAACATGTCTAAAGTATGTGAGATGAAGTCTTGATATTCTTGCTTCTAAAGAGCTTTCTGGCTGTACTTCTTTGAAGGAAGATGTGTTATTCTTCTGCAGTCTATGGTATATTTACTATTCTTTGCCAACATCATAATTGAAAGGCATCAATTCTTCTTTGGTCTTCCTTATTTATTGTCTGGCTTTCACATGCATATGAGGCAATTGAAAACACCATGGCTTGAGACAGGCACATCTTAGTCCTCAAAGTGATATCTTTGTTTTTGTTTTTGTTTTTTTTTTTTAACAATTTAAAGAAGTCTTTTGCAGCAGATTTGCCCAATGAAATATGTTGTTTCATTTCCTGACTGCTGCTTCCACGAGCATTGACTATGAATCCAAGTAAAATGATCCTTGACAACTTCAATATTTTCCTCATTTATCATGATGTTGCTTATTGGTCCAGTTGTGAGGATTTTGCTTTCTTTATGTTGAGGTGTAATCCATACTGAAGACTGAAGTCTTTGATCTTCTTCAGTAAGTGCTTCAAGTCCTCTTCTTTTTCAGTAAGCAAGGTTTTGACATTTGCATAACACAGGTTGTTAATGAGTCTTCCTCTAATCCTGATGCCTTGTTCTTCTTCATATAGTCCAGCTTCTCGGATTGTTTGCTCAGCATACAGATTGAATAAGTATGGTGAAAGGTTACAACTCTGACACACACCATTCCTGATTTTAAACCATGCAGCATCCCCTTGTTCTGTTTGAAAGACTGCCTCTTTGTCTATGTAAAAGTTTCACATGAGCACAATTAAGTGTTCTGGAATTCCCATTCTTTGCAATGTTATCCATAATTTGTTGTGATCCACACAATTGAATGCCTTTACATAGTCAATAAAACATTTTTCTGGTATTCTCTGCTTTCAGCCAAGATCCATCTGACATTAGCAATAATATTCCTTGTTCCATGTCCTCTTCTGAGTCAGGCTTGAATTTCTGGCCACCATTTGGATGCACTTCAAGCCACTGCTCAGGAGGCAAAATCCTGCATGCCCGTGGTATGTGATTCAAGCTAGGAAAATGAAGTGTGAAGCCTGTTTGAGCAGATGAACTGGGAGCAGTATGGGCGTCTGCATATGCTGGTCAACAATGCCTATGCAGGGGTTCAGGCGATCCTCAGCTACAAGGGGAATGCATTCTAGGAAAGCCCTGCCTCCATTTGGGATGACATCAACGACCTTGGACTCATTGGCCAGTACTTGTGCACTGTATATGGGGCATGGCTGATGGTAACAGCTGGCTGGGGTTCATCATGGTCACCTCTCCATTGGGGAGGTACAGTATGTCTTCAGTGTCCCTTGTGGTATGGGCAAAACTGCGTGCGACAGGCTGGCTGCTGACTAAGCTGCAGTGCCATGGTGTCAGCTACATGTCTCTGTGGCTAAGGCCAGTGCAGACAGAACTGCTGCTGGAGGACATGGCCAAGGAGAAGTCCACTGAGGATCCCCTATCAAAGCAGCTCAGATCTGTTTTCTCATCCTCAGGGACTACAGAAATGAGTGTAGAACAACCCCCGTCAAAAAGCCTAGGGAGTCGCTGGTTGGAGTAAATAGATAATGCACTTGCTGCTAACCAAGATGTTGGAGGTTTGGGTTCACTCAGAGGCTCCTTGGAAGAAAAATCTAATGATCTACTCCCAAAAAGTTAGCTACTGAAAACCGTGTGGCGCATAGTTCTACTTTGACGTGCATGGAATCACCATGAGTCAGAACAGGCTGCGAGGCAAATTTTTTTTTGTTTTTTTTAAGAACTAGGGGAGAAGATCTCCCGAACTATACAGAAGAATATGCCCTGTACTTTTTCACTCATAATTAAATAAATGTTTGAGTAATTATTTGTTTAGTGGTTGTCTTTCCCACCAGACAGTACGCTTCATTAAATAGTAATACATGAAAAAGACTTTGCACGGTGCCTGACTCCTATTTAGGACTATTTAGGACTGTTGCCCGTTTTTGCTACTTGAATTTCATGAGTGTGAAGCATGTTTCTTTCCAGTCACCACTGTGTTCCTAGTGCTGAGCACGATGCCTGGTGCAAGAAAGAGTCTCAATGATGCGTTTATGGAATAAATGAACTCTTGATTTTCCCCTCCAAACTACTCCTGTAGCCTTCCCCATCTCAGTAAGTGGTAATTCCAATCTAGGGTTTCTCAGGTCAAAAACCTAGTGTCAGCCTTGAGTCCTGTATTTTATACCCGACACCTATCCTGCCAACAACTGCAGTCAGCTCTGTCTTCAAAAATTATCCTTACCAGATGGCCCTTCACCATGCCTTTTACCACCACTCTAGTCCTAACAACCATGACCCCCCAGCTGAACTGTGAGTGTAGTCTCCTAGCTTCTCTCCTTGCTTCTGCACTTGGCCCCTCCAGCCTTCTCCATGGAGTACCTAGAAGGAGCCCTTAACAAGATAATTTAATGGAGCTGGTGGTGCAACTGTTAGTTGCCTGGGGGCTAACCAAAAGTTTGGTGGTTTGAATCCCCCCAGTGGCTCCACAGAAGAAAGACCTGGTGGCCAGCTTCCTCTAGATTACAGCCTAGAAACCCCTACGGGACAGTTCTACTCTGCCGCATGGAGTTGCTGTGAGTAGGAATTGACTCAATGGCACCTAACAACAACAACAAAATGATATCATGCATTTGTCAAAACACATAGAACAGGAAGAATGAGCTCTAGTATAAACTATGGATTTTAGTGAATCGTGCATCAATATTGGCCACGAATTTTAACAAATACACCCCACTAATGCAAGATGTTAAAAATTAAAAATAGGGGAAATTGTGTATGTGGCGGGACAGGGAGTATATGGAACTCTTTGTACTTTGTGCTTGATGTTTCTGTAAACCCAAAACTGCTCTAAAAATTAAAGTGCATTAAAAAATAATAACTAAGAGCATGTCACTTTTCTGCCCAGACATCTCCAATGGCTTCCCACTTCACTCAGAAGAAAACCCAAACTCCTTAATCTGGACTACAAAGTACCATGTGGTCTGTCCTCAGCTAACTCTGACCTCTATCACGGTCCTTTTTGCTTCCTCTGCTCTGGCCATTTGGCCTTCTTATTGTCCTCAACAGCCCAGTAGTCCCTCCTCTCCTTAGCCTTTCACTTTCTGTTCCCTCTGCCTGGAAGGCTTTTCCCCAGACATCTATGTGGCTCCCTCTATCCCTTCTCTCAGTCTCCACTCAAATGTCACCTCATTAGGGACTTTTCCTGGCCGCTGTAAGTCAGCACCTTGGCAGCTCCAGAGGTTTTCATTCTCTTACCTTGCTTTATTTTTCTTCACCTGTGATAGTATATGTTTGTTTCTCCTCTGTGTCCCACTCTAGAACATAGGAGAAAGGATTGTATCAATTTTATTCAATGTTGGTATATCCAATGCCTAGAATCAGGCCAGGCACTTAGTAGGCAAGAGATATTTGTGAGATATATACATCGTTCCTGATTTATGACATGGTTTTGTTCCAACAACTCTGTTAGAAGTTGGTTCTGATGGAAGTTGAATATTGCTCTTTTTTTTAGCTTTCTTTATTATTGCCTTTTATTAACAGTGTCTTTATAAATCTGATCTTTATTTGTCTTTGGGGGTTGGAAATATTACATACCAACTTATGGATATATTTGAATATATAAAAATTTTAACATATACATACACAAAAAATACACAAATCATAAAAAAAAGGGTGGTAGTAAGTGTGGTTCCTCTCGATTACATTGTAAATCAGGGACTACCTGTATATATGAAGGAATGAGTGAGGGAAGAAAACACACACACACCTCTATGAAAGTGGTTGTTTAAAATCACCTACTCTGTGCCAGGCCTTATTGTAGGTATAAGCCCTTAACTTGCATGATGTATTTTAATCTCCACAACAGTCCAATAACCCATTTTATAGAGGAGAAAGAGAGCCTCATTGAATCACTTGGTCAATATCTCAGTGAATGAAAGTGGAGAGGCCGAGCATCTAACCCAGTTTGGGTGTCTCCAGAGCCATTGTCTGACTGCCTCAGCTTGCCTGCCCAGCCTGCTGTGAACACTGACCACGTGCACTGCTGCCTTGAGGTTTCTGGAGGGAGACTTCAGAAAGTGATGTTGAAACAACGCGCTTCTATGTCAGTCATGAAAATTTAGGATGGAGAGGAATTTACTGTCAACAAGTCAGAACAGCTTACCCTGGGTGACTAACCTGAACACCTACCTTCAGACTTGCCCTTTAGGAGGAAAAGGGAAGCAGAAAAGGTGAGTGAGAGGAAAAAAGTGGAAGGTTCCTCTAGCAGGTGGCCAGGCCTTCCTGTCAGGACATTTCTGACTCTCCCTTTGCCGGAGTTATTACTCATTTGGGGAAGATGAGTTGCATGGCACAGGCTCATGGAACAGTCCCAAGTTAGGAGCTTGGGGAGAAGGGACAGAGTCAGCAATGGGTAGGCCCAATGTTGGCTTTGAGAACCTAGTTTTTTAAGCATATAATATTGCTTGGCAATTGACAATTTATTAAAAACCAATTACACTGATGTACTGAATTGGCCGTTCTTAATTTGGGACTTGAATTTGTCTTGCCACCATTGAGTTCTCAGACATAAAAGTTGTGTGTGTAAAACTATATACATTTAATGATAAATATTACTATAATAGGATTATATAAACAAAAATATGCAGCCTCCAGTTTGCAGTCCCTTTTGGAATTTTTGAGAGTAATATTGATTATATGCTTTGTTTGTCTTACCCACTGAATTTAGAACCTGCCTCCCAAGTGACATGCACCTCAGCTCTACTCAGACTGTAGAAGGCTCTCCTGTTCACACCTTCATGGATGTTTCTCTACTACGTGTGAGTTTTATAGCATTAGCACACACCCTTGGAGAATACAGACACGGTGGACTTTTTGCATCGTGATGTAAATCTGCAGATTCACCACTCAATAAGTATTGACCTAGTGACTTTGCCTTTTTTCCCTACCTTGTAAGCATTTCCAACGATCCAGGAATTTGAGGAAAGAACGTGTCTCACAAAGGTAATGTTTCCCTAACAAGTAATCTGGGGAACTCATGTTACGTAGGGCTGACACAAATGTTATTTTATTTAAAAATTTAAAAACTATGTACTCTAAAGCATAGATGAGATGTTTGGGGGGTAGTGAGTCTAAGTCAATGGTAGTGAACCAGTATGGGCAGAGACAGTGAGAATGGTGCCACAACATGAAGGATATAACTAATGCGACTGAACTGTTCATTTAGAAATGATGAACGCGTGTTATGTTATGCTGTGTATATCTTCACCAAAATTAAAAAGATAAAATAAAAGCAATTTGTACTTGAGTGATAAAAAGGATTCCCTGGGTAGTACAAACAGTTAACATGCTTGCTGCTAACTGAAAGGTTGGAGGTCCAAGTCTGTCCATAGACACCTTGGAAGAAAGGCCTGGTGGTCTACATCTGAAAACCCAGCCATTGAAAAACCCTAGGAGCAAAGTTCTGCTCTGACATACATGGGGTCGTCATGAGTTGGAGTGGACTTGTTGGCCACTGGAACTGGAGTGATAGCAAAATGAACATCTTTAAACACTCGAATCACGTGCACTGAGATGCTTGCATTACGAAGAGCAAGTGGAGCTGAGACAGACCGAGGCAGCAGCAGTTCATGCTTCTCATCGCATGTTCTTGTCAGAGTAGAGCCTCTCTGGTGGAATCATGGTCTGAATCCAGCGCATTATTCAAATTGTTCTCGCTCTCTTCCCCCTCACCCCAACTTAGGTAGTGGGGCTTTGTTATTTAATGCACACATCAAATGCATGGCGTATACTGTGAACAAAGACTGACAATCTTGGAAACCCTATGGGACATTCTACTGTGTCCTACAGGGTTCTTTTGAGTTGGAAGTGACTCGACAGCAACAGGAAATTCTGTATACTAGAGGCCTTGGATTCTGAGTTGAAAGCTCTGAGTTTGAGCCTGTACTTCCATACCCCCTCCTTGAGGCATAGACTGGGTGGCTGTTCCACCAACGCTTTCTTTTTTCTTCTTGAACACACCTTTTCTGGGTCTTTCTTGAAATTGGGTGTGGCCATGTGACTGTGTTTTGGCCTATGACTTATGACAGGTAGCCATGACTCCCACTCCCAGGCCAGGAATAGAACCTTCTGTGTTTGATCCTCCAAACTCTGATCCTGTTTGGTTTGATGTCAATGAGTTTGACGTCAGTGGCCTTGGAAATCACATGTGGGTGGTGGTGGAACCATGAGATGGAAGGACCCTGTATCCAGGATTTGCATCTGGAGGAGAGCCATCCACCATTCAGGAAACCCCATCTTGGACTTAGGTGAGTGTCATGGATTGAATTATGCCCCCCCCAAAATGTGTGTATCAACTTGGTTAGGTCATGATTCCCAGTATTGTGTGGTTGTCCTCCATTTTGTGATGGTAATTTTATGTTAAGACAATTAGGGTGGGATTGTAACACCACCCTTACTCAGGTTACCTCCCTGATCCAATGTAAAGGGAGTTTTCATGGGGTGTGGCTGCACCACCTTTTATCTTAAAAGATAGAAGGAAAGGGAAGCAAGCAGAGAGTTGGGGACCTCATACCACCAAGAAAGCAGCACCAGGAGCAGAGTGCATCCTTTGGACCTGAGGTCCCTGTGCCTGAGAAGCTCCTTGACCATGGGAAGATTGAGGGCAAGGACCTTCTTTCAGAGTTGACAGAGAAAGAAAGACTTCCCCTGGAGCTGACACTTTGAATTTGTACTTTTAGCCTACTTTACTGTGAGGAAATAAATTTCTCTTTGTTAAAGCCATCCATTTGCGGTATTTCTGTTATAGCAGCACTAGATACTAAAACATTGAGCAAGAAATTAAATTTTCTTGTTTTAAGCCACTGTGATTTAGGGGTTTATTTGTTACAGCAACTAGCATTACTTTAACTAATGCCCTATTATTGTGAGACTGGGGCAAGCTACTTAATTCTTCTAAGTTTCAGCTTTTTTTTAAGTTTCAGCACCAGCCAGGGTTCCTACCAACAAGAGTTCCTCCCAAAGAGAATGGCTGGTACACTCAAAAGAGGCAGTTGAGAGAAGTTCAATATAGAGATGATTCACAAAGACGTGGGCAAAGCTAAGGCAAATGCACAAGGGATAGTAAAACATTCCAAGGCTAGTGACAGCAGAGAGCTATTATCACTCTAAGCTTGTTGTTGTTAGGTGCCATCGAGTCGGTTTTGACACATAGCAACCCTATGTACAATAGAACAAAACACTGCCCAGTCCTTTGACATCCTCACAATCGTTATTATGTTGAACCCATTGTTGAAGCCACTGTGTCAATCCATCTTATTGAGGTTCTCCTTCTTTTTCATTGACCTTCTACTTTAACTAGCATGATGTCCTTTTCCAGGGACTGATCCTTCCTGATAACATGTCCAAAGTATGTGAGACGTAGTCTTGCCATCCTTGCTTCTAAGGAGCATTCTGGTTGTACTTCTTCCAAGACTCTAAGCCTAGGGTAGGGCAATGAGAGGAAGCATTTGCTAGAATCTGCAGCAATGCAGAGCTGTAGGAACAGAGTGCTTGGAGGGGACTGTGATTGATGGAAGATTGCAGCCAACCTAAGGTCTGGCAAGGAAAAAGTTGGAGCTATGGAAAGCCAGATGTCATTCTCCAGCTACCTTCCAATCTTCCTGCAGATGGACCCTGTTGACTAAACCTAACTGGAAGCCAGAGGAGCTCGTTGGTGTAGTCCATAAATGTCAGCTTCCCAGGGCATGGGCCAAGCATAGAAGAGTGGAGGGAAGATCTGGAGGAGCAAATGAAGAATTTCAAGCATAGTTTCCTTATGAAAAAAAAAAAAAAAAAAATTGGCGACCCTAAGTACCTTCCTTATAGAGGCTGCACTGGAGAATAAGATTATATACATAAAACAGCAAATAAGGAAAACAGAAAATAATAAGCTCTTAATAAAATATTGCTCTTAACATTACTCTCTGCCACCTACTGCTGAACCATTGTCTGCTGATTTTGGGGTTTTTTTTTCTTTCTTTCTTTCTTTTGGTTTGGTTTTAACCTCCTAGTAATTATTGACTTGCTCCTTAATGACAGGAGAATTCCCAGCAGGAATTTAACTCTGGCGGTTTCCTGGAGGTTGGCATCTTACCTCTTCATGATTTATTTTTGGCCATAGGTGGGGCTTGAGAAAATATCCAGTTTCATGGTCCTTGGAAGAGTCTTCCTTCTTAGTTTCAGCCACTCATTGTTATCTCCAGGGTCCTGTTGCCAGAAACTTCCCTGCTCACCACTCAGACAACAGCCATGTCTGAAGTATTTGCCTGCTGCCTGCCTGGGCTTCACCACTTCATGTTTCATGCCTGCTTCTGGGTTTATTGGATAGAGTTTCCTTTTCATGAATGGGAGAGGCGTTGGCCTCTCCAAGTAAATGATGGGAGATTAGCATCCTTGTGAGGTAGGCTTGTTATAAGGAAGGGAATCTTAAATTTTAACCCCTTCTCTGCCTCTTACTTGCAGTGTGACCCTTGGAAATTCCTTCCCTTTCTCTGGGTCTTAGCTTCCTCATCTGTAAAATGGGACTCATTGTACCCATCTCACTGGGTAGGTGTGGGGAGATAATGAGATATAAGTGCATAGAAGTCCAGACATTTCTCCTGACACATACCAGACATTTGATGCTTATAGAAAAATAAAAATTTCTAAGGTCCCATTAGGACCCTGACATGCTGATTATTCTGGAGCTAAAACTGGAGCTGACCAGGTGCTGTGGGGCCAAAAATATTCAGAGAGCCCCCCCCATGCTACAAAGTGTCCTCCTTAGTCTAGTTGATAAGTTCTTACTTTAAGTGTTGCTAATACTTTTTAATACTTTTCTCTGGAGTAATTTGAGTCCCCAGATGTAAGCCCATTCCCTGCAATTCCTCAATGGTAATATGGGAGGTGAAAAAAATGATGTTAAAACATACCTTTTGAGTAGTGGAATGAGAAAAACATATTCAAAGATGCAAATGCCAGGAAAATAAGAGCCTGGATTTCTGGGAATCTTTTGGCTGAATATAATTACTTTTTTTTTTCTATTTTTCCATGTGTGATATATGGCACCAGCCTTTCCTTGATTATTTCTGGAATAAATTGTCATTCAATGAGTCTGGGAGCCAGAATCACTTGGGTTAGAGTAGAGCAGGCCTGGGTCCAAACCTCAGCTCTGCCTTACTTTGGGGAAGTTGCTTTACAAATCTATTATGTCTATAAAATAAGCATCATGTTGCCACTTATCTCAAGGTTTGTTTGAAATTCTTCAAAAAGTAATGTAAATAAGGCCCCCTGCAGTGCTTCAGGAAGAGCACTCAATAAGTGGTAACAATTATACAATGAAACCTGTGAGAACCAGAACTCAGTACGACCGCTTTGTTTTCCTGGGTCTTGCAAGTTTTCCACGTTTGACAGGGTGTGGTCTTACCACTTTTCTATCACTTGTTTTAGTGGAAATGTTTTCCACCTTACACAGGTTCTGTCTGCTTTTGCAGGAACAATAATCATGTAATTTTAGAGATCCCATAATCCATTTCATTCACTTTATGTCTGAGGAAACTGAGGCTCAGAAAGGGGAGAGATGATTCATTGAAGGCCACTCTATTAGTGTATCTAATCTAGGTTTCCTCACTTCTGCTATCACTTCCTGCCTACTACACCTATATTGTATTTAGAAGTGTCACCAATAAACAAACAACAGAAAGCAACCTTAAGAAGATTTATGGTAGTCTTCAAACCACTTGGCTCCTAATGGAAAGGTTGGAGGTTTGAGACCACTCTGGGTAAGTTGTTTTTACATCTCTGAGCCTTGTTCTCCTGACTCTAAAATGGGGATGATCATATCAAACCAACATCAAAAGTTTACTAGGTGGATTTGAGATAACAGACATAAAGCATTCAGCACAATGTCTGGCACAGAGTAAATTTTCAAATAGTGGGGCTTCTTTTTATTCCCTTACAAGGCAACCCCACATGACCTCTCAAATATATGCCTGAGTCAGGATGCTGAAGTCACAGGCACACAAATACAGAATGTTTCCTGGGTCTGTTCTGTTTCCCCTATACCATGCTGCCAAGTTCTTCATGGGTGCTGGCTTGCGTTCTGCACCATGGAATGGGGGGGGGGGGGGTGCTTCTTTCTGATTCTGATTTCCTGTGGATAGAGGGGAAAACCACACAGACACACATCAACACACACCATAGTTACAGTTACAAAATTGTAACTAATAATACTTGTCATGGACTTCCAGCCAACATGGCGCCATAGATGGAAACACCACACCATTCTTCCACAGCCAAGACCCAAAAAACTAAGTAAAAGAGACAAACATCAATCCTGAACCCTAAGCATCAAATGAAGAGATAAAGAACTCAGCCAAGCTCTGAATGGAATAAGAAACTGACACTGTCGGGGAACAGAGTGAGAAGAGATACGTGCAGAGGTCCCCTATCAGTTAATGCAGCATGGATTCACCATCTTGGACTCGGAGATCAGCAGACAGGGAGTTTGGGAAAGCAGCTTCATGGAACTCCAAGCAGCAGATGGAACACCCAGTAACCAGTGATGTATGCTTTCCCACTCCCCATCTTTCTGCTCCTATTCGACCTCCCCTGCTTCTTAGCTGGCTGTGGTAGCTGGGTTGGTGGGAAAGTGCAGGGTAGGTGCTGCTTGGATTCACCCTGCCCACTTAAGAGATTGGCAGACAGGGAGTACGTGAAAGCAGCTTCAAGGAGCTCCCAGCAGGAGACAGATCACCCGGTAACCAGCTGTATATGCTTTCCCACCCCCTATCCTTCTCCCCCACTTCTCCTCAGCCTCCTCTGCTTCTTGTCAGCCACAGTCTCTTGGCAGAGAGGCACTGGCTTCAGCCCCTTGCTGCTTGGATTCTCCCCACCTACACTGGCCAGCTCCTGGAGTGCCATTTTTTTTGTTGCTGCTGTTGCTTTTTTCCACTTCTTTTGGTTTCTTCTGTGTCTCTCACCACCTCCCCCTCCTTTGTCTTGAACACCTGGCTCTGTGTGCCATCTTTGCTTCATCTTGAAAGGCTGTGAAGTGCTGTTTGACTGGGAGCTGCTTCCCTGGCCCATGCTGCCATGTTGGTGGGATCCAGGGGACATTTTTTTTTTTTTTTTATTGCTGTTTTACTTGTTTGTTTTCTTTTTCCTTTTCATGGCTTGGAAGCCCCTTCTAGCTGGGCTGTACTGTACATCCTGGGAGCAACTTTCCTGGTCTGCTTAGCTGTGTCAGTGGGATCCCTGAGGGCATTTCTTCTTCTTCTTTTTTTTTTCCTTTTTGTCTTTCTTCATTTCTCAGTTTCTCGCCTTTCTATACTTACCTTCTTTTCCTGTTTCCCGAATAACTGCCTCTTTGTGACATCTCTACACCTTCTAGCCAGGCTGTACTGTGCGGCCTGGGAGACACTTCCTCAGTCTTCACAGCTGCACTGGTGAGATCCCTGGGGGCTTTTCTTTTCTTCTAATTTTTATTTATTTTTTTTCTTTTTCCCTTTTTGTTTTTCTCCACTTCTAGGTTTCTCTTCTCTCCATTCCAACAGCAAGCTCTCTTAGCACTTTTGTTTGTTTGTTTTTGACTCCTGGTTCTCTCTCATCTCTTTCCTCTTTCCCACACTCATCTTAGCTCCACATATCACAAACCTCCTCCCTCCTTCCGTGCACTGAACATCACACCCCTGAGCAGCACAAGCACAGCCTACAAGAACCTGCCCAGCACTGATTCCCAGCCTGCCCTGTCGGCTCTAGTACATGCCACAAATAATCCATCCCAGCCCCACCCCTTCAGCTGGACCTGTCCTGCTGCGCCATAGCTGAGTGACTGACCCTGCCCATTGGAGATGAAAACTATTATGCCCACAGACAAGCAAACAACAAAGAATGCACAGCCTGCCTGCTCAGACATAACCAAATAAAACAAAAAAGCAGGATGAAACAAACAAATCTATAATCAATGAGCAAAAATAATAGCTACTGAATGTCCTGAAGACAGCAGACAATATCAACACACATAAAAAAAAACAAGAAAAGATGCTTCCAGTAGGCATCCAAAATAAAACACCCAGGTGACTTCCCAGAAGAAGAAAAGGCACTAGAACTACCTGATAGGGAATTCAAATCTCTAATATTAAGAGTTATCCAAGAGTTGAAGCAAAAATCAGACAAAAATGAGGGAAAATAATAGGCAAATTCATGGAAAATACAGACAAAAAAAGTGGAATAATTCAGGAAAATAATACAGGAACAAAATGCCAAAATAAATTCACAACTAGAAATCCAAAAGATAAACAACCAGATTTCAGGAATGGACAGTGTCATAAAAGGGCTTAAGAGCAGGTTTGAAACAATGGAAGACAGGATCAGCAAAGCTGAGGACAAACACTTGGATACAACTCTGAGGAAAAATCAGAAACAAGAATGAAGAAAAATGAAGAAACTGTGAGAATTATTTATGAGTGATCTGAGATCCAGAACAGGGAGAGGAAACAGAAAACACACAGAGGATTGTTGAAGAATTGCTGACAGAAAGCTTCCCTAGTTTGAAAGATGAAAAGCTGACCATCCAAGAAGCTCGATGAACCTCATACAGGATAGACCCCTAAAGAAAATCACCAAGGCATATCATAATCACACTCACTAAAACTGAAGACAAAGAAAGAGTCCTGAGAAGAAAAAAAAACAGCTCAAAAAAAAAAAAAAAAAGAAAGAAAGAAAAGTCACATACAGAGGAGAAACAATAGGGCTAAGCTCTGATTATTCAGTGGAAAGCATGCAGACAGGAAGGCAATAGGATGACATATATAAAACCTTCAAAGAAAAAAAAAAACACCAACCAAAAATAATATATCCTTCAAAACTCTCTTTCAAATATGACAGTGAAATTAGGACATTTCCAGATAAGCAGAAATTAAGGGAATATGTAAAAAGCAAACCAAACTTACAAGAATGATTAAAGGGAGTCCTTTGGTCTGAGAACAAGCAACATCAGACCACAGCCTGAATTTAGGATGCAAGATCATACCAGCCAGATACCAACCTAGGAAATGAACTCTCAAGGACTAATCAAAACCAAAAGAATTGTAATGGGGAACAAGAGAGGTTAATCTGTAAATGACAATAATGTCAGAACAATAAAAGAATAAATGGTATAGAACTTTCTAATGGAGAGGAAGGCACGGTGATACCAAGTAATAGTAGACTGGTTGAAACCTAGGAAGATAAGGCAACCAGAAAGTAAGTTAACAAACCTACTCATCAAAATAAGAAAAACACGAAGTCTCAGTAAAAACAAAAGAAATGAAGAAAAAAAAATCCACAAGCAAAAGGAATTCAGCACAGGAGAGAATAAGGAACAAAGAAAGTGTCAGCAGTACAAAAAAAGGACAAAACGACAGCAATGATTACACCTATCAATAATGACACTGAACATAAATGGCCTAAATGCACCCATAAAGAGACAGAGAGTGACAGAATGGGTAAAGAAACAGGATCCATCCATTTGCTGTCTACAAGAGACACACTTTAGAAACAAAGATGTAAATTTATTAAAAATCAAAGGATGGAAAAAAAGTATATCAAGCAAACAGCTGCTAAAAATGAGCAGGAGATAAACTAGACATTGAAACAAAGTCCACCATAAAAGACAAAGAAGGGCACTATATGATGATTAAAGGGACGATCCATCGTGAAGACACAACCATAATAAACACCTACACACCCAATGACAGGGCTCCAAAATACATTTAAAAAACTCTGACAGCAATGAAAAGAGAAATTGACAGTTCCACAATAATAGTAGGAGACTTCAACATACCACTCTTGGTAAAGGACAGAACATCTAGAAAAAAACTCAACAAAGATACTGAAGAGCTAAAGGGCACAATCAGCCAACTTGACTTCACAGACATATATAGAACACTCCACTCAACAGCTGTAAAATACACATTCTTTTCCAATGCACATGGAATGTTCTCCAGAATAGACCACGTCTTAGGCCACAGAGCAATCCTCAACAAAATACAAAACACTGAGATAATACAAAGTATCTTCTCTGATCACAATGCCATCAAGGTAGAAATTAACAACAAGAAGAGAAAAAAAAAAAATCATGTGGCAACTGAATAGCACCCTGCTTAAAAACCACTGGGTAATAGAAGAAATGAGAGATGGAATCAAAATTTCCTAGAATCAAGTAAGAATGAAAACACATCATACCAAAACCTTTGGGACACAGCAAAGACAGTTCTCAGAGGTCAATTTATAGCAATAGATGCACATATCAAAAAAGAAGAAAGGGACAAAATCAAAACATTAGCCACACAACTCAAACAAATAGAAACAACAGCAAAAAAAAAAAAAAAAAAAAAGTCTACAGCCACAAGAAGAAAGGAAATAACAGAGATCAAAAACAGTGCTAGAAATAAATGAAATACAGATTAGAAAAGCAATAAAAAGAATCAACAAAACCAAAAGTTGGTTTTTTGAAAGGATCAACAAAATCGACAAACCACTGGCCAAACTGAAAAAAGAAAACAGGAGAGGATGCAAATAACCCAAATAAGAAATGAAATGGGGAACATTACAACAGACCCAACTGAAATAAAAAGGATCATAACAGAATATTATGAAAAACTATACTTTGACAAATTTGAAAACATAGAGGAAATAAACAAATTTCTAGAAACACACTACCTACCCAAACTAACAAAAAATGATGTCAAAAATCTTAACAGACTCATAACAAGAGAAGAGATTGAAAACGTAATTTAAAAAACTCCCAACAACAAAAAAAACCACTGGCCCAGATGGCTTCACTGGAGAATTCTATCAAACTTTCAGAGAAGAGCTTACACCAGTACTACACAAACTATTTCAGAACATAGAAAAGGAAGCGATACTTCTGAGTTCATTCTATGAAGCCAGCATAACCCTGATACTAAAACCAGGCAAAGGCACCATAAAAAAAGAAAATTACAGATCAATATCTCTCATGAATATGATGCAAAAATTCTCAACAAAATTCTAGCCAATGGAATTCAGCATCATATCAAAAAAAGAATACACCACGACCAAGCAGGATTCATACCAGGCATGCAAGCATGGTTCAACTTTAGAAAATCAATCAATGTAGTCTATCACTTAAATAAAAGGAATGGAAAGAAAAACATGATCATCTCAGTTGACGCAGAAAAGGCGTTTGACAAAGTCCAACACCATTCCTGATAAAAACTCTCAATAAAATAGGTATAGAAGAGAAATTTCTCAAAATAATAAACAACATCTATGCAAAACCAATGACCAACATCATTCTAAATGGAGAGAGGCTGAAAACATTTCCCTTGATAAAACGAAAAAGACAAGATGCTTTTATCGCCACTCCTATTTATCATTGTGTTGGAAGTTCTAGCTAGAGCAATAAGGCAAGAAAAAGAAATAAAGGGAACCCAAATTCGTAATGAAGAGGTTAAACTGTCCCTATTTGTGACTGATATGATACTATACATAGGAAACCCAAAAGACTCCATGAGAGAAATATTGGAACTAATAGAAAGATTCAGCAGACTAGCAGAATACAAGATAAACATACAAAGATCAGTTGGATTCTTATACACCAATAAAGAGAATGATGAAAAGGAAATCAGGAAAACAATGCCATTTATAATAGCCCCTAAAAAAAAAAAAATTCTTAGGAATAAATCTAACCAGGGATGTAAAAGACCTATACAAAGAAAACTACAAAACACTAATGCAAGAACCCAAAAGAGGTCTACATAAATAGAAAAACTTACCATGCTCATGGATAGGTAGACTCAACATTGTGAAAATGACAATTCTACCCAAAGCAATTTACAAATACAATGCAATCCCGATCCAAATACCAACACATTTTTTAAAGAGATGGAAAAACTAATCATTAACTTTATATAGAAAAGGAAGAAGCCCCAGATAAGTAAAGCACTATTGAAGAAGAAGAATAAAGTAGGAGGACTCCCAGTACCTGACCTCAGAACCTAGTATACAGCTATGGTAGTCAAAACAGCCTGGTACCGGTACAATGACAGATACATTGACCAGTGGAACAGAATTGAGAACCCAGATGTAAATCCATCCACCTATGTTCACCTGATCTTCAACATGGACCCAAAGTCCACGAAATGAGGAAAAGACAGTCGTTTTAATAAATGGTGATGGCAAAAACGGATGTCCAGCCACAAAAAGAAAACAAACAGGACCCATACCTCGCACCATATACAAAAACTAGTTCAAAATGGATCAAAGACCTAAACATAAAGCCAAAAAGTATAAAGTTCATAGAAGAAAAAATAGGATCAACGCTAGGGCCCTAATACACGGCATTAACAGGATACAAACCATAACCAACAACACACATACTCCAGAAGATAAGCTAGATAACTGGGATTTTCTTAAAAATTAAACACTTATGCTCATCAAAAGACTTCACCAAAAGAGTAAAAAGAGAACCTACAGACTGGGAAAAAATTTGTGAGCTATTACAAATCAGACAAAGGTCTAATCTCTAAAATCTACAAGAAAATCCAACAGCTCTACAACAAAAAGACAAATAATCCAATAAAAATGGGCAAAGGAAATAAACAGACACCTCACCGAAGAAGACATTCAAGTGGCCAACAGACACATGAGGCAATGCTCACGATAACTAGCCATTAGAGAAATGCAAATTAAAACCACAATGGAATACCATCTCACCCCAGCGTGACTGGTATGAATCAAAAAAAACAGAAAATAACAAATGTCGGAAAGGCAGAACTCTTATGCACTGCTGGTGGGAATGCAAAATGATACAACCATTTTGGAAAACGATATGGCGCTTTTTTCCTAGAAAGCTAGAAATAGAAATAGCATATGATCTAGCAATCCCACTCCTAGGAATATATCCTAGAGAAATAAATAATCACACAGACATATGCACACCCATGTTCACTGCACTATTGTTCACAATAGCAAAAAGATGGAAGCAACCTAGATGTCCATCAACAGATGAATGGATAAACAAACTATGGTATATACATACAGTGGAGTATTATGCAATGATAAAGGACAATTATGAATCTGGGAAGCATCTCATAACATGGGTGAATCTGGAGGGCATTATGCTGAGTGAAATATGTCAATCATAAGAGTACAAATATTGTATGAGACCACTACTGTAAAAACACATGAAAAGGTTTACACACAAAAAGGAACAATCTTTGATGGTTATGAAGGAAGAGTGGGTGGGGATGGAAAAACACTAAATAAACAATAGATAAGTGGTAACTTTGGTAAACAGTAACACAGTACACAATACTGGTGAAGTCAGCACAACTTATACAAGGCAAGGTCATGGAAATGCCACAGACACATCTAAAGTCCCTGAGGGACTGAATTGCTGGGCTGAGCACTGTGGGGACCATGGTCTTAGGGAATATCTAGCTCAACTGGCATAACATAGTTTATAAAGAAAATGTTCTACATTCTACTTTGATGCGTAGAGTCTGGAGTCTTAAAAGCCTGTGAGTGGCCACCTAGGATACTCCACTGGTCTCACCCCTTCGGGAGCAAGGGAGAATGAAGAAAACTAAAGATACAAAGGAAAGATTAGTTCCAAGGATTAATATACCACATCTACCATGGCCTCTACCAGACTGAGTCCGGTACTACTAGATGGTACCTGGTTACCACCACTGAGTGCTCTGACAGGGACCACAATAGAGGGTCCTGGACAGAGTTGGAGAAAAATGTAGAACAAAATTCTAACTCACATAAAAAGACCAGACTTACTGGCCTCACAGAAACTGGAGAAACCCCAAGAGCATGGCCCCTGGACACCCTTTTAGCTCACTACCGAAGTCATTCGTGAGGTTCACCCTTCAGCCAAATATTAGACAGGCCCATAAAACAAAACAAGACTAAGGGGCACACTAGCCCAGGGGCAAGGACTACAAGGCAGGAGGGGGTAGGAAAGCTGGTAATAGGGAACCCAAGGTCGAGAAGGGAGAGTGTTGATATGTCGTGGGGCTGTTAACCAATGTCATAAAACAATATGTGTACTAACTGTTTAATGAGAAACTAGTTTGCTCTAAAGTAGAAAGAAAAATATAGTGCTTGTCACAAGAATTGGATTCCAGGATTAGAATATGCATTGGAACGAGAACTTAAATGTGCTCCTCCCATCTTGCTCAAATTACTGTGCTCGTTTGCTGTTCTTGACTGTTACCAATAAGTAGATATGGGATTCAATTTAGATTCCATCACCTGTTATCCTGATGGTCTTGAGCTCCTTTCTTGGGGTAATGACCTGCCTCTCAAGTTTGTTGTGAGGTTTAAGGCAGCTGAGGTGTGTGACTTCCTCAATAGACAGTAGCTATTACTCTAATCATATGTATGACTAGCTTCAGTTACTTTAAGGATGAAATATTTAAAATGCCATTTAGAATAAGTGTGTGTGTATTGGGGAAAGGGAAGTACTAACTTTTCCTGAGGATCATGAAATGAGCTCTATGACTTACATAAATTATCTTCTTTAATCCTCACAAAACACGAGTGAGGCACATACTACTATTCCCATTTAGCAGATACGGAAAAAAAAGGTTGGCCTAAGCCTCATAATAGTAAGAACAGGTGCCTAGACTTGAACCACGGAAGTTGTTTAAGATGATGCTCTGCTTCGCTAAATCTGTTTGGACAAAGGGAGTGCAGGCTCACAGGGAGACAAGTTGAAGTTTGTGACTTATATAACTGCTCATTTGCCTGCAAAAACTAAAAATTTATAGTCTTTAAGTTTAGTTTAGGACAATAATATTTTATGGGGATACCACCGGCTGGTGTTGGGGATACAGAGAGATGAAGGGGCTTCTATGGCAATACCAAGGTGGAACAGGGACATCAGCCCAATGTAACATTCCATTTCAGTCTCATCCAGACATGACAAGCAGACAGCCCTCGTGAACCAGCTGATGGACAGAAAGCCAGCTTGTGTAACTTAGGCACGCATTGGCAGGAAGCACTGAAGACTGGCAGCCCAGGGGCTTGGACATTGATAGAATCCCTGATGAAATGGAGTTGGGTGATTATAGAGTCAATCTGCTTGAAATCAAGATATCACAGTAGAACAATTTCCTCCATCCTGCCATTTCATTTATCACCATTGTTTGTCTTCATCATTATTACTCACATCAATTATTTATCATAATGCTGTTTTCCTTCCTAGCCCTCTTTCCTGTCTGACATGCGAATCTCTCGCTATTAAATCAAGGGGAAGGTGGAAACATTAATCCTTCTTACATCATCATTCCTTCTGGACTAAGAAATTTTTCAGTGGTGGCAGATAAATAGGGAAAAGTCAAGATGGATAAAACTGTTTTTCTTGTTCTGTGAAACTTATTCCAGTTGCCATTTAAGTTGTTGTTTCTTTGGGGTTGGGTCTCAACTAGAACAATGAAAGTGGGGATGTAGAGGAGAAGGAAGATATGTTGAATTTTAAGCAGCAGAAGAAACAACACTTGGGATGGCAGAGCAGCTGGTTGCCTCCCAAGATCCATTATCTCCTGCTTAGTAACACAACATGATTTTATGTGAGGTAGCAGGACACTCAGCTAAAAGACTATTTACTAGCCTTCCATGCCACCTCATTACGGCTAATGAGAATTAGCAGGACTATACTGTGAAACTGCTGCTTCAGTTTTTCATACTGTGGGGACTTGTGTGTTGCTGTGATGCTGGAAGCTATCCCACCGGTATCCAGATACCAGCAGGGTCACCCATGGAGGACAGGTTTCAGCTGATCTTCCAGACTAAGGCAGACTAGGAAGAAGGACCCAGCAGTCTACTTCTGAAAAGCATTAGCCAGTGAAAACCTCATGAATAGCAGCAGAACATAGTCTGATATAGTGCTGGAAGATGAGCCCCCCAGGTTGGAAAACACTCAAAAGGTGACTGGGGAAGAGCTGCCTCCTCAAAGTAGGGTCAACCTTAATGACATGGATGGAGTAAAGCTTTCGGGACCTTCATTTGCTGATGTGGCACGACTCAAAATGAGAAGAAACAGCTGCAAACATCCATTAATAATCGGAACCTGGAATGTACAATGTGTGAATCTAGGAAAATTGGAAATCGTCAAAAATGAAATGGAGCTCATAAACATCAATATCCTAGGCATTAGTGAGCTGAGATGGACTGGTATTGGCCATTTTGAATCAGACAATCATATAGTTTACTATGCTGGGAATGACAACTTCAAGAGGAATGGTGTTGTATTCATCGTCAAAAAGAACATTTCAAGATCTAACCTGAGGTACAATGCTGTCAGTGATAGGATAATATTTATACGCCTACAAGGAAGACCAGTTAATACAAGTGTTATTCAAATTTAGGCACCAACCACTAGGGCCAAAGATGAAGAAATAGAAGGTTTTTATCAGCTGCTGCAGTCTGAAGTTGATCGAACATGCAATCAAGATGCATTGATAACTACTGGTGATTGGAATGCGAAAGTTGGAAACAAAGAAGAAGGATCAGTAGTTGGAAAATAGGGCCTTGGTGATAAAAACAATGCCAGAAATCGAACGATAGAATTTTGCAAAACCAATGACTTCTTCATTGCAAACACCTTCTTTCACCGACATAAAATGGCAACTATACACATGGACCTTGCCATATGGAACACACAGAAATCAAATTGACTACATCTGTGGAAAGAGATGATGGAAAAGCTCAATATCATCAGTCAGAACAAAGCCAGGGGCTGAATGTGGAACAGACCATCAATTGCTCATATCTGCAAGTTCAAGCTGAAACTGAAGAAAATCAGAGCAAGTCCACAAGAGCCAAAATATGACCTTGAGTATATCCCACCTGAATTTACAGACCATCTGAAGAATAGATTTGATGCATTGAACACTAGTGACTGAAGACCAGATGAGCTGTGGAATGACATCAAGGACATCATCCATGAAGAAAGCAAGAAGTCATTGAAAAGAAAGGAAAGACCAAGATGGGTGTCAGAGGAGACTCTGAAACTTGCTCTTGAACATCGAGCAGCTAAAGCAAAAGGAAGAATTGATGAAGTAAAAGAACTGAACAGAAGATTTCAGAGGGTGTCTCAAGAAGACAAAGTAAAGTATTATAATGACATGTGCAAAGAGCTGGAGATGGAAAACCAAAAAGGAAGAACACGCTCAGCGTTTCTCAAGCTGAAAGAGCTGAAGAAAAAATTCAAGCCTCAAGTTGCAATAGTGAAGGATTCCATGGGGAAAATATTAAAAACGCAGGAAGCATCAAAATAAGATGGAAGGAACACACAGAGTCATTGTTCCAAAAAGAATTAGTCAATGTTCAACCATTTCAAGAGGTGGCATATGATCAGGAACCAGTGAAGGAAGAAGTCCAAGCTGCTGTGAAGCCATTGGCGAAAAACAAGGCTCCAGGAATTGATGGAATATCAATTGAGATATTTCAACAAACAGCTGCAGTGCTGGAGGTGCTCACTCGTCTATGCCAAGAAATATGGAAGACAGCTTCCTGGCCAACTGACTGGAAGAGATCCATATTTATGCCTATTCCCAAGAAAGGTGATCCAACCAAATGTGGAAATTATAGAACAATATCATTAATATCACACGCAAGCAAAATTTTGCTGAAGATCATTCAAAAACAGCTGCAGCAGTATATTGACAGGGAACTGCCAGAAATTCAGGCCAGTTTCAGAAGAGGACGTGGAACCAGGGATATCATTGCTGATGTCAGATGGATCCTGGCTGAAAGCAGAGAATACCAGAAGGATGTTTACCTGTGTTTTATTGACTATGCAAAGGCATTTGACTGTGTTGATTATAACAAATTGTGGACAACATTGCGAAGAATGGGAATTCCAGAACACTTAATTGTGCTCATGAGGAACCTTTACATAGATCAAGAGGCAGCTGTTCGGACAGAACAAGTGGATGCTGATTGGTTTAAAGTCAGGAAAGGTGTGCGTCAGGGTTGTGTTCTTTGACCATACCTATTCAATCTGTATGCTGAGCAAATAATCCGAGAAGCTGGACTATATGAAGAAGAACAGGGCATGAGGACTGGAGGAAGGCTCATTAACAGCCTGCATTATGCAGATGACACAACCTTCCTTGGTGAAAGTGAAGAGGGCTTGAAGTACTACTAATGAAGATCAAAGACCGCAGCCTTCAGTATGGATTGCAGCTCAACATAAAAAAAAAAAAAAAATTCTCACAACTTGACCAATGAGCAACATCATGATAAACGGAGAAAAGATTGAAGTTGTCAAGGATTTCATTTTACTTGGATCCACAATCAATAGCCATGGAAGCAGCAGTCAAGAGATCAAAAGATGCATTGCATTGGGTAAATCTGCTATAAAGGACCTCTTTAAACTGTTGAAGAGCAAAGATGTCACCTTGAAGACTAAGGTAAACCTGACCCAAGCCATGGTATTTTCAATCACATCATATGCATGTGAAAGCAGGACAATGAATAAGGAAGACTGAAGAAAAATTGATGCCTTTGAATTGTGGTGTTGGTGAAGAATATTGAATATTCCATGGACTGCCAAAAGAATGAACAAATCTGTCTTGGAAGAAGTACAACCAGAATGCTCCTTAGAAGGAAGGATGGCGAGACTGTGTCTTTGGACATGTTGTCAGAAGGGATCAGTCCCTGGAGAAGGACATCATGCTTGGCAGAATACAGGGTCAGCAGAAAAGAGGAGGACCCTCAATGAGGTGGATTGACACAGAGGCTGCAACAATGAGCTCAAGCATAACAATGATTGCAAGGATGGCTCAGGACCGGGCAGTGTTTCGTTCTGTTGTGCATGGGGTTACTATGAGTCGGACCGACTCGACAGCACCTAACAACAACAACATACTGTGAAACTGGTGCTTAAAAAAAGCTGAATTTGTTGGCAGTTCCCTGCCACCCCAGCCTGCTGACAATTTCCTTCTTCTGACGTAAAACATGGATGTGATGGTGGCACTCCAGCAGTCATATTGGACTATGAATTGACACTAGGATGGAAGGTGTAAGCTAGAGAGTAGAGTCGAAGGAAGGATCTTAGATCCCCGATGACCATTATGCCACCAAATCAAATTTATGCTCCCTACCACTAGGCTTCGTTTATGCAAGAAATATTTAAACATCTGACTTATTCAGATCATGGTATTAGGAGGGTTTCCTGTTATAAGCAGCAGATCCTAATCCTAACAGATAAGCTTGATAAGTGATTAGTTAGGGCATGGATTGGAAAGGTGAGGAAGAGGGAAGAATCAAAGACTCCCAGGTTCTTGGTTTACATGGCCAAGTAGATGGTGGCATCATTCACTGAGACAGGAGACTTAAGAGGAGAAACAAGACCGAAGAGGAGAGGATGAGTTTGTTTGGGATATGTTGAGTTGGAAGAGGCTATGGGGAATTTAGGTCGAGGAGTCTTGCAGGCAGCTGGATATAAAGGGTAAAAATAAAGTGTAAGTACTATGAATTAGGGAAGGAGATATAGACTTGGCTGTAATTGTTCTGAGGAGCCATCGAGTTGATTCTGACACAAAGCGATCCCATGTGACAGAGTAGAACTGCCTCATAGTGTTTCCTAGGCTGTAATCTTTACTGAAGCAGATCACCACGTCTTTCTACCACAGAGCTGCTGGGTGGGTTTGAACACTAACCTTTTGGTTGCAGCTGAGTGCTTAGCCATTGCACCACGAGGGTGCATTTGGCCATAATTAGCATGTGTGTGATAGGTGGCTGGAATAGATTAGATTGCTCAGGTAGATCTAGATGGTATCGAGAATTAACAAAGAGAAGCTGAGGGGCGTTCTTGTGGGACGACAACTGAAGATGATATAGAGATATGTAAACATATAATTGTGATTCCAGGCAGGACGTGGTAAACATACCACCAAGGCTACATTTTATTACTCTTCCCCCAGGTAGTTGTGTATTTAATGGGTGCCAAATAAAGAAACAAAAAAATAAAGCAATTAGTTTATCTGTTTCTAAGGCAGATATTACTGCCAAACAGAGGTTCTCATCAGCATGAGCACACTGAGTTGATAGAATTTCAGTAACATCAAAGCATTGTGATGCTGGAACGTATGTGTTCCCATCACAGGCATGCAAGTGACTCACATTAGGGTTGTAAAATATTGAAACTGACTAATGACTTCCCCTAACACCTTCAAGGAGTCACTGACTAAGCGACAGAGCATGGATTTAGGAATCAGTCAAGAATGGACCATAGATACCCTTTCTCAGCCCTATCGTAAGCTTCATTTTTGAAAATCTTCAGACTTGTGGTATTAAATAAGGTACCCACTAGCCACATGTGGCTTTTAAAAATTCAATTAATTAAAATGAAATACAATTAAAATTTAGTTCCTCAGTCTCACCAGCTACATTTCAAGTGCTCTATAGTAGACACATGTGGCCAGTGGCTGCCATATTGGACAGCACAAGCATAGAATATTTCTAATATTGTAGTAAGTTCTAGTAGGCACTGTTCTAGAAGATTTGAAAGAAAAAGAACTTTTCAACTTTGTTACTTAGAGTGTTGTCTGAGTAATCTGCAGTAGCTATCACCTGGTTACTTGATAGCCATGCAGAATTTCAGACCTACTGAGTCAAAATTACTGAATCTGAATCTGTGCTTTAACTGGACCTCCCAGGGGATCTCTATGCACATATCATTGCCTTAGAGAGCATTGATTTCAGCCACCCTGCTTTGATTGTTTTCAACCTGGGCTGTATTTGGAAGCCCGTTCCTGGGTGGCACAATCGTTAAGAGCTTGATGACTAACCAAAAGATTGGTGGTTCGAATCTACTCAGAGGCTCCTTGGAAGATGGGCCTGGCTATCTGTTTCTAAAAGGTCACAGCCTTGAAAACCCTGTGGAGCACAGTTCTACTCTGAAACACATGGCACCTGGTTTGGATTTTTGGTTTGGGGAGGTTTACAACTGACTTAACGGCAACTTTCGGAGGAGGGGGGGTTGGGGAACTTTAAACACTATGGATACTCCTAGAATTCCTGATATAGTTGGTGGAGTGTAGCTTGGGTACTAGGAGTTTGAAAAGCTCCTCAGGTGATTCTAACACGTAGCCAAGAGCTAAAGTAGGGAGGCTCAGAGAGGGAAAGTGGTGGGCTCTGAATGACACAGCTCCCTCCTCGCAGGCTCCCTTACTTCCTGACTCTGAGTCCAGTACTCATTCTTTTACACTATCTAGCCTCGCCTTCATCTGACTGAATTCTAGAGGAGCCCTCTAGACTGATCAAAGTTTTCTTTTCCTCTCTGTCTTTAAACTTGGAAATATAACCCCAATATCCTCAAGTGGAGGTAACCCAGGGACTGCATTGTAATTGCTTGTTCTTGTCAGGTTGGTGACTGATGGATTTTCCATCTGCAGAAGCCTCCCTTTAATGGACAATGCCATGCAGACTGGGAGTGGGACACCCCTGGAGAAGATCAATAGTCTATTATGGAGGCAGCCAGCTGGGAGACACCATGGGGGCCTCTTGCCTTCGGGCTCACAGGCCCAGTGCAGAACTCGGGTCAGTCGTGAGGGCTGAGGATGAGGGAGCCACTAATGAACCCACCAGAAGCCCACGGCAACACTGTGGCAGGTCTGTGTGCAGGGCACCTCTGTGCTGGCCGTCAAAGCCTGCACATTAGGGGGCCCTCAGGCTAGGCAGATAGCTGACCCTATGTTCCTGTCACACCCAGTTAGCCACATCCCCCTGCAGTCAGCCTCAAACTTGGCCTAGAAGAGACTGCTGGGAAGGCAGAAGAGAAGGGAGTTCACAGACACTACCCATTACCCCTCTGTCTGCCTTTCTCTCTCCTCATGTATTTCACTCATTCCAGATGCAGTGGAGTGGAGGGCAAAACAGCAGCAATAGTGATAATTATAATAATCAGTATTTACTGAGCACTTAGGGAGCCCCAGTGGCACAAGGTTAAGGTTGGCTGTTAACCGAAAGGTTCGAGATTTGAACCCACCCAGCAACTCCATGGCAGAAGATCTGGGGATCTGCTTCTGTAAAGAAGACAGCCTTGAAAACCCTAAGGGGCAGTTTTACTCTGTTACATGGGGTCTTCATGAGTCAGAGTTGACTGAACAGATCCTAATGACAACTGAGCACTTCCAATGTGCAAGGAAGTTAGCTAATTTCCTTTATTCATTTTTCATTTAATTCTTACAGCACTATGAATTTGGGCTAGGTTTTATAGCTGAGAAAAGTCAGGCTCAGAGAATTAACATGACTTGTCCAAGGTCCACATCCAGAAAGTGGGAAGACGAGGATTTAAACCCAGAGCTGTTACTCAGCAAAATCCATGCTCTTTACAGCTAAATAGTTCGGTCTCCCAAAACATGTGAGACTCTCAGAGCATCTGTGTGGAGAGGAAAATGCAGGAGAACAGCATTGTAGTAATTACACAAGTCTCACTAGCATTGTCTACTAAATTTTTAAAAATTAGGGTAAAACCCAACCCAGTGTCGTCAAGTCGATTCCTACTCATAGCGACCCTATAGGACAGAGTAGAACTGCCCCATAGAGTTTCCAAGGAGTGCCTGGCGGATTCAAACTGCCAACCTGTTGGTTAGCAGCCATAGCACTTAACCGCTACACCACAAATTAGGGTATAGTTTATAAACATATATTGCACTGATCTTAAGGATACCGCTTGATGAATTTTTTGCTAATGTGTACATCTAAGTAACCACAACTCAGTTCAACATATAGAACATTTCCATCATCCCAGAAGTTTTTCAGTGTCTCCTGCTAGTCAATAACTCCCACCAAGAGATAGCAAATACCATGATTTCTTATCAGCGCAGAGTAGTTTGCCTTGTCTTGAACTCCGCATAAATGGAATCATACCGTGTATACTCTTTTGTGTCTGGTATCTTTCACTTGGTGTATTTTTGAGACTCACCAATGCTGGGTTGTTCCTTTATTGCTGTATAGTATTCCATTTTATGACTATGTTACAATTTGTTTTCCATTATTCCTTTGATGGACTTTTGGGCGGTTCCTTATTAGATTTTAAATTCCCATCGAGCAGGACAAGACTCTACCTGTCCTTGTGTTCACCCCAACCTTAAACCAACACTCCTGTCAGCTCACTCCACCTAGTCTCAAGCACAGTATATTACATAGGGAAGGGGTTTCAAAATGTTTGTTGATGGAAGGACTTGCTGACGGAGAATCTGGAGTCTTATTAAAATATCTGGAGCTCAAGCTGATGAGCTTCCTACAAGTAGATCCTCAGAGAGACCACCATTTTTTTTTTTAATGTGCTCTTCCCAAGGTAGGCTAGGAGGTGACTGTAGACTGTTGGACTCTATCAGTGTGTTCATGGCTGGGAGCCCAGAGACGACTTTTCACCAAGCTTTGTGAACTAGGATGAGCCAAGTGATGGTTCTCTTTCCTCATTTGGAAAATGAAGATAATGTATCTAGCTTTGACCCAGCCCACAGGCCTGCTGCGGAGTTTGTTGTTGCTCGGTGCCACTGAGTTGACTTCCACTCATAGTGACCCCATGTGACACAGCAGAACTGCCCCATAGGGTTTTCTGGGTTTTAATCTTTATAGAAGCAGATCACCAGGTCTTTCTTCTGCAGAGCTGCAGGGTGGGTTCAAACTGCCAGTTTTTCAGTTGGCATCGAGCACTTAACTGCTGCACTACCAAGGCTCCTACAAAAGAGAGGGTAAAAGACTTTGAGGCCACCAATTTCTAATAACCTTCGGCCTCCCAGGGTTATCAATTTTCACAACAAGATGAGTGCAAAGGGAGAAGGGAGACAGAGAATGGTCTTTTTGGCTCTGTTTCCTGCTTCCCTTAGATCTGTCCCTGGATCCCATTGCATCTGGCTGCCGCTGATTTTCATGTCAGTTTTATAAGGTGTGGATTCCTGGCCAAGCTGCAGAAGTGGTCGGCGGTATGGATGCTGGGTGCCACATGCAGGAGAGATGAAGTATACTCAGACATTCACCCTTCAACTCAGCACCAGCACAGACGTTTGTGGAATGTGGACGGGAAATTCCTGATGGAGACATCCATGCCAGCTTGAAGCATCCAGTTCGGAACTAGCATTTGAAGTCACCTGAAGTTCAGAAAATTCAGATAAGGCTGGTTGAAACAGGTGGGGAAATCAGAGATAACATTCTTTCCTTCTAGGTGAAGAAAGGAAAATATTTCTTTATAACTTCCTGCTCTTGTACAGCTCATTTATTCACTATAGATTGAATGCCTACTATATGCCAGGCTGGGTGCTGGGACAGAGATAAAAGTGTCCTTCTGTGTTCCTGAGAAATGTACTGCCGAGTGAGAAAGACACAAACAAATGATTGCAATACAGTGTGATTGGCAGATAACCGGTAGGCGTATCGGATCCTTGGAGTATAGACAGAGCAGGAAGGAGGGGAATGGAACAGCATTTCTCAAGTGTCTACTGAGGGCAAAAGGAGCTCTGGTGGCACAGTGGTTAAGCCCTTGACTGCTAATTGAAAAGTCGGTGGTTTGAACCCACCAAATGCCCCACAGGGGAAAAGATGTGGCAGTCTGCCCCCTTAAAGGTTATGCCTTGGAAACCCTATGGGGCATTTCTATTCTGTCTCACATGGTCGCCATGAGTCAGAGTTGATTCAGTGGCAATGGGTTATTGAGGGCAAATACTACACTCCTTAATTACAGGTGCTCTCATTTCATCCTCACAGTGCTGCTGGAGCGGCAATACACTTGCCCCCTGATTCTCAGGGAGGTAAAACAATCTCTCCAGAGTCACACAGCTGGGATTTAGAGAGACTGTTAGAGTTGCATTTGTCTGGTGGTAAAGCCCTGACTAGTTCCACCTTTGCCGGAGGGCCTGGGGATGGCATCCACTCCCGGGTGGGCTGTGTGTGCTGAAGGCTAGGTGGGATCTGCCAGGCTGACCAGGGTAAAGGGTGTCCAGGCAGAACAAGTCCAGGCCACGAGACATCAAAGAGGCAAGGAAGCGTGGAGACTTTGGGAAAGTGACCAGTCCTATCTGCAGCTGGAGTCCCTGGGGCATGGCATAGGAGGGGGGTGGAAACTTTTAATGTGCTCAGCTGCTAACTGAAAGTCTGAAGATTTGAGTCCACCCAGAAATGCCTCAGAAGAAAGGCCTAGCAATCTACAAAATCAGCCGTTGAAAACCCTATGGAGCACAGTTCTACTGACACACATGGGGTAGCCATGAGTCGGAGTTGATTCAACGGCAACTGGTATTTGTGGCCAGAGAGCAGTGTTCATAGGAAATGGGGGTGGGGAGGTAAGGATAGGAAAGGAGAGGTGAGAGAAGGGGCTAACAGTACAGGTGGCACTGGCTGGCATATTGCGTATTTATGCCATGGTGACATTCTAATACTAGGAAGGAAGCTACAGTAGTCTTGTGATTAATCAACTGATAGATTTTGAGTTAGTAGTTAATTTACTAACCATACTAATATTTAGCAAATTGAAGAATGTCCTGAATGTCCATAGGCAATGGGGCAACAGGGGCAGTACAATAGAGGGAAAGAGTCCCAGGTTTGAATTCATAAGATGTAGCCTTTTTTTTTTTTTAGCCTTGTTTCTTGGTCTACCACTTGGGTCTATGTGATTTTGGACTGTTATTTAACCCCTTTGAGCTTCATTTTCCTCCTTTGTGAAGTGGGAACCATCTTGAGTCCCACAAATAGAGCCACAATACAAGTAGCATCCTAGCTGTGGATCTGCTTTGCAAACTATGAAGTGCTGGGCAAACATTCATCGCCCAGGGTCTAGCATAATAGGAGCTTATGGTCTCAAAAGTGGCACCCTTTCCCTTGACTGGATTTCTTCCAGAAAGAAAGTGAAAATAGCTTTTGTAAATGTACTTTTTTTTTTTTTTGCAATTGTTTTGCAAAAGTTTCTCTGTTGCTCTCAGGCTGGTTATAGATTGTCTTGGGCATCCTTTGAAAGAAGACCAACCCAGGGAAGCCACACTTGTCTTTGTGTGGCTGAGTCCCCTGAGATGGAGAGATGAACAAGGTTCCTATGGGGCTCCAATTGACCTTGAGGGGAGTAGGAGTCTCCCTGTTTCAGAGGTAAGGAAACTGAGGCTCTGATATGAACTAATGTAACTAAGGTCACGCTGCGAGCCAAGCCCCGATCCAGAGGTGAGACCCGGTCTGCTATGTTCAGAAGCTGTGTTCTTTTCACTACCTTCTATTGCCTTCAGTAAAAACTTCTCAGAGCAAACATTCTGTCGGTTCAGTTAAAGGCAGGGGTGGCGGCGGAAGTCTTTGCAAGAGTGATGAATGCCCTGTCTGCCAACCCTCAGAAGAAAACCCACCTAGAGCCAGTTGAGATCAGCCTGGGCTGTAAAAAGCTAACAGCTTCCAGAGTGAGAACTGCGTTTCTCTTGTTGGCTGCAGCCAGCAGGACAGCAAGTCAGGAATGAGGAACCAGGAAGCCACTGAGAGAAGAGTTTGCTACTTGGACCGTTTCCTGGATACTATAGTCAAATAAGGCAAAAAAAAAAAAAATTTTTTTTTTTAATAGCTTAGTCAGGGTGTGTGTGTGCGTGTGCATGTGTGTGTGAGCTTGCAGTTTTAAAGGAAACTTTCTCAAGCACATCACATTCAAGACTTATTCAAGAAATGCCTGCAGCTTAGCTCGGTGAGGCCATTCTTGCAGATGGAGGCTGCCTTCTCTGCTGCAGAAGTCTGCAGGTAGAATACCCGTCCAGCGGGAACGCACTGTCAAACTGCATTAGTATCACCTGGGCTGAGGTTGCCCACGGCTCCCTTCCCAGATTAGAAGGGGGAAAGCTGAACAGGGCTAGGATATCTCGGGAATGACATTTAAAAAGCCACAGCTGTCCCAGCTGAGCCTGGAGCCAGGGAAGCACTTGGAGCATACATTATTTATGTCAGCAATCTCTGTCAGTGCCACATCTGGGGATAAAGGATCAAACCCCGACAAATTTAATTAAGGCCCATCACATAGATGAAATTGAGACGCTAGACTAGGCAATTTGTAATGGTTAGAAAATGCCCTTCTAAGCCTCATCTAATGCATTGGCTTCTTGGCATCTCCCGGAGAAAATTCTCCAGATACACTCAAGAGAGATGACACCTTTTAGAGGTTCAGAGACCGCATAAAGGTTGGTGATAGATGTTTTTCTTAGGGGCGATTATGGCTGTTTAGTCTAATAGCCCCCCTATTCATACCATCTTAAGGGCTTAATAAGAACTGAAATGGTGCTTGTAGCTTTAAAAGCCGATGTAACTTAAGGGCTTTTTAGAAAACATAATATCCCTGAGAAAATAGATGGCATAAAACCATAAACAAAACACAGCTCACCAGTGCATTGATAAAGGCCAAACTGGTATTACAGCCTGCTGGGAAAGAGGGCTCAGCTCTGGTAGTGGCACTTGTACATTTTAGGGGCAGGTTGGGAGCCAGGAGCAAGAAAATGTCTTCCTGTTGGAACTTGCTGGTAGAATCTATGTAAGGCATGCCAAACCCTTCCCTCATTAACTACTTGACTCTTCCTACAGGCCCAAACATATTACCTGGCCAGTTGCGAAATGAAAAGAGCTGTGGGACAAAGAACGCATTGTTAAATTGCAGAGTTGCACAGTTATTGCCTGGAGCACCAGGTTAAAGGAAACTGAGCGGGGGATCGGCTGGCACAGTCTACACACGGCCCGGTCTAAGGCCCTGATCCTGGGAAACTCGCTGAGTTCCTGCCCTTTGATTCAGAGAAAGCTGCTCTTCAGCTGGGACAGACTCCCTCCCCTACAGAAAATAAAGTCAATAGCACATAAAAATTCTTTGTACTTTTCTCAGTGCCTTTCATCTGCTGAGCTCAAAGGACGATGAGGGTATTAACTCTGGTTACACCCCTCGGTGGTAGGTGGAGAGTTTACTCATCCCTCTGTTTAATGAATGGAGACCTAAGATATGGAGAGGTTAAGCAATTTGACCAGGGTCATACAATTGGTCAAGGGTGGAGCTCTGGTGGCACAGTGGTTAAGAGTTCAGCTGCTAAGCAAAAAGTTGGCAGTTCGAATCCACCAGCCACTCCTTGGAAACACTATGGGGCTGTTCTACCCTGTCCTGTGGGGTTGCCATGACTCGGAATCAACTCTAAGGCAACAGGTTTCGTGTTTTTGATTGGAGATGGGAAGAGAAACTGGGTTTTCTAATACCTTTTTTTTTAGTCTACTAGTCTAGTGCCCCCTGCAGGCTACCTTGAGTATTGCAGCTGTTATAAATGCAGAGGAAAGGTAGAAATGGAATCACACATTAAGAGCAGGAAAAGAGATTTAAAATTACTTTGTTGATGCCCTCATTTCACAGATGAAGAAGACAGATTTGGGAAGTTTATGTGATTTTCCAAGGTCAACTATGTAAATTACAGAGCAGAGTCTAGAATCTTGGCTTCCAGTCCAAGGTGATCTCTGGTGTGCTAGAGTCCAGGGTGTGCTAGAATCTCTGCCATTCTCCAACTCTGTGTCTACACCAGCTTTGTAAACTTTAGAGTACCTGATGATGATTTGAGATGATTAGACAAGCTTTCTACGTCTCTATGCCTTTGTATTAATTTTCCAGCATCGAGTTTGAGACAGAACATCCAGGAATGTCACCCGATCACCCCTGAACAGCACTCTATCATTTGAACCACACATTTGAGCCCTGTGATCAAGCATCACTTCCTACTCTAAGTCTTCCCTGTCCCTCCCGTTTTACTTTCTAACTGCATAGGCTGTGTTCCCACAACCACCTGTACCTAACTCTGCCCCAACACACAAAACTTTTGATGATAATCAATGATATACTTGTCTCTCTTTCCCATCAGACATTTTATAAGCAGTGAATCTGATAACCTTACAGTAATTTTGAGTTGCAAATTTAAATCTCTTTTTACCGATGTAGAAAGAGAGAGGTGAAATCATTTTGCCAGGGTCTTGCTGCCAGCGAATTGCATAGAAGTCAAGCCTTTTAAAATGCAACTCTGTGCTCTTTTTGCTTCAGGCTGCCTCTTTTGAGGGCACCGACCATGTTTTTACTTCTTTCTCTCCTCCACAGAGACTAGGATGATGAGGATCACCAATGATATTCTGGTTGGTTTGAAAGGAAATGGATCAAAACTCATCCCCTGCCACTACTGGTGAGGAACTATGATTTTTGTTGTATCTGCTTCCTATGTCCACAGACGTGAGTAAATACGTGTAAGTGTGTGGGTTCCATATACCCATAAATCCTTTCATCTAGTCAAATGTATCTTTGTCTCTGTGATTTCACTGCAAACCATGGAAAGTATGAAGGACAGTGATTACAACAGGGGAAGGAATGGAGGTAGAAGAGTCATAGTCCCTTGGGAAGATTTTCCCAACCATCCATTCTTCCATGAGATTTTTAATATGGCTTCCCAATTCTTCTCTAATTGAGAATCACTGGGAAGGAGTGTATTAGTTCAAACATTGCTAACTACTGTAAAAAAATAGACTCCACATATATAATGGCTCACACTTATCATAAGTTTATTTTTTGTTCAACACATTAACAGTTCTGGATAGGGTGAACATGTTGTCAGTCTGTCTCTATTCCCTGTGTTTTTATTTCATTTTTTTATTGTGATTTAGATGGCAGTTCACAGAGCAAATTAGTTTCTCATTAAAGGACTTAATATGCAAATTGTTTTGTGACATTGGTTGCCAACCCTGCAATGGATCAACACTATCCTTTTCTCCACCCCAAGTTCCCTGTTTCCATTCGTACAGTTTTCCTGTTCCTTCCCAACTTCTTGTCTTTGCTTTTGGGCTGGTGTGCCCATTAGCCTCATATACATGATTGAGCTATGAACTACATCCCTTACGGGTGTTATTCTCGGCCCTATAAACCTGACTAATCTTTGGCTGAAGTGTGAACCTAAGGAGTGATTTCAGTACTGAGTTAAAAGGGTTTCTGGGGGTCATACTCTTGGGATTTCTCCAGTCTCTGTCAGACCAGCTAACGTGGTCTTTTGTGTGTGTGTGAATTAGAATTTTGTTCTACATTTTTCCCCCACTGTGTCCAGGACCCTCTATTGTGATCCCTGACAGAGCAGTCGGTGGTGGCATCTGGGCAACATCTACTTGTTCAGGGCTCAGTCTGCTGGCGGTTGTGGTATTTGTTCCATGTAGGTATTGAGGGAACACAGGCTGACAGAATTTTGCCATCCTTAACACTTGCTTCAAAGGTTGCCATGGTGATCTCCATCCTAGCCAGTCACCAGTAGAAAAGTGATCAGAGAAGCATGTGTTGGAGATCTTGATGGGGTAGACTTGGCAGCCATCTTTCCTTGGTATGAAAGTCACATGGCCACACCTTAATTGCAAGGGAGGCTGGGAAATGCAATTCAATTGTGTGCCAGGAAGAGAGGGATAAATTTGTTCTGAGACCAAATCACTGATACCTTCTCTTTATAATGCCTATGTTGTGAGCATCTTTTTCTTTAATTAATTAATTCACTCATACACTTAACAACTACTAATTGAGGGTCTAATGGTTTTTAATGTAGGTTGGTAGTTCAAGCTCACCCAGCAGTATCATGAAAGAAAGCCCTGGGTATCTGCTTCTGTTAAAATTACAGCCAAGAAAACCCTCTGAAGCAGTTCTATTCTGTAACACATGGGGTCATCATGAGTCAGAAGGGACTTAATGGTGATGGACTTTTTTTTTTTTTTTTTGGTTTCCTGTGTGTTAGGCATAACAGTCAATGGACAGAGACAAAATCAGACAAAGGACCTGCCTTCAGGGAGCTTGCAGACTATTGCAGAAAACAGACATAGTTCAAAGAGTCACACAAATCGATGGATTTAAATTTCTGATAAGTGCTGGTTTTGGAAGAAAGTCATATGGTGCCATGAAAGCTGACAACAGGGATGCCTGATGTAGCCTAAATGGGCCAGGAACTGGCTTTCCTGAAGATGTGCTTTCTGAACTGAGACCTGAAGGGGTAGTAAGAGTTAACCCATCAGTTGAAAGGTGAGATTCAGGAAATAAGCTTTCATTGCCAATCCCAAACAACACTGTATTTAATACACAAGGCAATTTCTATACTAGGTAGAGGGGAGAGGAATGCTATAAGCACATGGTTTAATTCAGTCAAGCAACCCATATGTCTTGAATGAAACCAATTGCCTGTCTTCATTCAACTAGTGGCTTCGTCAGTGACAAGTGGTGAGACTCCCCACGTATGGGTGATCAGCCTCAGCCAGAAGTGGATGAGCAATCTACCTAGCAATCTACCTAAGAGTGCTCTCAAGGAACCCCCTTGGGACCAGGATGTTCCTGTACTCGATTTAGGATAATACTCAGCTGGGAATAGTCAAGAGTCTCTGGTGAGCCTTAGGCTGTTCTGCACCCTGAACTGGAGAGTCTCAGTTTGCTCTTCCCTTGCATGTGATTTTGCCGAGGTTATGGAGCTCTGCTTGTGTCAATATTCCCTGAGCCCTGTCCTATGTTGTGTCGTAACATGTCAGGACAATATCCTACAATAACAGGGTACAGGAAGTCTGGCACAATACAAGGGGAAAATAAGCCTGAGAAAAAGACAGTGATGAACAAAGTCATTTATTTGGAAGATAATGAGCAGGTTGGACACTTTTCTTATTGGAACCTACAGATTTCCCAGGACTAATACCTTATAGGTAGCAGAGCCCTGTGAACTGCTTAATGAGGTGTGACCCTATCATGGCTATAACTTTATACATATATATATATTTCAAGGTATGTCCTGCCAAGAAAGATATTAATGAAGGATTTTTAACCATTTCTCTTCCTATAGCTTATATGGAAATGCTGGGTCCAAATGAGATTCCTTGGGGGTTTGAGATTTAGGCTGGAGGATTACTCACATACACTGTTTTCAGGGTTCTTTTCTAGTGATTGGTCTTTCCTGATGATGTGTTTAAGTAAGCAAGATGCAGTCTCACCAAACTCGCTTTTAAGGAGCATTCTGGTTGTATTTCTTCTAAGACTGATTTGTATGTTCTGGCAGTCCATGGTATTAAAAAAAACTATAGTCAATGTTTTTTGCCAACACCACAATTAGATAGAACTCATCCGTTCTTCTTTTCTCTTCCATTTTTTCACTATCAATTTGCATATACATGTGAGGCAACCACAAAGACCATGGCTTGGGTCAGGCACGTCTTAGTCACCAAAGTGACATCTTTGCTTTTTAAGTGAAGTATTAATGACTCATTTAACTTCTAAAGGCCTCAATCTCCCCATCTACAAACTGGGAGCTTATGTGTAGGTGAGACTTTTAAAGTCCTCAGACCAAAAGTGGGTGAAGAGGCACTTTCTATGGGAGCATATGTGTTGGAGAGTGTTGGTCAGGCAGGCTGAAGGCAAAAAAATGCCTTTGGCTACTGCAGCCTTGGCTTTCAGCTGTTCCCTTCCCTTGCTGGTGGCCCCAGGCTTTTCCTTCTTAGAAGCGCCTTCCAAGGTGAGCCATGAAATGAGAGTCTCTCAATTTCACTCACCTGTAGGCAGGGGTGGACTAACCAGTGAGCAAGATACACACTGGTTTACATTAAGCAAGGTAAGCACGGGCTTACTTGTGTTTACTAATCTCTAGTGAACAATTTCACCTGTTTTTCATCATGTTGACATGGTGAGAAACAGGTGAAATGGTTCACTACGGATTAATAAGTATGCACAAGTAAACCCTGCATACCTTGCTTATTCAGTAATCCCACCGTGCCTGAAGGCACCTTTCAGAATCTTGGCCACATATTTACTTAGTCTTTATTTAAACTCACCCTAAACAAAACAATAGTATCTGCAAAATGATAGGTTTGACATGATAGACATATAGTAATAACACATGTTAAAATATGTGATTATTAGAATTTAAAATATTCATCCATACACTGTAGGAAATTGCCTCCCATGGCATGATGGCTATCCTTGGTAACACTGTGTTAAAGGCATAAGCCATGAAATTTCTGCAGTAATAGTAGAATCTATTTTTTTCATCATAAATGCACTCCAGTGGAACATTTGATGACCAAATCTCCTTCATAACTCCAAATTCACTACTTTCTTTCCCTTCTTCTTCCTGTTTTTTTCCCCTGGCCTTTCTTCTCTCTTCCCCTCTTTTTACCACTGAGTTCCTAATAGCTACCAAGAACTATGTTGGAGACAGGGACTTGGTCCAAGTGCCTACACCTTATTTATCTTTACAATGTTGTTGTTAGGTGCCATCCAGTTGGTTCCAACTCATAGTGGCCCTATGTGCAACAGAACAAAACACTGCCCAGTCCTGCACCATCCTCACAATTGTTGTTATGCTCGAGCACATTGTTGCAGCCACTGTGCCAATCCATCTTGTTGAGGGTCTTCCTCTTTTTCACTGACCATAGATCATAAAATTTTCTTATTTTCATCCTGTGGGCAGAGACTGTGCTTGATCTGTATGGCATCCTCAGAAGCTACTGGTGCCTCGTATGGGACAGGGTCCTACTAAGGCCATGCTGGGTGCATAGATACTGCCTTGGGCTCATAAAGCTCTGGATTTAATAGGGGAAACAGTAAACCAGTACTGGTAGTTGCTAGCTTCGAGGCATGTACAGGTACCAAATGGGAATGGGACTACCTTTGGCTGGATGAGGAGTAGTCAGGGATGACTTCACAGAGGAGACTTGAGCTTCGAACAGAACAATGAATAGTTAAGGGGAAAGGTCATTCTGGGCAGAGGAAAGAGTACAGAGGTCTGAATGGGGAGGATGAGTTCAAGAACTACAAAAAAACTTGGTCTGAAAGATGACCATGTGGGTTTAGTAGAAAATACCAAGAATAGTGACAACAGTAACAGCAAAAACTTATATAGATATATTTAGCACTTACCATGTGCCAGGTTCTATCCCAAAAAATTTATACATATTACTTTCTTAGTCCTCACAACCACTTTGTGAAGTCTTATTAGGATAACTATTTTATTGATGAAGGACGGAAACTATGCCAGGTTGCCCAGTAGAGTGGGGAAGCTGGTATGGGAACAGAAGTACCCTGACTTCAGACTCCATGCTCCTAAGAACTACATTATAAAACCAAACCTAACCCATCGCAATCAGATTGATTCCAACTCATGCCCACCCCATGTGTTACAGAGTAAAACTGCTCCATAGAGTTTTATGGAAGCAGATTGCCAGGGCTGTCTTCCATGGAGCTGCTGGATGGGCTCAAACTGCCAACCTTTAGTCAAAGATTAGACAGGCCCACAAAACAAAACAAGACTAAACGGGCACACCAGCCAGGGGCAAGGCCGAGAAAGCAGGAGGGGACAGGAAAGCTAGTAATGGGGAACTCAAGGTCAAGAAGGGGAGAGTGTTGATATGTTGTGAAGTTGGCAAGCAATGTCACAAAACATTATGTGTATTAATTGTTTAATAAGAAACTAATCTGCTTTGTAAACCTTCACTAAAGTACAAAAAAAAGAAAACCCCACGGACCTCAATGGTTTGATTTGTGCCCGATCATCGGGATGGCGCTGGACCAGGCAGTGTTTAGTGTCATTGTGCCCAGGATCACCATGAGTGAGGGGGCAACTTGAGGGCAGGTAACAACAACAACAACAATATTGTTATGGAGACAGCCACTCACCTTGTCCATGCCTTAGAACAGTTTGGAAGGGCAAAGTGGCTTCTTTGAGAATAGTGGGTGGAGGTAGGTGTAAATCAACATTCATACAAGCCTACCAGGTGCCAGGCAGTGAGTTAGGGATACAGAGAAGAAGGTGAAGCTGTCTTTCTTTTGAGGCTGACACAACTTTCCCCTTAGGGGAAGGGAAACAGATAAGCGGATTCACCAATGTGATACAAGTCATGGTTGATCTGTGAACAAAGGCTGAGTGGGGAGGGTACAGGAGAAAACCTGCCTGGGGTGTGTGTGTGTGTGCCTGTGGGTGTGTGTGTGTGTTTAGGATTGTCTTAGGCAAGACTTCACAGTGAAGACACTGTGGAAAATTAGTCTTGAAAGATGAACAGGAGTTTGATGGAGAAGTCAAAACTTTCCAGGCAAAGAGAAGGTTAAGAGAGAGAACATAGATTTAAGAGGACAGGGAATGTTTGGGAACAAGAAGTTCAGCATGGCCATTTGTCCAGCATGGTGGCTGCACATAGTAGGTGCTCTGTGTTTTCAAATGAGCAAAATGATAAATGAGTGGCATCAGTAATAGGGGAGGTAAAGGGGGCCAGTTTGTGAAGGTTCAGGTATGCATGGCTATGGAGGATGGTTCTCATGGAGTGGAAATTCCATTGTGTTTTTTGAGCAAGAATAAAATATAATCAGATTATGGATTAGACAGGTCGTTCTTCCAGCTGTGTAAAGAGTGAAGTACAGATGGGAAGCTTTGCAATGGTCCAAGCAAGTGAGGCAATGGAGATGGAAAGGGGGGGAAGAATTTGAGAGATATTAAGGGGTTGAATTAAAGGAGGGAGTGATATAGAGGGTAAAGGAGAAGGAGAAACACAAGGTATGTCTCGTCTCATTAGGCAGTGGTGTGTAAAACATGGCCCACAGCATTTGGCATTTGACCTAGTATCTTACTTATATAATCAGGGGAAACAGAAATTTAGAACAGCTTATACTCTGTCATGTGTCACCACTATCTATCAAACAGAAAGCCTTAATTGGAGACCAAGTTTCAAAAAATGGGCAAAGTCAGTAATTAAAAGCTACTGAGAGATCTTGTGTGTATTGTGTGTATGTGTGTTTAAGGTTGGAACATTTAGGAAATGGATTTTGGCAGAAGTGGAGGGACAAAGAGTCCATGGAAAGAAAGCTCTTTTTACCAGAACTTACTCAGTGCTAGAGCTCATTCATAGCGGAGTAAAGTTTCCATGGGGAGAGAGGGAGTCTCTTGCTTACAGGTCTCACTTTATCCAGCACACCCTGGTTTCCACAGTGGGCTGGGAGGGGCTAGTACTGGGGGTGGGACCAGAAGCGTCAGCATCTATCAACTGTGGTCCATGGAGCCTGTGTTTTTACTATCCCCATGTTTTCTTCTTTTCAAACTGGCAGCTACAGCAGAAACAGGAAATTGGTGCCTGTGCGATTTTTGCCTCATTGGTTTGAACTTTGGTTTATTTATGTCTTTAATTTTCTATTTTGACAACAATTGTCTTCAACTCTCTTCCATGAAATATCATGGAAATGAAATTAGATTCTGTCCTTGGGTATTTCTCTTGGATTCCTGTTGACAGTCCCCACAATGTCATACTTTGAGCTGAGACCTTTTCAGAGCAGGTCAAGCTTCCATGCATGGAGTTTTTGCAAGGCTCTCTGGGAACTCTTTCTCACTAATCACCAGCCCTTCCATCATGGCTGCTCTTACACCTGGACTAAATATTCAAGCAGTCAGCCACTGGGAGGGCCATGCGGTGGAGGAAAGGATATAGCTTTGGGTTGTAACCTTCCTCAGCCATTTGGGAGTGAAGTAACGTTGGGAAATTTCTTAACCATCAAGGCCCCAGTGAAATAAGAATGAAAAGAACTTCCTCAAGGGATTGTTACAACAATTAAAAATGTGATGGTGAAATTATAAAAACATGGAAAGTGTTTAACCCAATGCCTAGCACACAGTGAACACTCAATAAATATTGGCTATTGTCAATTTTAAGATTACAAGATTTCAGGCCAGGGAGAGAGCACTGTGGGTTGGTATTCTGATCAAAGACTTCTTGGAGGAAGAGGAACTTAACTCAAGTCTTGAAGGATGAGAAGATTTGGCTGGGCAGAGATGATTCCTTGGCTGGGACTGATACCTCCACCAGGGCTTATGGCACTGAGTACTAAAGTCATCAGAGGTAGGTCTATTCTCCTCTGGGAACTGAAGCTTAGGATGTGTGCCCCTCCTGAGTGAAGACTTGAGAGGGCTAGGGCTGCAGCTCTGTCTCTACCTGCACCACCTCTTACTCCTCCCATTACGTATCTTCTCCTAGTAGGTTAGTCACCAACTTTTCTCAGTGGGTCCAAAACTAAACTTTTGCACCTTCAAATGTGGTATGAATTGTATAGTTACAGCTTTAGCCATGTCTTGGAGTTGCTGAAAGTGCCTAAGTTGTTCCCTCCCTCCCTCCTTTACTTCTTGCTTTCCTTCTTTCTTTATTTCTTGCTTTCCTTCCTTCTTTCTTTACTTCTTGCTTTCCTTTTTTCTTTACTTCTTGTCTTCCTTCCTTCCTTCCTTCCTTCCTTCCTTCCTTCCTTCCTTCCTTCCTTCCTTCCTTCCTTCCTTCCTTCCTTCCTTCCTTCCTTCCTTCCTTCCCTCTCTCTTTCTTTTCTTCCTTCCTTCCTCCCTTTTACTCTTCTTGGTATAGTAAGCTTTGGAGTAATTTACACATGGCTTTGAATTATAACTCTGCCACTTACATGGCTTTGAATTCTAATTCTGCCACATACAAGCCATAAGCAAGTTTTCATATGTTCAGACCTCAGTTTCCTCCTCTGTAAAATAAGAAAAATAAGTATTGTTATGGATTGAATTATGTCCCCCCAAAAAATATGTCCACTTGGCTAGGCCATGATTCCCAGTACTGTGTGATTGTCCACAATTTTGTTATCTGATGTGATTTTTCTATGTGTTGTAAATCCTACCTTTATGTTTTTAATGAGGTAAGATTAGAGGCAGTTATGTTAATGAGGCAGGACTCAATCTACAAGATTAGGTTATATCTTGAGTCAATCTCTTTTGAGATATAAAAGAGAGAAATGATCAGAGAGACACAGGGACTTCCTAACACCAAGAATGAAGAACCAGGAGGGGAGTGTGTCCTTTGGACTCAGGGTTCCTGTACTGAGAAGCTCCTAGACCAGGAAAGATAGATGACAAGGACCTTCCCCCAGAGCCAACAGAGAGAAAGCCTTCCCCTGGAACTGGCATCCTGAATTTGGACTCCTAGCCTCTTAGACTGTGAACGAATACACTTCTCTTTGTTAAAGCCATCCACTAGTGATATTTTTGTTATAGCAGTGCTAGATAACTAAGACAAATATATTTACATTATAGAAATCTCAGGGAAATTAAATGTGCTAATATGTGTTAGGAAACCCTGGTGGTGTAGTGGTTAAGTGCTGTGGTTGCTTACCAAAGGGTCGGCAGTTCAAATCCACCAGGCACTCACTCCTTGACAACTCTGTGGGGCAGTTCTACCCTGCCCTATAGGATTGCTATGAGTCGGACTCGGCTCAATGGCAATGGGATATAATAAGTGTTAGGGCATCCATCACTGTTTCTGGCTTATAATGAAAACTCAATAAATGTTTTTAGCTGTTATTCACCAGGCATCTTTTTGCTGACTATTTTACACACACACACACACATACACAGACACACAAATGTAATTAGAAAGGTGCAGAAGAAGAGCTATGGGTGTTGAGAGTGTTGATATTCCCAACAGAGGGAACAGAGCCTCCATGTGCTCATCACTGGGTACCCTCCTCCTGGAATGCCATACCTAATTCTTCTAAAAAAGCTATTGATGCTATAAGGCTGAAATTGGCTTTGAAACATTTCTTGAACTTCCTTCTCTGCTTCTCCTCTCCACCACAGTGCCCAGGACAGTACCTGCAAACAACAGAAGCTTAATACAGAATTCTCTAACTGCTGTATACATTGAGACAAAAATAAGTAAGGGTCAAATTCCAAAAAATTCTAGAAAATTCTTTGATTATTCTGTCACTTCAGTTGAAAGGCTAACATCAAGAACCATTGTCTCCAAATTCTTCGGCATTTTCTTGTAGAACTCAAAGCTACCCCTCTGCACAATGAACTGTGGTGGTCCTGAATTCAGTGTCCTGCTACCCACAGAATGGGGCATCTTTAGCACAAGAGGTTCAACCTTATCATGGGACCACAATCTGTCATTTGTTCACATCGTGTATGGTGTCAAGAACTTTTTAAGTCCTTTAGAGGAGTAATGGCACAGCCAGGCTTACATTATTATCATTCTTTCTTTCAGAGATTCTCAGAGCTCTTAAGTAAGTGACTTGCCCAAGGTCACACAGCTAGTTTCAGAAGGAGATTTGAGTTCAAATGTGTTGGACTGCAAAGCCCTTAGTCCTTTTAACTTGAGGTTCCTAGAAGACTGTGCATTCTGGTTCTTTCTCCTGCCTTGTCCCCTCCTCCAAGTCACTGGCAGCCAAGCTTCCAGGACAATTATTTGCCTTTATGGTTCTGAATGGGTAAAAGTTAGGCTCAGCCTCAGGTTAGGCAAAGACAGAGTGTTTGGCTGGAGTCTATAGACAGTTCTCACACTAAGATTCCAGGGTACAGTATTGGGTATGTAAGCCTCAAGCACAGGGACAAGTGCTATTTTGATTCTCACTGTCTCCCTAGAACCTGACACAGAGTGGATGCTTGATAAATATTTATTCAATAAATGAATGAGTGAATTGCTTGCTGTATAAACACTTACTGAATAAATGAATGAATGAATTGCTAGAGAGAGTGGAGGTCACTATGTGATGACAGCTACTGAGGAGTTGAAGGAATACTGGTGGTACAGTGGTTAAGCACTTGGCTGATAACCAAAAGGTCAGCAGTTCCAACCTACTAGCTTCTCTGTGGGAGAAATATGTGGTAGTCTGCTTTCCTAAAGATTACAGCCTTGGAAACTCTATGGGGCAGTTCTTCTCTGTCCTACAGGGCCTTTATGAGTTGGATCTACTTGACGGCAACAGGTTTTGGTTTACTGAGGAGTTGCTCTTTGTTCTCTGTTTTCCTGTGTAGTTTCTTTTTCTCCCCCCTTCGTTGTCTTTATCAGGCTTCCACCGCCCACTTCCCTAGACCTTCAGGGTTTTCCCTTTCAGGTGAGAGACATGGCTGAACCCCTGGGAGAACCACGGACTGTCTTGTTGGCTCTGACTGCAGTAGGCCTTAGATTAAAGTGAGCCAGTTGGGAAGACAATCAATGGGACCTTTTGGCCATGTCAATGGTGAGATAAAATCAAAATAACAATGGGAAGTAAGCCAAATTTTGTGTAAATTTATTTATAATAATGAATATGGGAGACTCCATATGTAGGAAATGATCTTGTCTGTCTTACTCACTGCTGTGTTCATTGTGGACAGTACAGTCCTTTGTACTCTGGGCAGCACATAAATATTACATGAATGAATGAATAATTGAATGAATGAGGGGCTGAAGGAAAGGGAGCCAACTTAAAAAGGCCTGCTAAACTTTATTGAGTGCTTATTTGTGTGTCAGGCACATTACAATATTCTTTTATTTAATCTAAACAACAAGACAGTATGGTAGGTTCTAAAATTATTTTCATTTGTTTGATCAGGAGACTAAAGCTTACCAAACACCAAAACAAACCCCAGTGCCATCGAGTTGATTCCAACTCATAAAGACCCTATAGGACAGAGTAGAACTTCCCCATAGAGTTTCCAAGATGCACCTGGCAGATTCGAGCTGCTGACCCTTTGGTTAGCAGCCATAGCACTTAACCACTATACCACCAGGATTTCCAGAGTAAAGCTTAGAGAAGTTAAATCTCTAGGCCAAAGCCACATGGCTGTGTAATGTGATCTCAACCATTGTACTAAAACCCATCAACGTCGAGTTGATTCTGACTCATAGCGACCCTATAAGACCTAGTAGAACTGCCCCATAGAGTTTCCAAGGAGCACCTGGTGGATTTGAACTGCCGGCGTTTTCGTTAGCAGCCATAGCACTTAACCACTCCGCCATCAGGGTTACCAACCATTGTAATACATAGTCTTAAATGTCTTGTTTTGCTCTCACCAAATGGTAGAAGAAAAAATACAAACATTCACACTTTAATTTTAGCTTTAACCTGATTAAATACCACAGTGGTTCCATAATCAGGTGGAACATGGTGTCATGTCCCATTGGGCTCTGCCTCAGTTTCTCTCCTTGTAAGGCAGGATTGATGAGGCTTGCCTCCTCTCTGGGAGGTTCTGAGATTTAATTAGGGCAATGGTTATACAAATGCTTTAAAGTTAGAAAGAGCTTATTAATATCAGGACTCATGATTATGTTTCCAAATAGGATATCCTTGTCTTTAAAGCCAATTGCCTAGGATGAGCCTCAAAGGACCCCCAGAGGGAATGGTAGAGAGCTTTAGCGTTGGATGTCTAATTCAGCCCATATGGTTTTACAGTGATTCCATAAGTGAGGAGGAGAGCGAATAATTCCATTTCTTTAACTTGCAAGTGTGGGAACATTAGCGTTTGCTCCTTAATGATTATAACATTCAGGAATGTTGGCACCTTTTCTTCCTGACTTCACGTTATGAAACCCAGGAGTGTTGAGTAACAGGATGTACGTTCATGCCATTTTCAGTTTCTTTGGGGGTTCATTTTGGGAAACCTTCCTTCAAGCAAGAGCTTCAGTGGTTAGATGTGGAACAGCCCTTTAACCTCACGGCTGCCGCCTCCAACTTGGTGTAAAGGTCCCAGTGTGTGGAGTAAGAGTTGGACGCTGTTCCTCTTCAGTTAGGGGCCATTGTTTGCAAATGTGTTCCCCAATGGAAAAGGATTAGATCCCGGACAGTAGGGAACAGTATGTTCATATTGCAAAATCTTGGTACGATCTAGTCTTGGGCTGATGGGAATTTGATAAAGCATTCTTCTTCTTGATTGAAAATGTCATCATAGGGTTCAGGATACTGCTGTATCCCACACTGTCATCCCTCATCCACATGGCAAGCTAAGATTTAGAGAAATCCCTTTGGCTCTGCTGGAGTCACCTCAGGGTGGTGGGAAAACCACGGGACTCCTGTCACGAAACGGGTTTGTCTCCCTAATGTGTTACTTTGGGCAGACTCTTTTAACTCTTTAGCCTATGTTTTCTCATTTAAAAGCAGGGTCCATAATACCTGACACTGTTTATCACCCAGGTTTTTTGTGATTGTTAAATAAATCTATGTTTATCTCTGTTGATCTGTTTATTGATCTTTCTAATGTAGATTGATAGACTGATAGATACAGATACAGAGACATATGGAAATGGAAGTAAGTCAAGCATGTTGGCGATGATACGGGTTCCAATTCTGTGTGGCCTTCGGAAAGTTCCTTAACTTTCGTAAGGCTCAGCTTCCTCCCCTGGAAAAGAGGTAGAAAGATAAACACTACCTACCTCATAGTCCTAGGAAAATTAAATGAGCCCATCTACGTAGAAGCACTTAGCATAAACAAAACAAAAAAACCACACACACACACACAAAACAACCAAACCCCATTGCCTTTGAGCTGATTCTGACTCATGGCAACTCCCTATGTTATAGAATATGACTGCTCCATAGGGTTTTTAAGGGCTAAAAAAAAAAAAATTTTTTTTTTTTATAAGCAGATCACCAGGACATATTTCCTCAGGGCGGGTTCAAACTGCCAACCTTTAGGTTAATAGTTCAGTGCAAACCTTTTGCTCCACTCGGGAACTTACTTAGCACAAAACCTGGCACATTAGAAGCTTTCAATAAGTGTTAGCTATCGTCATCATCACCATTGTTAGGGAAATGAGTAGAAAATTATGAAAAGTTATATATAAGCAGAAAGTATCACTATCATTTAAAACTGCTCTTTGTTTTGGCAAGAGGCAACTCTGAACTCACAAATGGGTCTTTTGGAAAGTTAATTATTCACCAGGTTATTGGCTGTAGCACTTTTCATCCTCAGCAGGAATGAAAGTAGTGTGGCCCTCTTACAGGGGTGCGCTTGAGGAAATACAGCACAGTGAGAACCTGGCTCTGGCTGTTTTTGTGAGGTCAATGTCTTTTGCAGAATAGGATACATGTGAAAAGATGCCTGGAAAGTGAGTCTCTGTATATCGAAAACCATCCTCTTATGTTTCCTTATAAATGCACAAATATGTTCACCCAGAGATTGGGACATAAGAACACACTGTAAAACCTGGCCGAAGGTCCAGTCACATTTTCAATAGGAAATAGCAAGTGTGTATGAATAAGATAAATTGTAATTGCAAAAGAGCTAAATTTTCCTTTCAATGTGGCATCGTGAAAGCCTAGGAGAGGGAATTAATGCTGATAAAACATGAAAGTCATCTGTAGATCTTTTAAAATATAGGTGCATAGCCAAATCCTGTAAGCTTCTGATTCATACGTCTGGCATTAAGCTCAATATTTTTGTTTGTTTTAGCTACACATGTGATCCTTATGCTGGGTTCTAGTGAGACCCACTGGAAGGAATAGAATAGGGTCCACTCATTAATTCTGTCATTTAACTCTTAATCTTCTTCTTGACTAGATCTCCATTTGGTTGCTCAGATCCTGTTTTCTAGCTCTTATTTTGGAACTGACTTTTTCTTTCCATATAAGCCTATCTGAACTAATCAGAAGGAGATGTGGTGGTGGGGAAGGGGACAGGTAACAGAAACATAGAGATGGAAACAACAGAAAACGCTAACTAGGATACACAGAATAGTTTAAATAAAGTAAAATGGGTTTATATATTTGGAACAAAAAGGAGACAAGGAATTTTGAAGACTGAGTTTTCAGATAATAAATACACACCCACAAGTTATCTTTTATTTTACTCATTTATAATTGATAAGATCTGATCTACTTAAAATAAAACACATAGATACATACACCCAAAGTAGTTTCCGTTTCAGTTTTGCCCCCCAAAGTTCTCACCTGTGCTCTAGGGTTACTGTTGTCAATTTTTAAACCTTGAACTGAAAACATCCCATGAAGTCTTCTTTAAGTTAAACAATAAAAAAAAATTTTTTTTGACTAAATTAATATAGAATGCTTGCCTTGAGCACTGTGCTCTCTTAAAGAATTATGAATATGGGATTAAATTGTCAACCATTATTTTAAGTCACTAAGTCTTGGGCTGGTATGAATCGGAATAGACTTGATGGCAATGGGTTTTGGTTATACAGCAATAGGTAATTGAAACAACGTGGTTGCTACCCTATACTTACCAGTAACGGGGAGATATTGAATTGGTTGATTTTACATATTTATCTATCTGTCCATCCAACCATCCATCCATACAACCGTTCTTTAATGCATTATTCTATCCACCCAACACTTACTGAACATTTACTGTGAAAAAGGCAGTGGGAAACACAACTTTATTTTTTCATTCCGCAAATTTTTATTTAGAATTTACAATTGCCAGATACTGATTAAGGACTTGTGGACAGACAAAGGAGTTGAAATCAAGAGAATAAGACAGAGGTCGTCCCTGCTTATACTCCAGTGGGAGAAGATGTAAAATGAAGAGATACCTAAGTAAATAGATGATATCATTTAAAACAATCACAGTTCTATAAAGGACATAAAACATGGTCCTGGGGTAAATATTGCCTGAGATACCACGGAAGTATGGCCTTTTTAGGTAGGGTTGTTAGAACAGGGTTCCCTAAGAAAGTAGCATTTAAATGGAGACCTGAATTGTAAGGGACAGCTGTGTGAAGAACTGAGGTTGGGGGAGTACTTTCTAAAAAGAAAAGAGGGCTTGAGCAGGGAATACACTTGGTGTGGAGGAGGGAAAGCATAAAGAGCTGTGCGGCAGGAACATTTAACAAGAGGAAGTGTGGGAGAAGAGAGGATGGAGAAGTAGGAGGGAGCAAGGCAAAGTAGGGCCTGGAGTCCACACTGGGGATTTTGAATTTAAGTCACAATATGGGAAGCCCTGGTAGAATTTTAAGCAGGGGAGACTCATAATCTGATTCCATATTCAGAAGACCACTCTTACCGCTCTGTGGAGAAAGAACTATAGAGAAGAGCAAGAGCTGAAGCAGTGAGACCCATGAGGAGGCGTTCGGAGTGGTCCATGTGAAACTTGGTGGTAACTTGAGCCTAGGTGGTAAGAAAAGTCCTATTTGGAAGAAATTCTGGAAGTAGAATCAACGAACTTGCTGATGGTTTGGATGTAGAGTGTCAGGAAAAGAAGAAAAACAGGTGATTCCTAAATTTTTGCCTTGGGAAACTGGATGAATAGCGGTATTACATGAGGAGTAGACTGGAAAGGAGTAAGTTTGGGGTGAGGGTGGGAAAGTTCTGCTTGGGCTCCATGAAGTTCAAGAAGTATATTAGGAATCCTAAAGAAGACGATAAGTAGGCAGCTGAAAACACAAGTTTGGAGCTCAAGGGAAAGTTCTGAGCAAGAGTAGTCAGCATATAGATATTATTTAAAGTCATGGAGGAGTTTTCCCAGAGATAGTGTATAGTAAGAAGAGAGCCAAGTGCCTATTACATTTAAAAGTTGTGAACAAGAAAACAAATAAACAAAAATTGTGAAAAAGAGAAGAACCCAGCCAAGGAGACTCAGACGAAGCAAGCAGATTGTAAAGAGCAAAACCAGGAGAATGTGTAGTCACAGAAGCCAAGTGAAGAAGGTGTTTCAAGAACGTAGGAGTGTATGATGCCAAATGTGCTGCTTAGATGTTAGTAACATGAGTATGGGAATTGCATATGGGGCTTGGCAAGATGGAGGGACATTAGTGGCCTTGACAAGAAGGTTTCAGTGGAGTGGTGAGGGCCAAATCCTGAGAGAAGATGGCTAAAGAGCCAGAATGCTCCTCAGAAGTGAGGATAGCAAGACTTTCCTTGCTTACTTTGGACATGTTATCAGGAGGTACCAATCCCTGGAAAAAGACATCATGCTTGGTAAAGGGTCAACAAAAAAGGGGAAGACCCTCAACGAGATGGATTGACACAGTACCTACAACAACGGCCTCAAACATACCTACTATTGTGAAGTTGGCACAGGACTAGGCAATGTTTTGTTCTGTTATACATGGGGTTGCTAGGACTCAGAGCTGACTTGATGGCACTTAACAACAACAATAAAGAGAGAAGGGGAGGTGAAGCATTGGAGAGAGAGAGCATAGTTGACTTTTTTCATAAGTTTGCCTGTAAAGAGAAATAACAAAATGAGGCAGTTGCTGGAGCAGGACATGAGGTCAAGGGAGGGATTTTTTGTCTTTTAAAATTGGAAAAACTATGGCATATTTTTATGTTAATAGAATGACCCAATAGGAAGGAGAAATTGTTGATAAAAGAGAGGGGAGACCATTTTAAGTCAAAATCCTTGAGTAGATGAGAAGGGATGGGTTCCAGAGCATAAGTCATGGGGCAGGCTTAAATAGGAACAGGACCTGTTCTACATTAACAGGCAGAAGGGCAAAGTACACAGAAGAAGCATCCATAGTTAAGCTAAAACTTTTGTTGATGAGAAACTTAGTAATTCTCATTGGATGTGATCTCTAGGTACTCATGGCTTTGTAGGAGAGCTCAGATAAGTTACCAAGGATATAACGGGCGTAAGGAAGTTGGGGATAATGTGATAGGAATTCAGAGGAGAGGGCACAGATTGCTTCCAACAGGGGTCTTAGAAAATGGGTTCTTAATTTTGTGTCGAAAATTTCACTTGGATTCAAACGCCCTTAAAAAAAATTGATTTTTTTTTCCTGCCCAGCTTCTAATCCTAATACACACACACACACACACACACACACACACACACATACAAATTGTCTCTGCCTTTCTGACCCTGGAGAGCTGGGTACCTGATTCAGCTTGGACTGTTATAGGACCCTATAGCCTCAGCCTTTGTGATTCACCCAGGAACAAGCACACGACCTAAGCCTCGGCAATCGGTGTCTTCCTCTGAATCATTCAAATAGGAGCTGCAGGTGGAGATTGGTTCATGCTCTTTAACTAGGAATGAGTTTCTGGGTCAGCCTCTGGCAGTGGTCTTTGCTGCACTGAAGAACCCATCTCAGTAGAAGAGGTTGAGGCCAGCACAGTGATAGCAGCAGAGTTGAGAGATGAACGGAGAAAAAGCCCTGACGAGGTGTCAGCCCTGGATTGTTCCTGTTGGGTGCTGTCAAGTAGATTCCGACTCACAGTGACCCCATGTGTCATAAAAGAACTGCCCCATAGGGTTACCCAGGCTGTGATCTTTGTGGAAGCAGATTGCCTGGTCTTTCTCCCACAGAGCTCTTGTGTGGGTTCGAACTGTCAATCTTTTGGTTAGCAACTGAGTGCTCAACCACGCACTTAACCATTGTGCCACCAGGTCTCCTTGATAAAACCTATTATACATCAGAGGCCCACCTCCCACCTTCTAGAACCAAAACATTGCTGTATTTTTATTACATAATTTGAGTTGGGTTTCTGTTGTTGGAAACTCAAGGACTTTTGACTAACAGCCTATCCCATGGATGAGAACTGCCTAGCCCCTCCAGTCCTCACGGTGGCCATTATGGTTCTCCTGGCATTCTTTCCAGGGAGCCTGAACCACGTCTCATCATTCATCCCAGCACGATGCCCAAGCCAACTATGACTGGGTAATTAGAGTTGTTTGGAGCATGAATAAAAGTTATTTGCCATCCCTGGTCTAACATTTGGGTGTAAATTTAAACACGCCTCTTAGGTTTTAAGGACATTTTGCTAATCTCTCCCCAGCTCTAGTACATAAGCCCATAGCTGTACAGACAGAGGACGTAAACATTCCTTGCCAGTCTTTCTTCTATGGAGGTTTCCTTTAATGAGACTTATCTTGTGGTATCAGCCTCTTTGGGGAATGTCTTATAAATATGAAAAAATAAAAAAATTTATTATTATTTTTTTTACTGTTAGGGTCACTATTTCTCCTGAGTAACCTACTCCGATAACCCAATCTGATGTTTCTTTTAGGCTCTCTAATGCTGCAATCACCATATGACATCTGCATTTGGATTAGGAAATTCTATCTGAAAGTCACCACCAACCGCACTGTATAGATGTCAGATGTAGACATTCAGTAGCTTCTCTTCCTTCGTGTTCAGGATGGGAAGGGGACACTGGGAGCTAACGGTCCATCTGGTCTGGGACAGCACAGATTCCTTCACTTGGCCTATGCATCTGAGTATGTGTGAGTTTGTGTCTAAGGACACACCCTGAGCCCTTTACAAGGAGTTCCAAGGGAACAATCTGTCCGGGGCAATGGGAGGCGCCTGCCAGCCCTCTGACTATTAGTTCAGAGTTAGTATCAGATTTCGGCTCTGATTTCACTCTCACCTGCCAGATGCAAGAAGAATAGTTCTTCTTCCTCCCACCCTGGCTTCTTGTCATCTTAGTCAGAATCTGACTTCACCCCAATCTGATCTCTCACCTCTTTGTCCTGAACTTTATACCCTTGTAAACTCCTTTTCCTTGTATCTTTCTTTATACATCAGGGTGTTTTCCACCGTGGTGCATTTGTCTTAGAAAGCAGCCCCACTTCTGCTCCTTGCCCATCTCCCCTAAACTTTATCTGGCCAACTTCTGGTCACTTTTTATGATACCATGAATGCTTCTCCTCCACCAGGAATTCCTCTTTCATCACCTCAGCCCAAGTCAGGTGCTTCTTCTAGGTTTCTATGACACCTGTGTACTATACTCATCTGCATTTTATTTAGCCTTGAAGTGAAGAAACTGAGGAAGAACTATCTTGTTCTGGGATATTCGTATTTCCTATGTCCACACTTGGGAAACATTCTGATGTGGCCAGTTGGGTGATTATCCTTCTGAGGACAAATACCAGATTATAACCTTGTAGGGGAGCTAAGGCTGCTTGAGGAGAATTCTGTTCCCACTGCCAGTTATCCTGGCCTAGGTGATACCTTGAGAAATGCTGAGCGTGTTCTCCCTGTTTGGTTTACTAACTCCAGGTCTTTGCACATTTCATTATAATACTTTACTTTGTCTTCTTAAGACACCTTTTGAAATCATCTGCTCAGATCTTTAACTTCATCACTTCTTCCTTTTGCTTTAGCAATTCTACATTCAAGAACAAGTTTCAGAGCCTCTTCTGACATCTGTTTTGGTCTTTTCTTTCTTTCCTGTCTTTTTAATGGCCTCTGGCTTTCTTCATGTATGATGTCCTTAATGTCACTCCACAACTCGTCTAGTCTTCAGTCATTAGTGCTCAATGCATCAAATCTATTCTTAAGATGGTCTCTAAATTCAGGTGGAATATACTCAAAGTCATCTTTTGGCTCTTGTAAACTTGCTCTAATTTTCTTAACTTCAACCTGAACTTGCATATGAGCAGTTGATGCTCTATTCCTCAGTTGGCTCCTGGCTTTGTTCTGACTGATGATATTGAGCTTCTCCATCATCTCTTTCCACAGATGTAGTAGATTTGATTCCTGTGCATTCCATCTGGCAAGGTTCACATGTATAGTTGGTGTTTATGTTGTGAAAAGGTATTTGTGATGAAGAAGCATTAGACTTGCAAAATTCTATCATGCAATCTCTGGCATCTTTGGCCTTCATGGTTGGTGAGTAAATTTGAATAATAGGTGTATTAACTGGTCTTCCGTTAGGCATATGGATATTATTGTATCACTGACAGTATTTTACTTCAGAATAGATCTAGAAATGTTCTTTTTGACAATGAATACAGTGCCATTTCTCTTCAATTTGTCATTCTCGGCATAGTAGACCATAGGATTGTCCAATTCAAAGTGGCCAATAGCAGTCCATTTCAGCTCACTAATGCCTAGAATATCGATCTTTATGTGTTCCATTTCCTTTCTGACGACTTCCCATTTTCCTAGATTCATACTTTGTACAGTCCATATTCCGATTATTGATGGATGTTTGCAGCTGTTTCTTCTTATTTTGTGTCATGCCACGTCAGCAAATGAAGGTCCCAAAAGCTTGACTCCATCTACATCAGTAAGGTCCGCCATTCATCCCCAGTCGTGTGTTGAGTGACTTCCAACCTGAGGGGCTCATTCTTCAGCAATATATCAGGCTACGTTCCACTGCTATTCATAAGGTCTTCACTGGCCAATTTTTTTTTTTATTAGAAATATAGACCACTAGATCCTTCTTCCTAGTCTTAGTCTGGAAAGCTCTGCCAAAACCTGGTATTTAAAATAGTGGTGGCAAAGATTCCAATATCACAGCAACGTGCAAGCCACTGTAGTACTGACAGATGTGTGGTGGTGATTTAAACTAGTGGTTCTCAACTGGGGGTGACTTTATCTCCCACTGGACATTTGGGCACTTCTGGAGGCATTTTTGATTGTCATGTCTTGAGCTGCTACCGGCATCTAATGGGTAGAGGCCAGTGACGCTGCTCATCATACTACAATGCACAGGACAGCCACCCACAACAAAGACTTTTTCAATCTGAAATGTCAGTAACAAGTAACCAGTTGCTGATGAGTCAATTCCAATTCATTGTGATCTCACGTGTGTCAGAATTGGCCTGTGCTCCACAGGGTTTTCAATTTTTCAGAAGTAGATCACCTAGCCTTTCTTCCAAGGCAATCTCTGGATGGACTTGTACCACCAACCATTTGGTTAACAGCCGAGCATGGTAACTGTTTGCATCACCCAAATGTTGCTGAATTAAATAATGCCTGGCCGAAACACAAAAAAGAAAGCATTTGCGTCAAAGTGGTTCCCACTTTTGTCAGTGCGTTCACTACTACCACTGGATCGATCCTCCTCCTGCAGCCCCTCCTAGGCTGCAGGAGAGTCAGCCTTCCCAGGGAATTCAGCTTCTTGATGGCAGAGCTGAATATAGAACCTGCCAAGGGAGATTCAACCTTGTTTACATTCTCGCTGGCAGCTAATGAAGAAGCTGCTGTGTTCTCGGGCCATTATCTGAACCAAAAATAACACACAAAAATGATTAATTTCATCTAAAAATAGGCAGGCAATAGGCTATGTCAGCCACGATAATCAGACTCTGAGCTGATTGTGCTGCAGCACTGGGGTGGAGCTGGGAGCAAAAGTGAGGAACAAATTGGAGCCAATAGCGATTGTCTCCTCCTTCCACTTTTCCTTTTCCTCTGTCTTTTGCTCCCTTTTCCTCCCCTCCCTCCCCCTCCCCTTTCCTTTTTCTTTCCTTCCTTCCTTTCTCTCTCTTCTTTCTTTCTTTCCTTCCTGCCATCCATCCTTCCTTCCTCCCTCCCTCCATTCCTTCCTTTTCTCTCTCTCTCCTCTTTCTTTTCTTCCTTTTCCTCCTTCTCTTTCTTCCCGTTTAGTTCTAGCTTGTTCCTTTTTTGTCCTTCTGCTCTTCTTATTCCTTTTTTTTTTCCCTCTGCTTCTTCTTCCTTATGGATAATATCTTCCTTCCCTCTTCTTCCTCCTCACTTGCCTCCTGTTTGACCCCCTCCCATTTCACTACCATTAGCATCATCCCTCCCCCAATCTGCAGTGGGTTCTGGCTTCTTAGACCCCTGTGTCCAACAGCAGAATCTGCATCTGCTTGTGGCCCATGATATAATGTCGGGAGGTACATGGATGAGCATTAATTGTGAATTCTATATTAATGTTTTTTAATCAGTACAAAACTAAAAAAAAAAAAAAAAAAAAAAAACCTATTGCCATCAAGTCAATTTAGACTCACTGCGACCCTATAAGACAGAGCAGAACTGCCCCATAGAATTTCCAAGGAGCAGCTGGTAGATTCAAGCTGCCAACCTTTTGGTTAGCAGTTGAGCATGTTAATCATTTACACCACGGAGGGACTCCAAGATGAGACTAGAGTTAGTTATTTAAGCTAAAAAAAATTCAACCCAAAGGAAATTAAGTAAATAATAATAATGGCTTATATTAAGATGAACCATATGAAATAGCTGAAAATAGAGTATTTTTGACTTATAAAAATGGCAATTTCATATGATTTTAATCAAACAGAATAAAGTTAATGTTTCTCAGCATATTAGAAATCTCTTACTGTGTGGCCCTAATTTATCTTTCAATCCAGAGTTTCCAAGTTCTCCTACATGAGCTTCCTGCTCTAATAGATCAGCAAATATGTACCGAGGGCCAATTGTAAACCAGGCACTGGACTAGGTCCTAGCAACGCAGGTGTGATTGAGACACAGAGTCCTTATCCATAAGAATCTCATAGTTGAGTGCGGAAGACAGACACAAGTACAGATGGTTTCAGGAAAAACGCAAACCTTAAGATGTGGCTTTAGATAAAAAAAAGAGTGGTATTGCCCACTTGGAGATATTTGGGAAAGTGAGGGAAATGTTTTTGGTTATGGGGGCGTATGATTGGGGTGTATCAGTGATATTTAGGAGGTGAGAGTCAGAGATGCTAACCTTCCAATCCTGCATGATATGGTCCTGTTCAATTGCTCAATGAAGAACTGGCCTACCCATAATGCCAATAGCAGCCCACTGAGAGACACTGATGGTGGCTACTGGGGGCAAAGAGGAACAAGAAGGAGTATCTTGCCAAATCTGAAGAGTTCAGAGAAGTCCTCTTGTAGGAAGTGACATCTGAACTGACTCTTGCAGGAAAATTAAGGCTGGTGGCACAGTGGTTAAAAACTACGGCCACTCACCAAAAGGTCGGCGGTTCAATTCACCAGCTGCTCCTTGGAAACTCTATGGGGCAGTTCTACTCTGTCCTATAGGGTTGCTATGGGTCAGAATCGACTCAATGGCAATGGATTTGTTTTTTTCGATGTGAATGCAAAGGAGTCCTGGTGGTACAATGGTAAATGCTCAGCTGCTAACTGAAAGATTGGCGGTTCAAACCCACCACCTGTTCCATGAGAGAAAGATGTGGCAATCTGCTTCTATAAAGATTACAGCCTTGAAAACCCTATGGGGCATTTCTACCCTGTCCTGTAGGGTCGCTATGAGTTGGAATTGGCTCAATGGCATTGGATTTGGTTTTTTTGGATGTGAATACAAGTGTGAAAGTCCTTCTAGGCAGAAAGAAAACAACAGTGAGGTCAGAAGACCTGAATCAGCTTAACTACTTGCCTTTTCCTCAGCTGGCTTCTGTGACTCTGTATGCGTCCATTCCTCTACATGAGATTCCATCTCTGTCTGCAGAAATTATTCCCATCCTTCAATAGATGTCTCAGGTTCTATTTCCTTTATAAAATCTCCCTTATTGACTCAATTAGCATGATTTCTTTCTAGGATTTTGGACCCCAGTGATGCTCATTGCCTGTCGTGCTTTTCTTTCCTTCCGACTTGGTTGTAATTTTATCAAATATATAGGGCTGTTTTATACTTTTTTTTCTTTTTTTTTAGCACTTGGCAAATGACAGTTAATAAATAAATAATATTTAATTTGTCTTATGATAATATATTGGCAAATGCATTCCGTTTCTTCTTAAAGATTTAAAATATATATCAAATGTGCTTCTCAGAATGGTGCTATGAGGAGTCTCACAGGTGCTTTAATCATATTATCTAGGTCAATGGTTCTCAACTGGGGACTGTTTTGCTTCCTCCCCCCCGTCCCCGCCCAGACATTTGGCGATGTCTGGGGGATATTCTCGATTATCATGATTGGGCTAGGGGTTGCTACTGGCATCTAGTGGGTGGAAGCCAGGGATGCTGCTAAACTGCCTTAAATGCAGAGGACAGGCCCCACAACAGAGAATTATCTGGTCCAAAGAATTATCTAATAGTGCTGAGGCAGAGAAATACAAGTGAGTTACTGAAGGCTGTTCAGCAAATTGGGGACAGGTCAGCCAGATCTTGGGACATTAGGACAGTGAAGCAAAGGAAAAAAGATAGACCATGGAGCCAGACCACCACCTATCTGTCAGTTTGTCAGGCTGTGGTGGCTTGCACATTGCTATGATGCTGGAAGCTATACCACCAGTATTTCAAATAACAGTAGTGTCACCCATAGTGGACAAGTTTCACTTGAGCTTCCAGATTAAGACAGACTAGGAAGCAAATTATTCAATGAAGACACTATGGATTACAGAATATTGTCCAAGACTTCAGATCACTTACTTTAGATGCCTTATCAGGAGGGACAAATCACTGGAGAAGGACATAATGTTTGCTGAAGTGGAAGGCCAGTGAAGGCAAGGAAAACCCTCAATGAGATGGATTGACACAATAGCCAAAATCATAGACTCAAACATACCAACGATCATGAAGATGGCACAGGACTGGGCAATGTTTTGCTCTGTTATACATGGTGACACCATGAGTTGAAGCTGACTCAGTGGCAACTAACAACAACAATGTGGAGTCAGACAACCTGTTTGCTTTACCAGAAGGTTCCTGACTCACATGTCACATTCCTGCTTTGTCCACCACCACCTCCTTCTTGCCTCAGTTGGGCCTCTAATTGCTGGGCTGTTTTATTTGGCCTATGGCATTGAGTTTATTCTTTACCTCTTTAAGCCTCAATGTATCTCTTGGTAAACCTAATAAAATCTGTATCATAGAGTAGTAGTTGAGACGATTACATATGATAACATACATGGAAGTGTAAAGGTGATATTTATTAAGTGCCTACTATGTGCTGAAAATTCCAGAATATTTAATTGTGCTCATGAGGAACCTGTACATAGATCAAGAGGCAGTTGTTCACATGGAACAAGGGAATACTGTGTGGTTTAAAGTCAGGAAAGGTGTGTGTCAGGGTTGTATCCTTTCACCATATCTATTCAATCTGTATGCTAAGTAAATAATCCAAGAAGCTGGACTATATGAAGAACGGAACATTAGCATTGTTGGAAGGCTCATTAACAACTGCGTTACACAGATGACACAAGCTCGTGTGCTGCAAGTGAAGAGGACTTGAAGCACTGATGAAGATTAAAGACTACAGCCTTCAGTATGGATTACATCTCAACATAAAGAATACAAAAATCCTCACAACTGGGCCAATAAGCAACATCATGATAAATGGAGAAAAGAGGGAAGTTGTCAAGGATTTCATTTTACTTGGATCCACAATCAACAGCCATGGAAGCAGCAGTTAAGAAATCAAAAGACACATTGCATTGGGCAAATCTGCTGCTAAGGACTTCTTTAAAGTATTGAAAAGCAAAGTTGTCACCTTGAAGGCTAAGGTGCACCTGACCCAAGCCATGGTATTTTCAATCGCATATATGCATGTGAAAGCTGGACAATGAATAAGGACAACAGAAGAAGAATTGACACCTTTGAATTGTGGTGTTGGAAAAGAATATTGAATATACCATGGACTGCCAAAAGAATGAACAAACCTGCCTTGGAAGAAGTACTACCAGAATGCTCCTTAGAAGCAAGGATGGCAAGACTACATCTTGCATACTTTGGACATGTTATCAGGAGAGATCAGTCCCTGGAGAAGGACATCATGCTTGGTAAAGAACAGGGTCAATGAAAAAGAGGAAGACCCTCAACAAGATGGACTGACACAGTGGCTGCAACAATGGGCTCAAGCATAAAAAAGATTGTGGGCATGGCGCAGGACCAGGCAGTGTTTCGTTCTGTTGTACATGAGGTCGCTATGAGTTGAAACTGACTCAACAGCACCTAACAACAACAAGTATGTGCTGGGCACTGTTCTAAGATCTTTATAGGTATTAAGACACTTACTCCCCACAATAACCCTGTGTGGTAGGAATTAACATTAGTCCCATTTTATAGATAAGGCAACTGAAGCAGAGGGAGATTAAGTAATCTATTAAGGTGTCACACCTAGTCAAGTGGTGTAGCTGGGATCAGAACCCCAAATTCATGCACTTAACCTCTATTTGGAGTACCTCGTGACACCAATGGTTAAATGCTCGACTACTAGTTGAAAGGTTGCTGGTTCTAACCCACCGAGAGGGGCCTTGGAAGACAGGTCTGGTAATGTTTCCCAAAGGTCACAGCCTTAAAAACCATATGGAGAAGTTCTACTCTGCACACTTTGGGTCACCATAAGTCGGAATCAACTCGGTGGCCACTAACAACGTAACAACCACTACCATACATACCCCACACTACATATTAGGATCTGGCCATCACAATCTCCTGACCATCCTACCCCATCTATTTCAATACTCTGTCTTCTGCTAATAAATGGCTTGGCCTGCTGCTTTGTCTATCCTTCTTTAGGCCTAAACTGGGTCTCCAATTGCCATGTGATTTCTATTTGGTCTGTGTATCAGTAAGACCCAAGCTGTGAGCCGTTGCACCAACCCAACGATAAGCAAGGAGGAGTAACTGGCTCAGATCTGCTCTGCTAGCCACAGGGGTTTTCAGGGCAGACTTCTTGCCTCTGTCTGTCCCTTGGAGCCGGGGCTTTGCCACTTCTGAGCCTCACTCTGTGTTCCTCAAGCTTTCTTGGAGGACAGACACTACACTTGCAGCTCCTTAATCTTCAAGGAAATGAGGTATCACATGTCCTTGTCAGAATCCCTGCTATTTCATACTTTAGCTGAACCAAATAATGAGCTCTTGAATAAATACCATCTGGCCCTGCTGAGTCACTTTCTCTAGTGGCCCTGTCACCCCCTCCCATCAGAGGCATCCATCTCTATTGATGCCACAGTTATGAGAGCTTGGGGGCAGAGCCCAGCTCCTCCCCCTCATCCCTCCTCTACATACAGGCTGGAGAGGGACCTTGGGAACTTATGGTCTTATCTCCCTCAAATCAAAAGTTTTGTTGAGTATCCCTAAAAATAATGTTTATAAGCTAATTCCCTCCTCTTCTTGTTCCTTGTTTTCTTTGAAAAATTTGTGTTTATAAATAAAAGCTTTTATTGCAACAACTTATATGGAAATGAAAAAATATTCACCCATATTCTCCCCACGCCTAACAGAAAAGAACTGTTAGAAAGTTTGTATTCCAATCTTTAGTTAGATGCGTGCATATTTTTACATTAATTGCAGCTATAAAAAAAAATTTATATTAAATGTTCTGTTCTATTTTTTCTACTGTAATATTTTTGAAGTCATTTTTCACATTGCAATATGGTCATTTTTTATGGCTGTAAGATATTTCCTTTGGGTTAATTTACCACAATTAATCTAAATGTTTTATCGGACATTTAAGTTTAGGGTTTTTTTTTTTTTTCTTATTACTTTAACAAACTGTAGATATGCTGTAATGAGTTTCTTTGTATGAGGTTAATTCTGTTTGTTTTTAAATTTATGCCTTAGAATGAGTTGCCAGAAGCAGAAATCCTTTGTCAAAAGGCACGACTATATTGACTATTAATTTATTTTACTGGTTTGGTTTCTAAGTTTATTCTTCCAATGTATTGTGTTCCTTTTTCACAGTCTTAAAGGCACTGGGCTTTGTTTTTTAAAATTATCTTTAATATTATTTTAGTGGGCATGAAAAAACAAAAAACCAAACTTGTTGCCATTGAGTCGATTCTGACTCAGTGTCCCTATAGGGCAGAGTAGAACTGCCCCATAGGGGTTCCAAGAAGAGCTGGTGGATATGAACTGCCAACGTTTATTTATTTATCTTTTTGTTTAGCAGCCAAACTCTTAACCACTATGCCACCAGCGTTCCTCTAATGCAAGGGACACCTTAATACAGCTTTAATTTGCAGACCTTTGGTTAGTAGTGATAATGTTGTTGTTAACAACAGGTGAGTTGTGTCGAACTCATGGCAACCCCATGTGTGCAGAGTAGAATGGCTTCATAGGGTTTTCAAGGCTGTGACCTTTCAGAAGCAAATTGCCAAGCTTCTGGGTGGGTTCAAACTGTCAACCTTTTGGCTAGTAGTTAAGAGCTTAACAATTTGCACCTCCCAGGGACTCCATAGCAATAATAACCAAGGCAATTCTGACTCATAGTGACTGTATAGGACAGAGTAGAACTGTCTCATAGGGTTTCCAAAGAGCAGCTGATGGATTTGAACTGCATCTTGTCTAATTTTGATAGTCCTGATGCATATAATAGCTATTGACCTATACTTTAGTCCTAGCTTATCTGTAGCAACAAATCTTTTCTAGCAATCCACACCCCCAAAGGGGAGAATAAGCGATATCTCCCTTAGCCCCGTCTTTCTATTTTTGCCTTCTAGCCAGGTGTTGGGAACTCAAGTAGCTGCTGGCGGGTGGAGTTGTCCATGCATTTAACTCCACTCTTTCTGTAATTCAAGCTTTCATGGCCAAAGTGACAGGAAAAGGGCAACTTGCATCACTGAGTGTATGCTTCTGTTGGATTTTTCTTTGGGGGGAGGGAGATATTCACCCAAGGTTCTTCTGCTACACTCACTATAGGATGTTACTTAGAAAAGCAGATAGTGGTATGAGTGGTTTGCATCGTGATACTGAGACAGCAGTAATATTTAGTGTCCCCAAATCACAAACTGAAATACGTAAGTATCATAAAGCAGAACTATGGGTCCCATTAACCATATTCTGAACAGAAGCTTGTAAACAAGTTTTCTTGAGAAGAAGGAGAACAGACGACAGAGTACGGATGGTTGTTCCAGGATGTAATCTTTAAGGTAAAATCAATTTCAGACTGCAGAAGTTGGTAAAAATCTTCAACTTCTTCATCTTTGGCCTCAGTGGTTAGTGTGTAAATTTGAATAATAGTCGTATTAGCTGGTTTTCCTTGTAGTTGTATTGATATTATCCTATCACTGACAGCATTGTACTTCAGGATAGATCTTGAAATGTTCTTTTCCACAATGACTGCTACACCATTCCTCTTCAAGTTGTCATTCCCCTCATAGTAGACCATGTGACTGTCTGATTCAACAATTCATTGCAATGACCACAAAGAACTCAGAGACAATACAATTCTGGGGTTTATTAGGGAAATAACAGGTTACAATTCAGGTTCAGGAACACAGTATACAGTTCTTCTCTCAGGACAGTATCTTCCCAGTTTTGCTCACAGTGATGCCTCTCCCTGGCCCTCAGCCTTTGGCCCAAAGGCACTCAGCTTTCTTTGTCCATGGGCGGGGAAGTCCCACCATTCCATCTCTACTGCCAGATCTCACTGCCTTTAATGTTACAGTTCTCTGTCTCCTGGCTCCAGGAGCTTCTCAGTGCAGGGATCCCAGGTCCAAATGACATGTTCTCTGCGTCTGGCTCTTCTTCCTTGGTGGTGTTGGGATCTTCTCTTTCTCACCTCTGGGATGGCTCACCTCAAGCCCAGTGGGATGGCAAAACTGACCAATCCCTTTGGTGGGCCACAATTGCCACATCTGCACAGTCCTGCCAATCACTTGGGTGACAGTTTCAAGACCATAGCTAGAAAGGCCACACAAAAGCGATCCATCACATCACAGACTGATTTCTATAGCTTACAGGTTTCAGTTTCTTCTATAAAATCAAATCAGGGCTAAAGAGGGACGGGTGAAATGATCTCTGAGATCTCTTCCATTCTCATGAGTCCAGGCTATATATATTGTCCAATGTTGGAAAGATCCTGGCTCACTGAATTTGATAAATACAAAGCAAGGCCCTGGATTCATGCAATTAATTTGTACTTATTTCTCGCCCTTGCTCCCGAGTTGATTAAACATATTTGAAAGTCACTCAGGAAGAAATGGTGGGTGCAGTAATGGCAATGTGTTGATGCTGAATTATTTAGACTTTCTTTCTTGTTCCTCCAATAGAAAAACATGGAGTGTTTCTTCAACTAGAAGGTCAGTTCCATGAGGTTAGGGATGATGAATTTTTACCTTTTCATATTGCCAATAAGACCCAGAATGCAGTAGATGCTTTAAAAATGTTATTTATGTTGATGGTAAGAAGGAAGCTTAACCCTCCTTCCCCATCTGATGCCCCCTCTCCTTGCTGGCTCTGCTAAACTGCACTAGCCAACTTTCTCTTCTTCAAATACACCAAAGTCATTTCTGCTCTGAGATTTTGCTTTTCCTCTGCCTGGAACTCTCATCCCCCAAGTCTTTACATAGCTGGCTGTTTCTCTTTATCTAGGTCTCAGTTTTTTGTAGCACCCTATCAGAAAGGTCTTCCCTAGATACCCCACATAAGAGACTCACCTCCATTTCCTGTATCTACTCTGCATCCAAGATGGTACCCAATAATCTCTGCCTCCTGGTATTTACAACCTTGTGGCATCCCACCTCACACTGAACTAGGGTTGGTCTATTGGTATAGACCAATTGCATATGACAGATGTGATGGTTTCCATCTTGGATGTGTGATCTTTGGCTCATTTGCACTGAGGGAAGCCAGCTACCATGTTTCGAGGACACTCAGGCATCCAATGGAGAGGAACCAAAGTCTCTGGTGAACATCCAGTGAGGAACTGAGGCCTGCCAATCTATATCATTGAGCTCAGATAAGGGTTCTTCTCAATCAAGCCTTTGGGGAGGCTGCAGTCCTGGCCAACAGCTTCACTGCAACTTCATGAGACACCTTAAGCCAGAGCCATCCAGCTAAGCTGTTCCGGATTCTTGACCCATAGAAACTATGAGATAATAAATGTTTGTTGTTTTAAGCCAAGCTTCAGGGTAATTTGTTAGGTGGCAATAGATAACTAATGTGCTCTGATTTATTTAATGTGCTTTTCATTATCTGATATTGCCTTATTGACTGAGTGGGCAGAGAGGGAGTCATCATAAGCAAGTAATTTATAACACATGCTGCAAATTCAATGAGATAATTAAGTCTGAGGTAATTTTAGGCCAGTGGTTCTCAAAGTGTAGTCCCTGGGTCAGCAGCATCAGCATCACCTGGGAATCATTAAAAATGCAAATTCTTGGGCCCTACCCTCAAAGCCAAAAAACCAAACCCATTGCCATTAAGTCAATTCATACTCATAGTGACCCTGTAGGACAGAGTAGAGCTGCTCCACAGAGTTTTCAAGGCTGTAATCTTTTGGGAAGCAGACTGCCACACCTTTCTCCCACAGAGCAGCTGATGGGTACAAGCTGCTGATCTTTGGGTTAGCAGCTGTGCACTTTAACCACTGTACCACAGAGATCCTAACGGGCATCACTAAAGACCTACTAAACCAGTCACTGTGGGGATTGGGCCCAAAAACCAAACCCAGTGCCATCGAGTCGATTCCGACTCATAACGACCCTACAGGACAGAGTAGAACTGCCCCATAGAGTTTCCAAGGAGCGCCTGGCAGATTAGAACTGCCGACCCTTTTGTTAACAGCCATAGCACTTAACCACTACGCCACCAGGGTTTCCAGGATTGGGCCCAGTAACTGTATTTCACCTGGACTTCCAGGTTATTCTGATGCACACTAACTAACAAACATTAGCTGGTATAAAGCTAATATGGGAGGATGGAGGAAAGCAGATATCCTGGCCACGGGCAGAGGGTGAAAGGTGTGTACATCAAGAAGACTTCCTGGAGGATGATACACTTGAATCAAGCATTTAAAGATGATTTCATCCCAACACTCTGAGATGAGCGGGTAACAGTAGAATTATGAAAGTAGGGAAAGTGACTTCTGTTCACCAGCATACCTAGGAAGTCTTCATCGCAGAGCAACTACCATGTAAGGAGTTTGGCAACAGAAGGAAGTGAGAAGAGAATTCCAGGCAGAGAGAAGTGTGTGAAAGAAGACCCACAGATAAGGAGCCTGCTGTGGCTACACTGGCGCCCTGGTGGACTCGTGGTTAAGTGCTACAGCTGCTAACCAAAAGGTCGGAAGTTTGAATCCACTAGCTGCTCTTTGGAAACCCTGTGGGGCAGTTCTACTCTGTCCTATAGGGTTGCTATGAATCAGAATCAACTTGACAGCAATGAGTTGGGTTTGATGGCTACTTTGAAGGAGTCCCTGGGTGGTACAAATGATTAACAGACTTGGTGGCTGCTAACAGAAAGGCTGAGGTTCAAATCCACCCAGAGGTGCCTTGGAAGAAAGGCCTGATGACCTAATTCCAATAAATCAGCCATTGAAAACCCTATGGAGCACAGTTCTACTTTGGCGCATGGGGAGTAGCCATGAGTTTGATTCAACTTCATGGCAACTGGTTAAACCGGTGGCCACTTCAAAGGGTCATCAGCTGTGGATGGAGGCAAATGAAGTTGAAAATGCAGGTTGGAACCAAATTGCTCTAAGCTGCACAAAGGATCTGGTGCGTGGGCAGCAAGACGAACATAGAACTCCCTGAATTCTAACATTCTGAGGCCAGATGGTGGCAGGGCATGCGGCTCTGGAGTGGCAGGGCTGCACCTGTAACAGGAGGCCATCAGGTGAGGGGAAGGAAAGGTAGTTGTTTTCTTCTTCGTTGACTGCCACTGCCTCAGGTGCTGGATGCCTCCCTTTGTCTGCTGGGATGACAGGCTCTTCCAGTCCTTCAGGCAGGAATTGCTGGCAGGTTTGATCACAAAGGGTGAGTTGTTCTTAGGACTAAGATAGACAAAGAAACTCCTTTCATTGAGCCCAGAAGGCAAATATTGCTTCTCACTCCAAAAGTGCCTTTGCCCTTTTGTCTCTACCACCTTCCGCTATAGGAAACCTCCCTCCCCAGTCATTTGACTAAGAGCGGGATCAAGTGCATTTACACGTACCTTGCTTTTTGGGTTACCCATTGCCATAGCGACCCTACAGGACAGAGTAGAACTGCCCCACAGAGTTTCTAAGGAGCGGCTGGTGGATTCAAACTGTGGACCTTTTAGTTAGCAGCCAAGCTCTTAACCACTGCACCACCAGGGCCCCAGGAGCTATCGCTAAAAAGATGGGCTCCCTATAGATCGGTGGTTTTCAACTATGGCTCACATTAAATCATCTGGGGAGTTTTTAAGCACTTTAACCACTGTGCCATCAGGGCTCCTTGGATCCTATCCTAGATCACTTGAATCAGAATATCTCAGGTTGGAGCCCTGGTATTTGTACGTTTTATGAACTCCTCAAGGTGATTTAGAGCAAAAGAGGGTTGAGAATCATTGCTATGGGACCAAAAAAAAAAAAAAACTAAAACAAACCTGTTGCCGTCGAGTGAGTTTAGACTCGTAGTGGTTGGCAATCATGCTGTGCATTAGAATCACTTGTGCAGCTTCTAAAAGGTAGGAATGCCAGGGTGCCCCCCACTGAGAGTGTTTTACTTGCTCTGGAGTGGAGGCCCTAGCACCAGAACTCTTTAAAAGCTCCCAGATGACTTGAATAGACAGCCAGGATGGAAAAAGGCCCTCTTTCTTGCCCATCTACCCACTTACCCTCCTAACTCATTTACAACTATAAATTAGGAAGACTCTTCACAAATTGGCATGTGCTTAAGAGCTTTTTTTTTTTCTTTTAAGAGCTACTTCTGCTAATCAAAAGGTCAGCAGTTTGGATCCACCAGGCACTCCTTGGAAACTCTATGGGGCAGTTCTACTCTGTCCGATAGGGTCGCTATGAGTCGAAATTGACTCGACGGCAACGGGTTTTTTAAATTCACAAATCAGAAGTAATTACTGCTTCACTTAAGCTCTCACAGCATTATTTTTACATATAGTATTGGCAGCCCTGGTGGCGCAGTGGTTAAAAGCTTGGTTGCTAACCAAAAGTTCAGCAGTTGGAACCTACCAGCTGCTCCTTGAGAACCCTGTGGGGTAGTCCCACTCCTTCCTATAGGGTTGTTACCAGTTGGAATTGACTTGATGATAACGGGTTTGTTTTTTTTTTTTTTGGTAATGTTCATACGTAGTATAGTTATTTACAAATCTAATCTACAGTGTGAGCTCCTTGAGAAAGGGGATCACCCTATTGGCACAACAGTTAAGCATTCGGCTGCTGAAAGTTTGGCAGTTGGAACCCACTTAATGGCTCTGAGGGAGAAACGTGTGGAAGATCTGCTCCCATAAAGAAGGCCCTATGGGGCAGTTATACTCTGTCATGTGGGGTTGCTGTGAGTCGAAAATCTACTCGATGGCACCTAGCAACAGCAGCAAGAACCAGGGTCTGGAACAGTACCTAGATGAACAGGTGCACACTATTTTTTTCTGGAACACCTGAAATCTATACAAAAGCTTTTCAAAGCATTATAGTTTGTCTTAACCATATATACAGTTACAAAAACTTGAGCTCATACTAGGCTTTATTTTCTGAAAAATCAGTGAATTCATTAGGACCTTTTTAGTTGCAAATCCAAAAAAGTCTGACCGAGAGTGTAAGAAAAAAATGTGCATATATATATATATTTTTAATATATATACAAAACCAAACCAAATCCATTGCCACTGAATTGATTCCAACTTGTAGCGACGCTACAGGACAGAATAGAACTGCCCCATAGGGTTACCAAGAAGCACCGGTGGACTCAAACTGCCAAACATTTTGGTTTGCAGCAGAGCTCTTAAGTACTGTACCACCAGAGCTACACACAAACACACATATAGTCTGGAAATATTGTTGATTTAAACACCACTTTATTCAAGGAGGAAACCCTGGGGCGTACTGCTTAAGTGCTACGGCTGCTAACCAAGAGGTCGGCAGTTCAAATCCGCCAGGCGTTCCTTGGAAACTCTACAGGGCAGTTCTACTCTGTCCTATAGGGTTGCTATGAGTCCGAATCAACTCGACGGCAGTGGGTTTTGGTTTATTCAAGGACTCAGATAATCTTACCATGACCCAGTCAGTTTCTCTCTTTCTTCCATTTTCTCAAGGTTAGTATTATTCTCTGACTGATACAGCTTTCTTCATGGCACCAAGATGGCTGCTGAGGAACCAGACTTTACATTCAGGTTCGAGTGAAGCAGGCAATAGCTACAGTTTCCCAGAATTCTAAGCCAAAGTCTCATTGTATCACATTGATTTTGATTGGATCAGTTATCCGAATCAATCATTAGGGCCAGGAAAAAGCAATATTCTCATTGGCTTGGCTGATGGGGGCGGGGTGGGACTGGAGAGGTAATTTCCTAGAGAACAATCAGGGCCTGGTTATCTGAAGAAGTACAAATGAATGCAGGATAACAAAAACAACAGATATTCATTCTAATTAGAAGCTGTTTAGACAGTTCACATGAATACAAGATTTACATAAAAAATTTAATCATTTTTTAAAGAGGCAGAAGAGATTTTATCATACAATATGGATAAATATTCTTATAATTTGCTTTCTAATCTTAAAAGAAAAAAAATTCTTACCTAAATGCATTCACATTTCAAAATACTGTGCTGCTGTGAGATATTACTACTGCAGCTGTTAATGATAAAAGTGATGACTCCTGAGTCTCTCGGACAACTGCCTGCTTTCGAGAGGAGTCAGACACTGGTTCCAATCTTCACATAAATATGCAAAAGGTGAATCCTTCCTTCCTCCTTCCCACCCATCCTCCCTTCCTTCCATCCTCCCTCCCATCCATCCTCCCTTCCTTCCATCCATTCAACGTTAATATCCATCCATTTGACAAAAACTATGTGTTTTGGGTGCTGAGCTTTCTGAGACAAATAAGAAAAAATTCCTTCCCCAAAGGAGCTGAGTCTTGAAGGGACAGACATTTGTAAACTAACCATGACAGAGCACGATAAACATTACACTCAAGGGATGAAGAGAATGCTGGGAGAGCCTAGAACAAGCCAAGGATTTGGTGAACAGTGCAATAAGGCAATTTGATTCTCAGAAGAGAAGCTGAGTTCCCAGGTGTAAATGGCACTTTCTGGGGCTTCTTACAATCTCCCCAGTCTTGTCCTTCACTTTTAGGGTGAGAACTACAGCCTTTCCTTATCTCATTTGCATTGACTCCTCCCTGAAAACCCCCAACGACCTATTGAATTACAGAGACAACTAGCACAAAGGAGACACTCTCACAAAACAAAACAAAACCAAAAAGTAATGAACTAACAATAAATCTGTGCCTCAAACAGATCTGTGGCTCCATCCTGTTATAAATGTGTGTTCCAGGGGTACCTGCAAGGGAACCAGGCTGTATCTGGACCACATGTGCAGTAAAATGTAACAGGGCTGGGTGGTCCTTTGTCGCTGTACCCACTCAGGGCATGCTTTTAGAGAGGACGAGGAAGGTTGGCTCCTCACTATCCATTTTGTGACTTTTTTTAAACGATTTGATATATTCATAGAGAAGCCTGGAAGCTGCTTTAAGCTGCCATCAGTCATCTCTATTGCAATGTGGCTGAGGGGACTAGTCAGAACTGAGTTTGGAAAAGGAAGAGTATTTTTGTTCCCCTCAACATTTAGTGTCTTCTACGTGTTGAGCTGAGGGCAGTGCTGGTTAAGTGGTAGAATTCTCGTCTTCCGTAGGAGACCTGGCCTTGATTCCCAGCCAGTGCACCTCCTGCACAGCCACCACCCATCTGTCAGAGGTGGCTTGTGTGTTGCTACCATGCCGAACAGTGGAGATTCCAGATTAAGATGAGGTAGGAAGAAAGGCCTGGCAGTCTACTTCCGAAAATTAGCTGATGAAAACCCTATGGATCACAATGGTCTGATCCACAGCTGATCATGGGAATGATACAGGACCTGGCAGAGTTTCATTCGGTTGTGCTTGGAGTGGCTGACTCAGCAGTAGCTAAAACAACAAGTGTTGAACTTCTGGTGGCACTGGAGATGTAGAGTGAATAAGATACAGGTGTGTTCTCAAGGGATTCTCAGCCAATTGGGAAACAGGAGAAAACAGTGCAGACGGTGAATGGTAAGATAAGAGGACCCTGTGTCCTGGGAGAAGTGGTCATATCATCCAGCTTGGGGCTGGGCTACTGAAAATAATGGAGTGACTCCATTGTCTACACATGTTGGCATCTTTCTAAAATTTTGATGAGGTTGAGTCTAAGCTGGGAGTCTGAGCCAGTTGCAGGATTCTGTACAAATAAGGTTTTTTCCTAGAGGAGTGATATTTGGATTTTTACATGTTTCATTCGGGGAAGTGTTTTTTAAAAATATAATCCTGAAAATGATATCATGGTAGACGTAGACATAACTGAAGGTTAATATGTTTGAAGTTTCAACTAATGGGGCTAAGATTCAGTAGATATCAGACACCAACATTACAGAGTTTCAAAGAAAATATCTGAGAATCGGTTTTATCCTCTGCCTCATGCAGAATGGTCAAGAATGAATGGAGATGAGGATTATGTGAGGAGGATTTTTTTTTTTTTTTGAGAGCCATTGAAAAGCTGGGAGTCCCTCTCTAAGGTTATGGAGGGGGTGCCTGTTCCTCACCTCAAGCCAAGTGAGATGGGGCTTCAGTGCAACCCAGCTCAAGTGTGTACTCAGAAGTTTAGTATGGACAGAGGACTGATGTCTGACTCCCTCCAAGGGACTCTAGTCGGCAACAGGGACAGGCTGTGGAGCTGCTTGGTGGCATTATGGAGAGTTGACTCCACCTCCATGCACACAGCAAATCTGTCATGGGCCAAAAATTCATGAGTGTCTCCTCTGGACCAGATGTGAGCACACAGAGGAGAGAGCTGGCCTCGAGCTGTACTGTCCCCTGCCAAGGGACTGCCCAGGTAGGGAAATATGGACTCTATTCAAGGCTTGTATGGATCTATGTCCATAAAACTGGAGATGGAGTGGCAGGCCCCAAATTTAGCCCATTTTGGAGTTAGCTTTCTGGAAAGTATAGGGTCCATACAGTTTGTTCATCTATTGGGCCCAGAAAGAGCAGAGCCATTTTACAACAGTACCAGCTAAATAAGGTCCCTGGATGGTGCAAATGGTTTCCACTCGACTTCTAAACGTTTGCAGTTGGAACCCATTTAGTGGCTCTGTGGAAGAAAGGCTTGGCAATCTCCTCCTGTAAAGATCACATCCAAGAGAACCCTATGGAGTAGTTGTACTCTATAACACATGCGATTGCCAAAAATTGAAATCAGCTGGATGGCAATGGTTTTTTTTTTTTTTTTTTACCAGCTAAATAAGGACTTTCTCTCTTTGCCTCTCTTCTCCTTTCCACCCCCATCTCAATAGGAAGAAAGATCAGAAACAGCAACTAGCCAGTGGAGAAGGTAGTAAATTAGAAAGCGAGAAATGACCCTTCCCCAAGGGTCTACCTGTCTCCCACAGGCCCAACTTGTTGGGGTGGGCTACGGTGAAGGGAAGTCTTATCCTTGAATAAAGATAGTTTTGATTAATATATTGGTCTGGACATTGTGATTCCTGAATGGAGACTACTTGGAGTCTTGAAATGACTATGGAACATGTCTTCTGTGTAGGAGAGATCTGAAAAGCCATGGGATCACCTGAATTTTCACCCAGTGGCAGGAGAGGATCACCTTCATTGAGTAGGTTGAAGGGAACGGTGTGAAACAAGATAAATAAATTACTTTTATGATTAAATCCTAGGAGCCCTGCGTGTTCAGCGTTCTCCTCACACGTGTCCTCATCCATTCAAGAGGGCCATAAGGGGAGAACTAAAGTTGCCCTGGTAGCACCCACGAGAACGCCCATGCGTAATTAATGGTGGGTGGAAACCATCTGGACTAAATTAACTAAAGTGTGGGCCTGGGCATTGGAGCAGGAAGTGATTCTGAGTGCTCACGAGGCAGCTTTCCAGAGGAGGAACTCTGGGTTTCCCAGTTTATCTCGACTCTGTTAAAAGCAAGCGCAGGCCTTCCTTGCCTGAAGGGTTCTCTCTGACAAGAGATCCATAATTTATGCCATTGGCTCTCATCAGGCCTGTCACACATGGTGTTAGACACAAATTCCCTTGTTGCCTTTAGAATCTGCGTATGCTAGAATATGCAGGAGAGGGGGATGTTATTCCTAGTGTAGTTATTGTTGTTAGCTGCCATCGAGTCAGCCGCCAAGAAGTGGAGACCCCATGTACAACGGGATCAGTCTGCTGTGATCCAAGGAGTTTTCATTAGCTCATTTTTTGGAAGTATCTTGCCAGGCCTTACTTCCTAGCCTGTCTTCGTCTAGAAGCTCTGCTGAAGCCTGCTTAGCATCACAGCAAACATCTACTGACAGAGGGGTGGTGGCTGTGCAGGAAATGCATTAGCCGGGAATCGAACTTGGGTTTTCCACGTGGAAGACAAGAATTCTACCACCGAACCACCACTGCCTTCTAAGATTGCAGGTACCAAACCCATTGCCTTCTAGTTGATTTCGACTCATAGTGGCCCTATAGGTCAGAGTAGAACTGCCCCATAGGGTTTCCAAGGAGCAGCTAGCAGATCCAATTGCTGACTTTTTGGTTAGCAGGCGAGCTCTTAACCACTGTGCCACCAGGGTTCCAAGATTGGAAATAGAGTATTACAAATACTTTTTAAAAGATTACTTGTATCTGGTAGCTATCATGATAGATGTAGGATGGGCTGACTGTGCAGAATCTTTTAATAAATCAGAAAACCTGATTTTCCTTGTTAGAAATTCAGTATATACAGTAGTAAAGAATTATTCCAGGCAAGGCATGGAATCATTTTTACATGTTTTTGTCTTCAGAACCTAAAACCGGAATCTCAAACTGGAAATCCTACAGGGCCCAGATAATTAACTAATGAATGCTGTCGCGTTGTGGTAGGGACAGGGGCAAACTCAGGAGCACATGCCCTGTCTTCAGGAGGTAGCAGCTACCCAAGTTAGAACAACAGTGGCCCTGCAGAAAATGCTGACCCAGTGCTGCCAAAATTCTGATTTTTCCAAGAAATGCTAGAGATCTAGATTTTAATGTGAAATCTCTAGATTTTAAATATCGGCAACTTGTTTCCAATTTTAACACAAGCATGGCGCAGATCAACTGAGCAGGGACCAGAGACCAAGTCTGAGCATTATATTCAGCCCATAAACCACACATTTTGACCTCTGACCTCGCACACAGTAGGTGCTCCACAGATGTTGACCAAATGAGTTGCATTTTCATTTTCTCCATGGGGGAATGGAATTCAGTGTTTGGCCCATATAACATGGTTTAGTGCTCCGCTGCTAAGCGAAATCCAGCTCCCCTAGGAGCTCCAGCAATCTCTCTTCCTCACCTCCCTCTTTCATTAGAAGACTACTGATGAATGTTTTCTCAATCAATTACTGTAATCAGTCAGCTGCAACATCTCCAGGTCAGGGGAGCACATCAACAGCTGTCATTAGGCCAGACAATCTCGACTCCCATTTGTCAAGTACGCATTACATATGCAAGTCCATACAGCAGTGCAGAACCATACCAATGAGTGGCTGCTGCAAAGCCCTTTGAGAAGACATCCGGGAGAAATAAGTCAGGATGGACGTGGACCCAAGTGAAAATCCCATAGTTCCTCAGTCATTTAGAACAATGCCCTGTAGTAGAATAATTAAAGCAGGTATTGGGATATTACAGGAGCGGCTAAGCTATCTTTGACACAAAAGAGTAATATCCAGTGTAAGAGGCATTTATTTTTTTACAACCCTCCTAAATCTGGTGGTCTCCAAGCACGTACCAGCCTGGTCTGAATGGTTCCCCTCAATTTTATGTGGCATCAGTATGCAGGAGGGGACAGGAGACAAAGGTCTGCCTTTTATCTATTTTGCATATGAGAAGCCTTCAGTCTGTATTCTGCATTGAGTGACAGAATTTCCAGGGAAACCATATGGTGATTATTAAACATTTATATAATGCCATCTGTATACTCAATGTGTCATGAATCATAAATGAGACAAAGGCACTTCCCAGCAAGCTGAAGACTTCTATAAAAACTAAGCAGAGAAAACGGAAGGAGGTTGAGGATACCTGTCAAGTGCACCAGTTGGGTAAAAGCAGAGAGGAAGTAAGGCAGTCCCAGATGAAATCTGCAAACATGGGGAGCTGAGAGGCTTTGGGCTTAACAGGGGCCGAGACGTAATGCTGGACATCAATAATGATCATCATCATAATTATAGTAATAGTTGCAACTTTTATTTTTTGAGCACTTACTACCGGATGGATAAGAATTTAAGGGCTTTATATCCACGATTTTACTTTATAATCATGACAACCATATAAAACAGGGGTTACTTAATGCTTTGAGGGACATTGGTGGTTAAGGGGTAGAATTCTTGCCTTACATGCAGAAGGCTCGGGTTCAATTCCCAGCCAGTGCACCTTAATTGCAGCCAACACCTGTCTGTCAGTGGAAGCTTGTACGCTGTTACGAGGCTGAATAGGTTTCAGTGGAGCTCCCAGACTGAGACAAGGAAGAAAGGCTCAGTGACCTATTTTGAAAACCAGCCAATGAAAGCCCTATGGATCACAACGGTCCAATCTGCAACTGATCATGGAGATGGCGCAGGACCAGGGGGTGTTTAGTTCTGTTGTGCAGGGGGTTGCCAGGAGTTGGGGTCCCACTCAATGGCAGCTAACACCACCAACCCTTAATGCTTTACTTAAGGCTCCCCATAACCACATAAAGTAGGGATTATTGCTTCAGTGTGGTTGTGTGAAAACCGAGGCTCAAAGGTGGAATTTGAATCCAGGTCTGTGAGGCCTTAGGTAGTCCCCAGTGAGTCTTGAGGGGCATGGGAGACACGGTACACTTCTTAACTCCTTTAACCACTTGCTGACATTGGTGCTATGGCTATGGAATAACATAAGGGGAGGCTTTTGCTGAAATTTCACCGCCTCTCTGAAACTTGTGATGTTTATTGTTTTTTCCCCTAACAGCTGCTTGTTGTTGTCTAGTAGAATAATGAAAATATTGATAATAACTATAAAAATAATAATGACCCAAACCCATTGCCATCGAGTCAATTCTGACTCATAGCGACCCTATAGGACAGAATAGATCCGCCCCATAGGGTTTCCAAGGATGTAAATCTTTACAAAAGCAGACTGCCACATCTTTCTCCCACAGAGTTACTGGTGGGTTCAAACCTTGGACCTTTTGATTAGCAGCTGGACACCTCACCACTGCACCACCAGGGTTTCTCCAACAGTAATGACAACTACTATTTATGGAGTGCTTACTATGTGCCAAGGAACCCTGGTGGTGCAGTGGTTAAGAGCTATGCTGCTAAGTGAAAGGTCCATGGTTCCAAACCAACAGCCACCCTGTGAGAGAAAGATGTGGCGGTTTGCTTCCATAAAGATTTGCTTCCATGGGGCAGCTCTACTCTGTCCTTTAGGGTCGCTGTGAGTTGGAATTTGACACGATGGCAATGGGTTTGGTTTTGGTACTATGTGCTAGGAATTTTGGTAAGTACTTTGCATATATTGTCTTGCCTAATATTCGTGGTGATTCTGTGTGGTAGGGATGTTTATCCCTGTCTTATACCTGGGCAAATTAAGGTTCAGAGGGAATAAGTAACTTGTCAATGAATTTGAGTTTGGGTTTACTCTACTCAAAACACTAGGCTATACCAAACCAAAAAAACCAAACCCCTTGCCGTGGAGTTGATTCTGACTCATAGTGACCCTAAAGGACAGAGCAGAACTGCCCCATGGGGTTTCCAAGAAGCACCTGGTGGATTCGAACTGCCAATCTTTCAGTTAGCATCCGTAGCTCTTAACAGCTATGCCACCAGGGTTTATAGGGTCACTGAACTATTTAAATGTCAGTGAAAGAAAAGAATTTAGGAGTCAAAGAGGCCAATCCCTTCAATACAGAGATCCCAGAGATGGCAAGGAATTTGCCCAAGGCCACAAGTTAGAGAGAGGTAGGGGCCCAAATTGGTCCCTGGGTCAGCTGGTTCTTCTCCAAATGCTTTTTCCTCATCCCACTACTGTGTACCATCTTTCTTACCTGCTTTTGTTCTGTTATTTTTGGGGAAAGGAAACAGAAACCAAGAACAGAGTTTCTACTCTGTCATTTCAACAAACAACAAACAAGTGAGTACAAAACAATACAAAACCAAGCCTATTCTGACTCATGGCGACCCCATGTGTTACACAGTAGAATTGAGCTCCATAGGGTTTTCTTGGCTGTGATCTTTACAAAAGTAGGTCACCAGGCCTTCCTTCCTACGCGAGTGCAAGCCATTTTTGCCACCCAGGGACCCGAAACAAGCACAAGGAACCCAGAATGATATTTGTATCAAGACTTTGGAAACCACCTGATTAAAATAAAAAATAGTTAATCTTATCACTGTCACAACTGAGCTGAGGCAGATGGTTCTGAGAGTGCTCATTAAGATGGGCAAATAAATGATTTTATAGAAAAGAAAAATAACTGTTGATTAAGTGGCCGTGTATAGACACAGATGTGGGTCTGGTTCACTGAGTGCATTTTTCCAGGGAAGAAAGTCACCCGTCCTAGCTGCCCCCACCCAACGTGAGAGTCTCTAATTTATTACATACATATCTTAGGCTGGATTTTCAGGGCAATATGATTTTTTATTTATAGGAGAATTTAAATACGACATTTTTCAAAGTGTAAACTTCAGATCTAGCCTATCAGCTGGCCTCATAAATCACAGCTGTTTCATTTCCAAATCATTAGGGAGACTGAAAGCTTAAAGTATTTAATTTATCCAAGCCACATGGGGTAGTTTATCATTGCGCATGATGTACCATTTTTTTTTTTTATTCCAATGCTGACTAGTAAAATTTTGAACAAATCATGCTGAGTTTTAGGGGTATATGAAGGCAATGCAAATCCTCTAAACCTCTGAAGGGCAGGTAACATAAGAATCCTATGACAAATTTGCAGACATGGAAGTTTATGTAATACTTAGGATACCTCCCTTATGTGAGAGTGTAGCTCATGTTAGAACCTGCCTGGCATAGAATAAATTGAATTTTTTTTTTAAGAGAAAAATATGGTGATTTGGTGGATAGGAATGAATGAAATGAATGAATAAGATGGAGGTAAAGTGGGCTAGTCCTTTGTCGGTCCGGAAACACATATTTTCCCCCACTTACAGGTCTTTCCCCGAAAAAAAAAAAATGAATCCTATAGTACCTGCCTTGAAAATTATCTTGGATTAACAAGAAAATGTCTCAGATGCCTTGATAAGTAATGTCTTTTTTATTTGACTCATACTTTTATCTAGTCTGAAGTCCAAGACTAGAACAGTTGTGTTACTTACCTCTTTTGAAGCCTGGGTGGTAGGTATTCATTAGGATAACACAGGTATAATATTTTAGCAATGCCAAAACCTGGGACTTGTGCCCGGATCTGTTTGGATTCAAAGCCCACAACGTGAAGCAATTTCAGCAGCACTCATTGCTTTTCCTGTCAAACAACCACAGACATCTCTAGGACAAAGTCTTCTCCTTTGCTTAAAGTGGGTTAGTTTGTCTCCCAAGCATGACCTAGGTTTACTCCTTCTAATTTTTGTATCAAAGCCTTCATTCATGAAGCTCTCTAGAGTCCCTGTAATGAGTTTGGTGCTACGCTAGGTGATGGACATTCTATCCTAGTCCTATGCTGGTTAACATCCAAATTTAGCATGGACTGGACCTGAGGTGGAGCCCTGGTGGTCCAGTGTTTAAGCACTTGGCTGCTAAATGAAAGGGTGGTGGTTTCAACCCAGTAGTGGCTCTGTGGAGCAAAGATATGGCATTCTGCTTCAGTAAAGATGACAGCATTGGAAACACTATGGGGCATTTCTACTCCATCCTACAGGGCCATTCTGAGTCGCAATTGACGCGACAGCAATGGGTTTGGTTTTTTGGTTTGGGCCTGATGTTACTTCCCAAGTTTATCCTATAACTTTAAGACCAGTTACCATCAACACAAATCTGACTCATGGTGAACTCATGTATATCAGAGTACAACTGTGCTCCATATGGTTTTCCATGGCTGATTTTTCAGAAGTAGATCACCAGGCCTTTCTTCCAAGAACCCTCTGGGCCTTTGGGTGGACTCAGACCTCAACCTTTAGGTTAGCAGTTAAGTGAGTTAACTGTTTGCACCACCCAGGGACTCCTCTGCAACTTTATGTACCCCTATAACTTTGTTATTGTGTGCTGACGAGTCGATTCTGACTAACAGTGATCCCATAGGACTGTAGAACTGCCCTATAGTGATTCCAAGGTTGTACTCTTTATAGGTGCGGTTGAAAGTTTTTTTAAGAGAGAAAAATATGATGGTTTGGTGGGTAGGAATGAATGAAATGAATGAATAAGATAGAGGTAAAGTGGGCTGGTTCCTTGTTGGTTCGGTAACACATTTTTTCCCTCACTTAAAGGTCTTTCCCTGTAAAAAAATGAATTCTATACTAGCTGCCTTGAAAATTATCTTGGATTATCAAGAAAATGTCTCAGATTCCTTGATAAGTAACTATAAGTAAAGAAAAGATCTCCAGGTCTTTTCTCCCATGAGTCACTGGTGGGTTCAAACAGCTGGCATTTCAGTTAGCAGCCAAATGCTTAACTGTTGCACCACCAAGGCTCCTTCCCTATTACTTTGTTGTTGTTGTTAGGTGCTGTCGAGTCAGTCCCGACTCACAGTGACCCCATGTACAACAAAACGAAATGCTGCCCAGTCCTGTTCCAGTCTCACAGTCATTGCTATGTTTGAGCCCATTGTTGCAGCCACTGCGTCAACACATCTCTTTAAATGTCTTCCTCTTTTTCCCTGACCCTCTATTAAGCATGATGTCCTTCTCCAGGGACTGATCCCTCCTAATCACATGTCCAAGGTATGTGAGACGAAATCTCACCATCCTTGCTTCTAAGGAGCATTCTGGCTGTACTTCTTCTGAGACAGATTTGTTTGTTCTTCTGGCAGTCCACGGTACATTCAATATTCTTTACCAACACCATAATTCAAAAGGAATCAATTCCTTGGTCTTCCTTATTTGATGTCCAGCTTTTGCATGCATATGAGGTGGCTGAAAATATCATGGCTTGAGTCAGGCACACCTTAGTCCTCAAAGTGACACTTTTGTTTTTTAATACTTTGAAGAGGTCTTTGGTAGCAATTTTGCCTAATGTAATATGCCCTTTGATTTCTCGGCTGCTACTTCCATAAGGATTGATTGTGGATCCAAGTAAAATGAAATCCTTGACAACTTCAATCTTTTCTCCATTTATCATGGTTCATTTATTGGTCCAATTGTGAGGACTTTTGTTTTCTTTATGTTGAGGTGTAATCCATACTGAAGGCTGTAGTCTTTGATCTTCATCAGTAAGTGCTTCAAGTCCTTTTAACTTTCAGCAAGCAAGGTTGTGTCATCTGCATAATGCAGGTTGTTAATGAGTCTTCCTCCAATCCTCATGCCCCATTCTTCTTCATATACTCCAGCTTCTTGGATTATTTGCTCAGCATACAGGCTGATAAGTATGGTGAAAGGACATAGCCCTGAAACCCACATTTCCTGATTTTAAACCACTTAGTACCCCCTTGTTCTGTTTGAATGACTACCTCTTGGTCCATGTACAGGTTCCACATGAACACAATTAAGTGTTCTGGAATACTCATTCCTTGAAATGTTATCCATAATTTGTTATGAGCCACACAGTCGAATCCTTTTCATAGTCAATAAAACACAAGTAAACTTCTTCCTGGTATTCTCTGCTTTCAACCAAGATCCATCTGACATCAGCAGTGATATCCCTGGTTCCATCTGCGCTTGTGAATCCAGCTTGAATTTCTGGCAGTTCCCTGTTGATGTACTGCTACAACCATTTTTGAATGATCTTCTCCCAAATTTTACTTGTATATGATATTGATATTGTTCAATAATTTCTGTACTCTGTTGGATCACCTTACTTTGGAATGGGCATAAATATGGATTTCTTCCAGTTGATTGGCCTGGTAGCTGCCTCCCAAATTTCTTGGCATAGATGAGTGAGCGTTTCCAGCATTGCGTCAATTTGTTGAAACATCTCATTTGGTATTTCGTCAATTCCTGGAGCCTTGTTTTTCGCCAGTGTCTTCAGTGCAGCTTGGACTTCTTCCCTTAGTACCATCAGTTCTTGATCATATGCTACCTCCTGAAATGGTTGAATGTCGACCAATTCTTTTTGGTACGGTGACTGTGTATTCTTCCGATCTTTCTTTGATGCCACCTGTGTCATTCAATTTTTTGCCCATAGAATCCTTCAATATTGCAACTGGAGGCTTGAAATTTCTTCTTCATTTGTTTTAGCTTAAGAAATGCCAAACTTGTTCTTCCCTTTTCATTTTCTGACTCCAGGTTTTTGCACATTTTCTTACAATACTTTGTCTTTTTGATCTGGCCTTTGCAATCTTCTGTTCAGCTCTTTTACTTCATTATTTCTTCTGTTCACTTTAGCTACTCTATGTTCAAAAGCAAGTTTCAGAGTCTCTTCTGACATCCATTTTGGTCTTTTCTTTCTTTCTTGCCTTTTTAATGATCTTTCATTTCCTTCCTGTATGATATCCTTGGTGTCATCCCACAACTCTTCTCATCTTCAATCATTAGTGTTCAGTGGATCAAATCTATTCCTGAGATGGTCTCTAAATTCAGGTGAGATATACTCAAGGTCATACTTTGGCTCTCATGGACTTGTTTTAATTTCTTCAGCTTCAACTTGAAATTGCATATGAAAAATTGATGGTCTGTTCTGTAGTCAGCCCCTGGCTGTGTTCTGACTGATAATATTGAGCGTCTAAATTGTCTCTTTCCACAGGTATAGCCGACTTGAATCCTGTGTATTTCATCTGGCAAGGTCTACATTTATCGCTGTTTATGTTGTTGAGAAAAGGTATTTGCAATGAAGAAGTCATCGGTCTTGCAAAATTCTATTCTGCGATCCCTGTTTTTTTTTTTTTTTATCACAAAGGCCATATTTTTCAATCCTTCTTTGTTTCCAAATTGTGTATTCCAATCACCAATAATTATCAATGCATTTTAATTGCATGTTTGATGAATTTCAGGCTGCAGAAATTGGTAAAAATCTTCAATTTCTTCATCTTTGGCCTTAGTGATTGGTGTGTAAATTTGAATAATAGCCATATCAGCTGGTCTTCCTTATAGGCATAATCCTATCACTGACAGTGTTGTACTTCAGGATAGATGTTGAAATGTTCTTTTTGACAATGAATGCCATACCATTCCTCATCAACTTGTCATTCCCAGTATAGCGGATCATATGATTACCCAATTTAAAATGGCCAATACCAGTCCATTTCAGCCCACTAATGCCTAGGGTATCGATCTTTATGTGTTTCATTTCATCGTTGACAGCTTCCAATTTTCCTTGAGTCATACTTTGTACATCCCATGTTCTGATTATTAATGGATATTTGCAGTGGATTCTTCTCATTTTGAGTCCTGCCACATCAGCAAATGAAGGTCCTGAGAAAGCTTAACTCCATCCACATCATTAAGGTTGACTCTACTTTGAGGAGGCAGCTCTTCCCTAGTCATATTTTGAGCGCTTTCCAACCTGAGGGGCTCGTCTTCCAGCACTATATCAGTCAATATTCTGCTGCTATCCATAATATTTTCACTGGCCAATCGCTTTCAGAGGTGGACTGCCAGGTCCTTCTTCCTAGTCTTAGCCTGGGAGCTCAGCTGAAACCTATCCACCTTGGGTGACTTTGCTGGCACTTGAAATACCGGTGGCATAACTTCCAGCATCACAGCAATACACAAGCTACCACAGTATGACAAACTGACAAATACGTGGTGGCCTATAACTTCAGGTGATGCTAAAACCTTTAGATGTAGAAATCTCTTACCTAGCTCCAACACTTTTTAAATTGAGGAAGTCACAAAACATTTATGAACCTCAATTTCCTCATCTACAAATTGAGGATAATAATAACTTCTTTTCAGGATTGTGAAGAGCAGGTTAGATAGGGTATGTAAAAATTAAAGGGCAAAGAATAGCAATAATGCTAATTATTGTGCTTGAAATGAACAGCTATCTTTATCTGAGCACTTAGTATGATTTAAACAATCCATATTATTTCATTTCACACAGTCTTCATTAGAGTCTAAAGAGAGAGGTAATACAATTATTCCCATTTAATAGGCAAGAAAACAGGATTCAGAGAAGTTCAACGGTTACTCACAACCATGGCCTATTGGTCCAACACTGCAGAAAACTTTGTGACTCTGCAATACAGCCTTAGAGAACCCTGTAGAGTGTAAGATGACGGAAATCTTCACACGTGGCTATGAGTCATGCTGGGTCTGTTTTAATATTCTAGCCTTGACTACATGTTTCTACACTTCAGGTCTGACACATTTGATTTTCACTAAGTGGCATGACAGTCATCTCTTTCCCATTCTGAAGAAGGGAAGGAGAATACACATACTGAATAGATACCTTGTTACTGTTACTGTGTGCCATTGAGTTAATTCCAGCTCATGGCGACCCCATGTGACAGAGTAGACCTGCCCCGTAGGGTTTCCCAGGCTGTAATCTTTACAGAAGCAGATCACCAGGTCTTTTCTCCTGTGGAGTCACTGGTGGGTTCAAACCACTGACTTTTCATTAGCAGCCAAGTGCTCAACTAGTACACCACCAGGGCTCCTGAATAGACACCTACCATGTGCAAATCTGTACTAAAAAGTATGCGTTTTACCTCCTTTCATTCTCGTGACAGCTCTATGTGGTAGGTACTGATACCCTCATTTACAGACCTAAAAATGGAAGCACAGAGATATTATTCATTTATTTATACTATGCTTTGATTAAAAAGGGGTTCAATAATACATACTTAGATATTCTCTTATTAAAAGGAAAACATGAATATGAACATAAAAAGTCAGAATCATGTGGAAAATATGGGTAGGAGAGAAGATGAAAAAAAGAGGGCAAGTTGAGATCAGTGTTGTTATCACTGGATCTCCTACTGTTACTTAAATGGAGCCCTAGACAAAACTCTGAGTTTCCTGGCAGCTGGGGCAAAAGGGAAAATACAATTAGTTACATGATTTTCCTTGTCCCTAAGTGAGAAAAACTCTTTAGTACCTCAGGGCAGCAAAGGTTTTCCTGGGATACAGGATGGTTGTTTGCACAAGGTCACAGAGTCAGGAAGAGATGGTAATGCTGGCATCAGAACCTGGGGCTGCCTGTCTCCCAACCCTATCCCCTTGCTCTGCAGAAAGCTGTCTCCTTCTGTATCTCACTTGGGAAAGGGGTGTATTTACTCTGGCTTCTGTCACTACACCTTTGCCTTTAGCACTCACTTCACGTCAGTGTAATTAAAGTGTTTTGTCATGAGCAGAGGGAAAGACGTTAAATTTTAATTCCTCATGTGGCATAAGTAATGTGGTCAGACTTATTTATTTCCACCTCCAGTTAATGCAGGCTTATAGTATGATGGGGTGAGGGGTTTGTTTTTATAAAAGGGATAGAAAGAGGGGAAAGGAGCAGAAGGCACCTCGTAGCAGGTGCTTTTATAAATGTAAAAAAGTATGCAGACGAGTAGGAATGGCGAGGATAGTGAGTGGAACAACATGGATTAGAGAGAGACAGAGAAGGAAGGAAAGAGAGAGAGATGAGGAGGCAGCATCTGCTGTGACTCAAGCGCTCTTCTCAGCAGAGAAGAAGGCTGCAAGCAAGGAGCTGTCCAGGTGTAGATTCCAAGTCGGCATAACTGCTCCAACTTGAGACCGGAGGGGCTCAGTATTCTGCCCTCATGTCTTCCTCCCTTCCTTGAACACATGGCTCCCAACTCCTTTCCAACACAACTCTTCCCACACCCCCAACAGAGAATCATGGTCATCTTACTTTGGAGTGGAATGAACTTTATAGCTGGGCACATGTGGATTCCAGTCCCAGCTTTACTCTTTCTAGCCTTGTGAACATCATCAAGTCACTCCCCTCTCTGATTCTCAGTATTCCTTCTTGTGACATGTACACAACCATCTGTTGGCTTCCAAAAAGGGTCAATGTACTCATGGAAATGAAAGCCTTTGGGAAACTGCAAAGAGTGATCTAAGTGTAGTGTAAGGAATTCATGACTCAGTTTTTCCAGGTTTTCTAATTTCCACAGAATTCTATAGTACAGAGTTGAGTCTTGTGGCATTCACGTAAAGAGTAAGCAAAACACAAAACAAGACAGGGGAGTATTACTTTGAATGAGCTAGACAGTCAAGATATATTGAGAGATGAACAAAACAGCCCCATCTCTGTCCTTAGGGACCTTGCATTCAAGTAAGCTGAGCACCATGCAAGGTATCTGATAGATGCCATCTGCTGTATCTCAGTAATAACCTATTGTGAGGGAGGTATTGAAATTCCCATTCTACAGAGTAGGAAAACAAGGCTTAGAGAGTCGGCATGACTTTTTGAGGGCAGTTAAGTAGAAAGATCCAGGTTTAATACCAGGCCATGTTCTATCCTCAAGTGTTTCTGGTCTGGGAAGTCATTTTGGGATCCAACAAAGCGCTGACCACCACTCTTCTGTACATAAAGCTTGAGCTTTGTTGGTGTTAGTACCTAGAGTGTAGCTAAGAAAAGAGATTGAACAAGAAATGACTCAAAGTCCTCCTGTAGGAATGTTTGCTACCATGTTCTAGGAAGCATAGAAAAGAATGTGAAAGACCAAGAATACAATGATGACCAGGCTGCCAACTTTGGATGGAGTTTCTGTTAGCATTAAGAGAGGCAAGCAAATGGGGGAGGGGGACAAGATAATACTTTGATCTTTTATCAGGATTCCATATGTGTCAGAGCAACTCTATATATGCTATCTTACTCAAGGGGTGGTTCAGTGGTAGAATTCTTACCTTCCATGTGGAATACCTGGGTTTAATTACAGGCTAATGCACTCCAAGTGTGGTTACTACCCATCTATCAGTGGAGGCTTGCATGTTACTGTGATGCTGATCAGGTTTCAGCTGAGCTTTCAGACTAAGACGGTCTAGAAGAAAAGCCTGGTGGTCTACTTCCAAAAAATTATCCAGTGAAAACCCTATAGATGGAAGGCAGTTAACAGCAACAACAACATCTTACTCAAACCCACACTTTCCTCCACCTGCCCCACCACTGCCCTACTTCAGTCCTCATTATCTCTCACTAGGGTTCCTGTCACATCTTGTCTTCCTGCCTCCTCCCAGCCCCACCCTTCTCTGGTGGTCAGGGTGACCAACTGATCATATCATTTCCAGATCATGATTTCCATTGCCTCTGGGTGAACAAGACTCCAAATTCTCCACATGCCAACTGAGGACCCGCCATACTTCCCCACCTCATGTCCTGCACTCTCCTATCATGCACTTCTTCCTGAGCTCCTTGCCTTCCCCTCACATTCTGAGCATTCTCACTCAGTGGTGTCACTAGGGTTGGTGTCAGCCAGTGTGGTAACTCATGATATCACCCATCCCCCCCATGGACCTTCTCCAGTACCAGACTATACAGAATCCTTTGTAATGTTTTTTATACTAATGTTACTCATAAATTGCATTTCCGATATATTACTACTTCTTTTCCTTTAATTACTACTTCAGTCTCAAAAAAGTTATTGATATAGGTTCGCAAATACTCATTACCACAATATTGTAGCTAAAACCTCAGAAAATTTGACATAACCAGGGACTATAAAAACACTGGCAACAAAGAAAACAACAGCACGTGCTGGTTGTAGTGGGTGCAGGTGAAACCACGTGATTCGAAGTGTCCAGGAGCAGATTAACCAGTAAGTATGGTATGTGCTGGCTTACAGTAAGCAAGGTACACATGGGCTTAATTGTGCTTACTTACTAATTTGTAGTGCATAATTTCACCTTTCAAAGATGTGGTGAAGGCCATGTGAAATTAAACATAATTAAGCCCGTGTGTACCTTGCTTATTGGGTAATTTGTTCCTGGAGGCATCACTGTAAATGGGTAATAACGACAGTTCTAACCGGAATACATTAGAAGGTTCAAAAAGTAAATTAGCATAGAGTTTTAGCCTTGTAGGTATATTGATTCATGTAAGCTGGGTTTACAAAAGAAGTTTTTCTTGGTATACCTAACTACAGGGATATTTCTTATAAAAAAATAATAAATTTCTTCTGAAACACTGCACAAAAATTTTATAGGCAGTCATTTTGGTGTCACACCCTCTGACAGTGTCACTGGTGTGTTCTGTACCCCTCAAATCGGTGGGGCCACTGCTTTCACCCCTCTGAGCTTGGGCTATTTTATTCGCCTCCGCTGACTCTGTTCCTCTTTCCTCTATAAACATCCACTCTTCTTTCAAAGAACGGCTCAGTTGGTTGTCAGCCTATGAATCTTCCAGTCAGAATCAATATCTGTTTCCTCTGTGCTACCACACCCCTTTGTTTATAGTGCTTGTTTTTTAACTTGCGGGATGGCCTGACTGGTTTTACAGAGAGCGAGTTTGGTATGTGTCTGTCTAGCTCATTAGCATGCCTGAGGTCAAAGCCTCTTTTTCATCTTGGTGCCCTTAGCACTTATCCAGGTTCCTGGTACATACGTGGCAGAGCCACTATGCATGTTTATGGCATTACACCTCCTTCCGACTTGTTGACTATCTTGTTTTATGATATTTAACATTTATGACAATAGTAAAAAATCTACTATCCTACTGTCTTGTGCATTAACGACATACATCTGGCAGTAATGAAGGCTAAGGTATGAGACAAGAGTAAGGCTGGCTTCGATGGTTAAGAAATTGTATCAGCTTGGGTGGGCCATGATTTCCAGTGGTTTGGCAGTTATGTAATGGTATACTTAGCAGTTATGTGATGATATAATTTGGCAGTTATATAATGATGTAACTTGGCAGTTATGTAATGACGTAGTCATCCTCCATTTTGTGATTTGAAGTAATCGTCCTCTGTTTTTGCATAACAATGATTTCACATAATGACCTGGTCTTTGGAATCTACGTTAATAAGAAGAGAGGCTGTAATTGTGGGTTGGTTTTCACAGCATCACCCTATCAATCAGAAGCCTGCCTTGACCATCAGGTAGACTCAATCATCTCCTCTTTTGCATGATTTTTTTAAACTTTGTGCACAGATCTATCAACAACATATAAAAATGTGTCACATCAGTTTAGGGAGCTTTCTTCCTGGGGAAGGCTAGTTTCTCAAGAACACTCCCTGGGTCCTTCCATCTCTCTAGTTCTAGTGCCTTTTTCAGAGTCTGGCATGTACCAGGTGCTTTCTTTCAACTGAATAATGTTCTCTTAAGCTTCTGGCCCAGGGATGTCCTGTGCATTCCCAACCATGTGTGATTTTCCACTGGATATGGAATTGCTGCTCAGCTCGCCCATAAGATAAATATCACGCCCAGCTCATTTTCATCGCGACAACACTGCAGCACTTTGCACATCTAAGCATCTTTCATCCCAGGTTCTCAGGGCATTCCCCATCTGTTAGTTACCATAAGGCTCAGAATGGCTCTTTGAGGCCTCATAGTCATTTTATAGGTAGAGAAAGTTCTCCAGGCCTGTAGGAATTCTGGGTCTTCTCAATCAGCCAGAAAACTGGAAATATACCTAGTCATACCCAAGGCAAGTAACATGAATCTGTAGAAGGCTCAGAGCTCCTTCCTTTTTCTTCCTTCTCCCATCCTCCTCTTCCTTCCCCATTCCCCACATGTATCCATGGGAACTGGAAAGGATTCAGAAATCACGCCACCCACTACTACCATTTGATAGATGAGGAAACTGAAGCTCAGAGAGGTTAGGGCTATTGAAGCTGGGAAAACACTAGATTATCTTCCTTAAAAATGATGCCATTTAGACCTTCTATCGTTCCTACTTGAGAGGATAGGAATGGTTGCCGCCACAATTTTATCTTATTTCCTGGACTGGCTGGTTGGACATGACTTGGAGAGGTAGCAACACACCCTGGCCGCTCTTTCTCCTCCCTCCCTGCACTCCCCTGCTACCTCCTGTTACCAAGAAAGTAGGACAATTTTACCCAGAATTTTTGCTTAGCAAATGAAGCAAAATAAAGCCTTGGTTACAGGGGCATGCTTGGACATTTGGATTTGTAGCTGTGAGTGAAAGGTCAACATTATGTGCTAATATCATGGCATCGTGTGTATGTGACACTGGGAAAGAGGTGCTGACATTGAGTGTTTGCTGTGTACCAGTTAATTTATATGTAAATAGAGCTAAAAGGTAGATGTAATAATTTCTGCTTTATAGGTGAGGCAATTCAAACTGGGAGAGTTTCAGGTGTTCTACTGTAGAGGTAAGAGTATATGGGCTTGGGAGTAATAAAAATAAATGAGGACTTTCATCTCTGAACTATGTTACTTCCTTACTCTGTAATCTTTCTGTGCCTCCTTTTGAAAATGCAAGGAATCTTCTGATGGAGTTGTTTTGAGGATTAAATGGGAAAAATATTGTAGGAGGGTGACATGATTAATGTTATATGTCAATTTGGTTAGGCTATGATTCTCAGTGGTTTGGTAGACACTGTGTAATCACCTTCCATTTTGTGATCTGAGGTGGACAGTCGGGGGTCTGGCCTGCCTCCAGTATATAAATGGGTAAATTTTGGATTCGCCAACCCCCATAACCCTGTGAGCCAGCAGATGCCTCCAGTCTGCCACTTGACCTGCAGATTTTGGTTTAGCAGCTCCTGCAACCAGGTGAGCCAGCAGAGGTCTTCAGCCTGTCACCTGACCCACGGATTTGGGACTTGCCAGTCCCCACAATTGCGTGAGCCATTTCCTTGAGGTGAATTTCTGTGTATACCTACATGTGCTTCACTGGTTATGCTCCTTTAGAGAACCCAGACTTAGACAGAGGTTATGGAACTGCTCCTAAGGGCGATGAAGAAGGGTTTGAGGCAGGCAGGATCTTGCTTCTACCTTGGTTCTGCCATCTTTCCTGCAGGGTGGGGTTGACAAGAAGATTACAGATAATTAGAGTAAAGAACTCAGAACAATAGCTTCCCTAGAATAGATGGAAACTCTATTCTTCCAGGTGCTCAGGCCAAAAAAATTAGAGTCATATTTGACTTCTCTCTTTCTTTCCTACCTCACAAATGCTAGCCACAGATCCTGTGACTCTGCCTTCAAAATATGTCCACCTGTGTGTTGTCACTCTAATCCAAGCCACCGCATGTTTCATCTGGATTACAGCAGTACCCTCCTACCTGGTCCCACTGCTGCCATCCTTCAGTCTAGTATCCATCCATCAGAGAGAGATTCTAGAATGTGAGCTAGAACAAGTCATTTCCATGTGCAGCCTCCCATGACTTTCCAATTCACTCCAAGTAAAAGCTGAAGTCTTTACAGACGCTTAAAGGGGCTTTTGTGAGCTGCGCACCCCACTCAAATCCCCAGCTTCACCTGTCACCATTAAGGCTTGTCTCTCTCCTGCTCAGAATCATACTATGAAGGGTTGTTCTGAGGTGCACAAACCTCAAAGGGACAATTTAAAATGTTGTTTGAAAAAGCTTCCTGTGATAATTTGTTCTCTCTCCATTGCTATCCATAACAAAGAGATGTAGTTCCAATAAAATTAGTTCCAATAACTAATATTTCATTTAAAAATATTTATAAAGTGTTTAACATTTTTAAGGAGCCCTGGTGGCACAAAGGTTAAGCACATGACTGCTGACTGAAAGGTCGGTAGTTCAAACTCACCAGCTATTCCACGGGAGAAAAGACTTGATAATCTGCTCTGGTAAAGATTACGGCCTAAAAATCTCCTTGGGGCAGTTCTACTCTGTCACATGAGGTCACTATAAGTTGAAATTGACTCAATGGCACCCAACAACAACACAACCTTTCTATTTTTTGCACAATTGTTTACTCATTAATTGTATCAACAATTCAATATAGAGGTAAAATTTAAACTTACAGAGCCTTGTGATTACAGGTAATTGAATATATACGTACATACTTTATGCTTACATATTATATGTGTATATATTACATATGTACATGCTGTTTATGTATATATTATACGTATTACTATATATACATACTATATACATTACATAAGTATATATTATACACAAATAGAGATATAATTTTGTTGTAGAGCTATATGCTGGGTTGATTAATGAAAGAACTTCTAGAACACAAATATATTAATATAACATTCTATGGGGGAAGAAAATAGGGACATAGTTGCAAGGCGAAAACGAATGATACATAATTTCAACTTTCATAAAAGAAGTTATTCGTGTATTTAAAAAAACAATTGTAAGTGGGTGATGGCTGTGTCAAATCACCATCACATTTAAATTCATTTAGGTAGTTTTAAAACTGATATAAATATTGATATTTAAAATGTGCACAAAATTACATACTTTGCAACTCCAATGAAAAATGCTAGATGTCAACCTAAAAATATACTGGAGGTAAATAATTTTCAAAAATCTTGCATTAGGGTATGTCAGTAACTCATTAATCACATGGCATGATAGGAAGAATAACAGACCTCAAAGGTGTCCATGTTCTAATTCCTGGAACCTTTTAATACGCTAGGTTACATGGCAAAGAGGAATCGAGGTTACAGGTGAAGTTGAGGTTGCTGATCAGCCTACCTCGAGCTGGGGAGATGATCCTGGATTATTCAGGTGGGCCCATTGTAATGATGAGGTTCTCATAAGTGGAAGAGGGAGGCAGAAATGGGAGAACCAGAGAGATGAGAAATGACAAGGACTTGATTTGGTGTTGCTGGCTTTGAAGATGAAAGAAGGGCTTCATGAGCCAAGGAACATGGACATTCTCCAGAAGTTGCATAGGGCGAGGAAACAGATTTTCCCCTGTGGTTGTTAGGTGCTGTCAAGTTGGTTCTGACTTATAGCAACCCTATGTACAACAGAATGAAACACTGCCTGGTCCTGTGCCATCCTCATAATCGTTGCTATATTTGAGCCCATTGTTGTAGCCACTGTGTCAATTCATCTCATCTAGGGTCTTCCTCTTCTTCCTAGTCTGTCTTAATCTGGAAACTCTGTTGAAACCTGTGCACCATGAGTGACCCTACTGGTATCTGAAATACTGATGGCATGGCTTCCAGCATCACAGCACACACAAGACACCACAGTAGGACAGACTGACAGACGAGTGGTAGATCCTCCCCTAGGGCCTCCAAAAGGAATGCAGCCCTGCTGAAACATTGATTTTAGCTGAGTGAGACCTATTCTGGACTTTTAACCTCCAGAATTGTAAAATAATAAATCTGTGTTACTTTAAACTACTAAGTTTGTGGTAATATGTGATAGCAGAAGTAAGAAACTAATACATATATTAACATAACATTTATTATCATGTTTTAAAGAAAAAAAAAAGACTTATTTTGATACATCTCCAAGGAATTGGAATACTGAGTTCAAAGGCAGGAAAGAAATACTTAATCCATCTCAAGTCCATGTATATAGCAGCCCAAATAATCTAGAATAGGGTTACCAAACTTCCATGGGAACAGAATCACCCTGATAGCTTATTAACACAGGTTCACCCTCAGAGTTTCTGATTCAGTAGCTTTGGGCTGGGGACCGATATTTTGCCTTTCTAACAAGTCCCCAGGTGATGCTGACGCTGCTGGTTGGTGGACCATGCTTTGAGAGTCACGGATCTAGAATAAGGCTGAACAGGAGGAAGCAAAATCTTCTGGGAAGCCAAACAGTTTTTGGAAATTTCATACATTAATACTTAGGTACTTAATACACAAAAACATCTCTCTAGCCTTCGCTCAGAGCCCATTTACTCCGTTTCTGGACAAAGTTGTTTATAATTTTGCCTAGCTTATATCAGACTACAAGAATAAAATATGAATAAATAAAAAAGAGGGAAGCTCTAGCATTTACTAGAAATGAGCATATTTGCAGCAAAAAGAACAGGCTGCCTTAGAGTGAGGGGAAATATGAGAAATGACTAAAGCAAACATGAAGTTAAAATATGCAAGAGCCTGGGCCCATTTAAAGGCGGGACAGTTAATTATTAATATTTTACTAGCTCTAGAAGTGCGATGTCCAATACAAAAGCCGCTTGCCTCATGTGGCCACTGGACATTTGAAACGTGGCTCATCTGAATTGAGATGTGCAGTGTGTGTAAAACGCACTTTGGGTTTTGCAGACTAAGTATAAAAAAGAATGTACACTATCATTAATAGTCTTTAAATATGGATTATATGCTGAAATGATAAATTTAGCATGTATTAACCAGGTTATTAAAATTAATTACACCTGCTTCTTTTTACCTTTTTTTTTTTTTTTACATGACCATTAGGAAATTAAAAATATGTGAGTGGCAATTGTGACATGTCTATGGGACAGCCCTGCTCTGAAACACGACAGTGCCTGACAGCATTCGCAGTGTATTTGTATGATTCCGAGTAATAGTGGCAGGACGTGAGGGTGGTGGTTGGTTCAAGGCTGTTGAGTTCCCTGAGGGCAGAGTGATTTATTTGTTTCATTCACCCCAGAGCCTTTCTGAATACATGGCCCGTGATGAATGTTTATCTTATGCTTCTTGAAAGAATGAATTAATAAATGAAGGGATGAAAGAGTAAAAATATTTGAAATACTCTGTTTAAGAAAGCAGGAGAGTGCTTTCAGAAATAGTTCCATCAAAAGCAGTTAAGGGTTTAGAAGTCTTGGTCTTTAAAGGTTACAGGAAGCTTCAGTTTTCTGAAAAATGCATGAACCAGAGGTGCCCCGTTCTCTAACTATTCAGGATGGATGATCTGCTACTGTCTTTAGATTTAAAATGCCTCTTTCCTTCCAAACAACACATAAATATTTAAACAACAATTGTACTGCAAGTTAGTAGCTCGTGAATCATTTATTGAAAGTACTTGGATTTGACATATTTATCATACTTGAATTAAGAAGTGGTAAGATATGAAGTAAAAAGAGCTGGACTTAAACTCAGAAGGTTTGAATTAGAACCTCTCAAATCTCTCATTTATTAGTCACAGGTGCCTCTGAGTTATGCAAGTCTCAGCTCATGCAAATTGTATCCTAGGTTCATTGTTCCACAAGGTACATACTACAGTTTCAGACGGGCAGGATTTTTTACACTGTGTGGAACCACAAAGTGGTCTTGTGTCTATGTGCATACTGAGAACACAAATGCAAGGTGAACAGAGGGAAGAGAAGCCCTCATTTGTGTTTGTTCTGTTCCCATGAAGAGTCTTGCTGCATCGGCTTGCACTGGTTGTTTGGTACTATTTCTGGGTGGGTGCCTCCTTTTCACATTACATTTATGACTGGAAAGCAACCAGGTGACAGTAAGAATGCATGTGAAATTTAGAACTAAATACGTAAACACGAGTGAAATATGAAGAAAGTCAACACATTTCTTTCATTGCACTGTAACAGTGAAAAATATTTTGAATACAATATAAAGAAGACACATCACACTATAACTCTACTGTCCAATGTGGTAGCCACTGGTCACGTGTGGCCACTTAAAGTAAAATTAATTAAAATGAAATAAAATAAAAAAATTCAGTTCTTGAGTCACATGAGCCACATTTTAGGTGCTCCATAGCCACATGCGTCTACCGTATTGGACAGTACGTAGAGCATTTCTATCCTTGCAGACATAGATGTTGCTTGGACAGCGCTGACTTAGATACCTAATTCTCTGAGCCTGTCTTATTTACAAAGAGGGAAGGCTACCATAAGATTTCTGTGAGAGTCAAATACCTATCAAAGTGCTATACAGATGGTACACAAAGGAGAATTGTTATCACTTACCTTATCAAAGGAAGCCGTTTGGAGGTAAGAGTTGTTGGTGGACAGACGACTGGATGAAAGCACTGAATACAAGCATAGCCTTTTCCCTGGTGTACCTGTTATATCCCTGAATACTGGTTTGATAGAATGTGTACATGAGGCTTGACTTGGCATTTCTTGTGTTCCACCTTTTATCATGTTGTCCACATTTTCTACTCCAGCCATTGCTGCAGTAACTGGCAACTGTGCGGGTCAAACCTCACTGTACCCTGTACCCCTGGCATTCTTCCCTGGGGCTTCTGTGACATGTCCAGTGTGGGGTGCTTACCGGCACCTACTCAGACATTCTGATGCATATGAAACCTGGAGTATGAGGGAGGTAGCAGCTCCTGAGATGACCCTTGACCAGTGAGGGATGGAAGCCAGTGGATAAATATTCCGCTCACCTGTTCCTTGGTAGCAATTCTGTGATGCATTCTACAAGGCTTCTCAGAACGTCATGAAGCAGGATTGAGCTCCAGCTACTCACATTGGTGATCAGTTCAATAACACACCTTGGATAGGCTTTTGTTCCTTCCCTGTTTCACCCTTTCCAGCACCTCTTCTGTTCCTTGGAATCACTTCTCCCGAATAAACTGCCTGCATGCAAACCCTGCCCCAGGATTCACTTTTTGGGGAAATTCAGGCTAAGACAAAGCCTTGGGATGATCTCCTGCTTTTCACCCACAAATTTTCTCAAGGCCATTTGGGATTTGCAATTTGAACAGGTTGCTTTAGTATTGCCTATGGCCTTGAGCCCAAAGACAAAATTAGCCATGTCAATTAGCCTGCTAATTCCTACTACATCAGCAAGGAGAAAGTAGGTTGTGGAGATGGGAAAAGGCAGACATATGTGACAGTCTCCATGACAACCCAAACCCCCTACTATGATGGTAAGTCATCACGTTTTCAGGGAAGTGATGAACGTGTGCCCAGAACTGGGCCTGAAAATAGGATTTAAAAGAAACAGAAGGTTTGTTCCTCACCTCTGTAAGCAATATTGGAAAGGCCCTGAGCTCTGATGTCAGAAGATCTTGGTTCTGATTGTTCTTTATCTCAGAGCAGAACAGTATTTGTTTTCTTCATATTGCTTCATACTTTGTAACCATTTACTTAGAAAAGAGACTCTCAGTTCAATAAGGGTAAGTTTCACTTAACACTTTGCCCCAGAACCTAGAACATGATTTGGCACATAGAAGGCGATCAGTAAATATTTGTAGACTTAATGAATAAATAATAATAATAATATTTATTGAGTTCTTACTTTGTGCTAGGCCAGGAGTTGGCAAACTACAGCCAAGTGGCCAAGTTTATCCCATGACCTGTTTTTGTAAATTAAGTTCTATTGGAACGCAGTCATGTCCATTCATTTATATATTGTCTATGACTGTTTGCATGCTAGAATGGCAGAATTGTTTAGTTGTAACAGAGACCATGTGGTCTACATAGCCTAAATTATTTATTATCTGGCTGTTTGCAGGAAAAGTTTGCCAATCCCTATGTTAGGTTATGGGGTACCATAGAAACTAACATATTCTGTGTGTGTTACAGCATGAAAAATGTTAGAAAGGTCTATGTTACACTCCTACCGAGTGGAAGCCATTGTTTTAGAATACGACATACCAAGACATAGAAAGGATCTTTTGTTTATAGAATTTTAGGGTATAGTGGAGAGAAACCTGTAAGATTTTCCAGCAGGCCTTAGAACATGGACCTGGACATGTCTATGTCTTTTCTTGGTGTAGTGACTTCACGACCTTAGCACGGGGTAGGAGAAATCACTCTTTATCCTTCTCTTAATCCTCCTCCCCACAATATTTGGGTTCTAATTTGTATTAATAAAATCATCATAAAACCAAAAGCAAACCTGTTGCCATTGAGTCGATTCTGACTCACAGTGACCCTATGGGACAGAGTAGAACTGCCCCATAGGGTTTCCAGGGAGCAGCTGCTGGATTTGAACAGCCATAGTTACCAATTTATTGAGAGAGTACTCTCCATGTGGGCCAGGACCCTGTTTTTTTTTGTGTTGTATCTGTACAGAATCCCCAGATCCCAGCACAGTGCTTGCCCATGAGAAATGCTTGTGGAATTTATGGAATTGTCACCCTATTATAAATGAGGAAACTGAGGCTCAGTCAGGAGAAATAGTCTCGTTTGTTGTAGATACAGAAGCTATCGCCACTGTCACACAGCTAGTAAATAGTGGAGGTGGCCTTAAACTCGGGTCTGCCTGACTCACAACCCTTGTTCTCTGTCCTGTAATTTGTCACCAGGTAGCTGGCCTCGTGGGCCACTCCCTCACGAATCTAGGGCTTACTTTATTCCACCATAAAATGAGTGGAGAGTTGGGAACTAACTGGATGATTGCTAAAGCCATTTCTTAGTTTTGGGAGGTACTAAAACAATTCAAGCTAGTGTTTGCAGCCATAAACTGAGAAAGCCAGTTTAGCTGATGTAGGAAAACAACATTAAAAAATAGGTAAAAAGTGAAGGCATCTCATGGTAGCTAAGCAATGTAATCAAATAACTTCTGTTCTACAGAGCTTCAGCGTCCCATGTCACAGGTAGGTAAAACAATCACTTGAGAAAGACTCAAATGTCAAATTGACCTGAAAATAAAAATCAAATGGACTGAGTGGAAGAGACAAAGCCTCCTTTGCTTTCAAACCAGTGCCCTCTATTAGGAGCTGGAAAGGGCTTATCTCAGTTGCCTCATCCTGTGGCAATACTTTGGACTGGTTCTCTTTGGTGTTCCCAGTACAGTAAATCTTATCTTTCTTTAACCCATGCTAAGCTTTTATTTTTATTATTTTCTTTAAATTATAAGAGTCTTTTTCTGCCTTTGTTCATTTTTAAGTTCAAAGGCATGCTCTTTAAAATCTTCTACAGCCAGGCTACCTTATCTGTGACCTGCCGTCCTACCGGTTTTATTGTCAAAGCCTCAGTGTGGCTTCACAGCTCATGGCTTATTTTTATTTTTATTTCCTGACTTGCCCTGGGCCACAAGAGTCATTCAGAAGAAGGTGGCCAGGGACATACAAGCCATTCCCTTTACTTAATTCCCATAATTAATTGCTTTTTAATCAGTGGAAATGACTCTGGCAAATGAGCCTGCCAAATATTTGCTTACTCCTCTTGTGAGCCATTCAGCTTCAGCCACCGAACCCACACACTTAGTGGCAGATGGAGCATGAAGACCTGGCTTGGGGATACCAAGCAGATCTTGATCTTACTGGGTTGAAGAGGGCTGTTCATGAGACATGGAATTTTTTCTGACACACCACGGTTGTGCTCAAAACCTTTGAACGCATTTCAACAAAATTTAACAGAAAATTTAATTCAGTTTCCTCCTGCTAATATTTACTGTGTTTTCTGTTTTAAGCAGTAAGGCACGAAGTCAATGCCTCTGCCCTCATGGGCATTCTAGTGCAAAAAGATAGAAAATGTACAAGAAACAAATGATATGCACAGGAACAAGAACAATCAATTAGTAATTACTGCTATGAAGGAAATTAAGTAGGGTGATAAGATAGATAGAGGCTAGGTGTGAAGGGAGCCTAGCATGGCATTTCAGAAGAGGTGATATTTGAGCAGGGATTTGAGTGATAAAAAGGAGCCACGCGAATGAGGAACTGGTTTGGGGGTAGGGAGAACTGAGTGTGTCCAGGCCAATGGAATAGTAAGTATGTAAACTCTGAGATGGGAATGAACTTGGTAGGCTTAGGAACACAATGGGGCCAAGTGTAATTGAAGTTGGGTGAGAAGGGAGGATTGTAGCTCAAGGTGAAGTAAGGGGGTAAGCAGAGGCTGGATAATGCTGGACCTTGTCTCACCTTGAAAAGAATATAGGCACTAACTGTGTGTTGGAAACCATGTTGGGTGCTAGGTGCTGGGATTATAATGACCAATAAAGCACATTTGTGGACCAGATCAGTTGCCCTGAGGGCCTCACCTCATTGCATGTTTCCAGGTGTCACTTTACCTTCTAAAATGACAAGACGCTCAGGTCTCAGTGTACTCTGGTGAAGCCCCTTCTCCACCTCGGACTTCTACCATTGATGTTCCATAACTGCCAGAATTCATCCGTTACACACCTCATCCCTTCCTCCGTAGTCATCAGAGTGCCAAGGATCCCAGCTCACCCTTCCCCAATGGGCACGCCACCTCTCCCTTCCCTCCTAAACCCCTGTATCTTCTAGAATTCACAGTGAGCCGTGATCAAATACCCTACATTATGTTTCTCTCTAAAAGGTCTCATCACCTCCTTGATCTAAATGAAGACTTTCTGTGCCCTGGCAATGTAGCTTCTTCGGCAAGCCTCTCATTGGCAGCTATTTCAACTCCCACACTCCAGATATCTTAAAGGCCTGAGGGTTAGGGAGATACCTACTTTTCCCCATATTGTCTTTTTCTGACTTCAAAAACTCCAGCTGCTTTGAAGCACACCATTAGACTTAATCATGCAAAAGTACTTGGCACATAGGAAGTGCTTCCAAAGTGTTAGCTTTAATTATATATTTTTATTTTACTATTTTATTTTTGTTTTTAAAACTGTAAGAGAAACTTGTGATTAAGAGCATGGACCCTGGAACCAAATTGTCTTTGTTGAATCCAGGCTCTGCCATTTACTAATTATGAGATGAAAGCAGCTTAATTAACTTCTTTGGAACTCAGTTTCTTCATCTTTAAAATGGGAATAACTAACAATATCTTCAGGGTAAATGTGAGGATTAAACGAGTTAGTATATGTGAAGTACCTTGAATGGTGGCTGGCATGTTATAAATGCCACATATATGTGTTTACTATTATTACTTTGTTATTGTTGTTATTAATTGGATGATAACTTGAGTATCCGGATTACTTCTCCCTCTCCACTTCTGTCTGATATCACTCTTGGCAAATTTAGCATCCATGAGGATGGGTTATCTATGACTCCGACCTTTCAGTTCTTTGGCCTTCTTAGCTCTGACCATTTCTTCCTCCACCCCACCTCAGCCACCTACTCACATGGTCATGTCCTGGACTTTGTCATCTCCAGCAATTGTATCATCTCCAACATCTTGATTTCATGCATCCCACTTGCATGACATTATCTCCTCTCCTCCTAGCTTATTCACTCCAGCATTGGCTCTCCAGAGACTGACATCATTGATCTTAAATCCTCTGAACCTTCCACAGCTTTGTCACTATCTACTTCCCTCCCTCTTGTCCTCACTTCCCTCATCATCCGGCTTATAATCAATGTTCCATCATTAAAATCACTCTCTTGCAAAACTTATCTTCCTTTCCTTTCTCTCCTTTTTGCCATTATTGCCTAGAAAAACCCTGCATAAATTCAACATATCACTTAGTCTGAGCTTGCTTCTGAGAGGCTGGAAAATCACAACACTGCTTACTGGACTCACTTTGAAAGTGTGACCCCAAAGCTCAAGTGTGTATTTGCATTTCGGATTTGTTGTTGTCAGATACCATCGAGTCGGTTCCAACTCATAGCACCCTATGCACAACAGAATGAAACACTGCCCAGTCCTCTGCCATCCTTACAATCATTGTTATGCTTGAGCTCATTGCTGCAGCTACTGTGTCAATCCACCTCGTTGAGGGTCTTCCTCTTTTCCGTTGATCCTGTACTCTACCAAACATGATGTCCTTCTCCAGGGACTGATCCCTCCTGACAACATGTCCAAAGTATGTAAGACACAGTCTCACCATCCTTGCTTCTAAGGAGCATTCTGGCTGTACTTCTTCTAAGACAGATTTGTTCGTTCTTTTAGCAGTCCATGGTATATTCAATATTCTTCACCAACACCACAGTTCAAAGGCGTCAATTCTTCTTTGGTCTTCCTTATTCATTGTCCAGCTTTCACATGCATATGATGTGATTGAAAATACCATGGCTTGGGTCAGGTGCATCTTAGTCTTCAAGGTGACATCTTTGAACTTCAACACATTAAAGAGGTCCTTTGCAGCAGATTTACCCAATGCAATGCGTCTTTTGATTTCTTGACTGCTGCTTCCATGGCTGTTAATGGTGGATCCAAGTAAAATGAAATCCTTGACAACTTCAGACTTTTCTCCATTTATCATGATGTTGCTCATTGGTCCAGTTGTGAGGATTTTTGTTTTCTTTATGTTGAGGTGCAATCCATACCGAAGGCTGTGGTTTTGATCTTCATTAGTAAGTGCTTCAAGTCCTCTTCACTTTCAGCAAGGAAGGTTGTATCATCTGCATAATACAAGTTGTTAATGAGTCTTCCTCCAATCCTCATGCCCCGTTCTTCATATAGTCCAGCTTCTCGGATTATTTGCTCAGCATACAGATTGAATAGGTATGGTGAAAGAGTACAACCCTGATGCACACCTTTCCTGACTTTAAACCAATCAGTATCCCCTTGTTCTGTCTGAACTGCCTCTTGATCTATGTAAAGGTTCCTCATGAGCACAATTAAGTGTTCTGGAATTCCCATTCTTTGCAATGTCATCCATAATTTGTTATGATCCACACAGTCAAATGCCTTTGTATAATCAGTAAAACACAGGTAAACATCCTTCTGGTATTCTCTGCTTTCAGCCAGGATCCATCTGACATCAGCAATGATATCCCTGGTTCCACGTCCTCTTCAGAAACCAGCCTGAATTTCTGGCAGTTCCCTGTCAATATACTGCTGCAGCTGTTTTTGAATGATCTTCAGCAAAATTTTGCTTGTGTGTGATATTAATGATATTGTTCTATAATTTCCACATTCAGTTGGATCACCTTTCTTGGGAATAGGCATAAATATGGATCTCTTCCAGTCAGTTGGCCAGGAAGCTGTCTTCCATATTTCTTGGCATGGAGGAGTGAGCACCTCCAGCGCTGCATCTGTTTGTTGAAACATCTCAATCGATATTCCACCAATTCCTGGAGCCTTGTTTTTGCCAATGGCTTCACAGCAGCTTGGACTTCTTCCTTCAGTACCATTGGTTCTTGATCATATGCTATCTCTTGAAATGGCTGAGCATCAACTAATTCTTTTTGGTATAATGGTTCTTTGTATTCCTTCCATCTTCTTTTGATGCTGCCTGCGTCGTTTAATATTTTTCCCATAGAATCCTTCACTATTGCAACTTGAGGCTTGAATTTTTTCTTCAGTTCTTTCAGCTTGAGAAACGCCGAGCTTGTTCATCCCTTTTGGTTTTCCATCTCCAGCTCTTTGCACATGTCATTATAATACTTTACGTTGTCTTCTTGAGACACCCTCTGAAATCTTCTCTTCAGTTCTTTTACTTCATCAATTCTTCCTTTTGCTTTAGCGGCTCGACATTCGAGAGCAAGTTTCAGAGTCTCCTCTGACATCCATCTTGGTCTTTTCTTTCTTTCCTGTCTTTTCAATGACCTCTTGCTTTCTTCATGGATGACGTTCTTGATGTTATTCCACAACTCGTCTGGTCTTCGGTTGCTAGTGTTTAATGCATCAAATCTATTCTTCAGATGGTCTCTAAATTCAGGTGGGATATACTCAAGGTCATATTTTGGCTCTTGTGGACTTGCTCTGATTTTCTTCAGTTTCACCTTGAACTTGCAGATGAGCAATTGATGGTCTGTTCCACAGTCGGCCCCTGGCCTTGTTCTGACTGATGATATTGAGCTTTTCCATCATTTCCTTCCACAGATGTAGTCAATTTGATTTCTGTGTGTTGCATCTGGCAAGGCCCGTGTATACAGCCACCATTTATGTTGGTGAAAGAAGGTATTTGCAATGAAGAAGTCGTTGGTCTTGCTAAATTCTATCATTCGATCTCCGGCATTGTTTCTATCAGGTATCAGATAACCTCATGCTTCTCCACTTTCCTATTACCTGAGATGACTATTGCACATCATCTTCCCTCTCCTGAAGTCTCCAGCACTCACCTCCTGTATGTTTCACTTTCATACTCTTGAAAAATTAGAAATATCAGTAAAGTTTTCACTACAATTCCTTCCAACAATTCCGCAATCTTACCTTCATCTGTACCTGCCCTCTTAAAACAACTGAAGACCTGTCTATTCTTCTCTAAGACAAGTCACTCCTCTTATTCTTTGGATCACATCCTCTTACATTTTCAAGAACCTCATTCTTCCAATTATCCCCTTTCCAACATTTTCACTCTCTCCCTCTTTATGGGATCAGTGTTTGCCATGATGCCCTTGGTGTGTTCTGTCTTCTTTTATTATGTGACTTATCTGTTAAGCCTGTTTAGTCTGGAAACTCTTGATTCTTGGTTCTGTGTATATTTTAAAAATAATTTCTTAGATAATTCTCTCCCACCTGTCCTCCCCCATTTTTTAGTATAACTTCTCACATCCACCCTCCAAGTCCTGGTATTCTCTGATGTAATCTCAGTAGAGAGTAAATCTTCTGCTCTCTACCAGGTTGGAGGAGAATCAGTTGCTTTGTTACTGGGGCTGGAAAGCCAATTTGTGGTTCTAAGTCCCCTTACACATATTTTTAACCAACCTTCCTATTTTCCTCCATTCTGACATTCCTAGTGCCAACAAATCTTGAGTCTTTTGGGGTCCTCTGACACTAATGGTCTCACTTCTCTTTGGCTTCCCCACTGTGGGCTAGGTTTCAGCTTGCTCTGCTATGTGCAACTGCTTACCACTATCCTTCTGATTTTTTGACTAGAAAAATTAGTTGACATCTCTCAATGGATGTCATTACCTTTCCAGTTTTCTTTGTTTTTATGAGTTTATATCATTTGTATTTTTTTCCTATTATTTTATTGAGCCATGGTAAAGAACAGAGTAAAGGTGTTGATTCAAGTTTCCAAATCTTATGGGGCATTTTCTGTGATAATAGTCCTAGAAGAATTATTTTATGTAATCCTCACACCAGCCGTAGGAGCTAGGTGCTATTATTACCACCTTCTTAAAAAAAAAAAAAAATGAAGAAACAAGATACAGAGAGGTTGGGTATATTACTGATGTCACCCAGTAGATGAGAGGGATGAGATTTAAACCTGGGCCAATTCTGACTTTAGCACCTATACTTGTCATCATAATACCCTGAGGAACCTCCTGAAGTTCAGGTAAAACATGACACTTTGTTTACTGCCATTTCTGTTGATGGCCACTCTCACTGGGACCAAATATACTGCTCAGGTAGTTCTTCCAGCCCAGCCAATGTCTGGTTCACCTCACTCCTCCCTCCCTGCTGTTCCTCCTATCTATATGTCAATATGAACTGGGTATGTGGCAACCATGCTGTCCCTAAAAACTGATTCTACTTGGAATATGCATTTTCCATCTTTTGGCGACTTCTCTTTCTGAACATCTGATATTTAAAAATGCAAGAGTCTTTCTTATATTATTTTCTGTGAGTTACATTTGTTCCATATTTCTGCCATACTCTATAAGAAACCTCATTTACATCTCAGTGATTTACTGTCTTTTCCTTGGCTATAGATCATACTGTTTCTTAACTTGACACAAGTTTAAACTACCTGAGATGAATATTTTATTTCTCTCCTATTTTCTCCTGAGAAGTACCCTTTCCTAAGGTCCCTGTCTAGCATCTACATCTTGAGTTAAGAAGGGTTTCTATTTAAAAACTTGTGGAATGGAAGCATGTCACCGTCAGGAAGTACAGAGAGCCTCAGACCTGAAGTCAGTGAGCTCTTATTTTAGTCCTGGGTCTACAAGCTCCTTGCTGTGTGACCTGGGGCAATTCATGTAACCTCTGAGTCTTAGCTTCCTTGACCAAACAGTGGGTTAATTACTCCTATCCTCCCTGCTGTTATAGGATGTCATAATGATAAATTAAAAAAAAAAAAAAAGGAAAAACATTCTGTAATTCTAAAGCTGTCTTTCTCAAGCTGCAATTCATTTATAATCTTCAAAATTTTTAGCTACATATCTACACATCACCTACACTACTATTTAGTGGATATATTTTCTCTGAGACAACTCGTATTTTAAAAGTAACTAGATTTATTTATAAAGGAAAATCAGTGGAAAGATAAATTAGAAAATAGGAGCATAATGTAGGAAGGCTTATGACCCCCGAAGGGAAGAGCTGCTCCAGTATACGTGCTAGGCGAGAGTGCATGGAAGTGAGTCTCAGGCGTGGGATCTAGTGTTGCAGTGAGCTGGGTCAAAAAAAGGCTGGAAATCAGTGGAAGGAGTACAGGAAAGGAAGACCTGAGGCAGTGGAGGTTGATCCATAAGAACCAAGAGAACTCTAACCTGAGGGAAACACTGGGGCAGAAAGGGATAGAGGCTGAGAGCTTGGATGTCTGAACATACAGTTGTAAAAAATTACACCTTGATTAGGATGAGGGTAGCAAGTGGTTCTGAGTGAGGAAGGAAAGCTAGAATGTAGAGAAAGGGATGAGGTGATATAAGGGTGAAGGATCAGGGGTTGGGGTGACTTGAGGAGACATAAAGTTTGTTTGAGGAAGAGAGGATGTTGGGAATGTTCAGAGAAGAGAGGCTGAGGAAAAGGTGAATTGGGGATAATAAGTAGGATTTGAGGGAAGATAGTTGCTATTTTGGTGGTAATGACAATGCTAAGTCAGGGTAAGCTAGTCAGTGGTGTCACTAGGGTTGGTGTCATGCAGTGCGGTAACTCCTGGCGTCACCGCCCCCATGGAACTCCTCCTGTACCAGACCATACAGAATCCTTAGTAATGTTTTTTGTACTGAACTCAAAAAAGCTACTCCTAAATTGTAATTCCCATATATCACTCCTTCTTCTCCTTTAGTTACTACTTCATTCTCAAAAAAGTTATTGATATAAATTCACAAATACTAATTACCAAAATATTGTAGCTAAAAACCCAGAAAATTTGACAAAATCAGCAACCATAAAAACACCAACAGCAACAAAAACAACAGCACTTGCTTGTAGCACCTGCAGACGAAACCATGTGATTGACTGTGATTAGGTAATAATGACAGCTCTGACTGGAGTATGTTTAGAAGGTTCAAAAAGTAAATTAGCGTAAAGTTGTAGCTTTTTAGGTATATTGGTCTTGAAATGAAGAAACTGAAGATTTTTACCAACTTCTGCAGTCTGAAGTTGGTCAAACATGCAATCAAGATGCATTCATAATTACTGGTGATTGGAATGCACAAGTTGGAAACGAAGAAGGATCGGTAGTTAGAAAATACAGCCTTGGTGACAGAAATGATGCTGGAGATCATATGACAGAATTTTGCAAGACCAAGAACTTCATCGCAAATACCTTTCTTCAACAACATTAACGGCAACTATACATGTGGGCCTCACCAGATGGAATACACAGGAATCAGATAGACTACATCTCTGGAAAGAGATGATGGAGAAGCTCAATATCATCAGTCAGAATAAGGCCAGGGGCCCACTGAGGAACAGACCATCTGTTGTTCATATGCAAGCTCATGTTGAGCTGAAAAAAATTAGAGCAAGTCCATGAGACCCAAGTCCATGAGAACCAAGAGAACCAAGATCATGAGTATATCCCACTTGAATTTAGAGAACCATCTCAAGAATAGATTTAGCCCACTGAACACTAATGACTAAAGACCAGAGAAGTTGTGGAATAACATCAAGGACATCATACATGAAGAAAGCAAGAGGTCATTAAGAAGACAGGAAAGAAAGAAAAGACCAAAATAGATATCAGAAGAGACTCTGAAACTTGCTCTTGAACATAGAGTAGCTAAAATGAAAGGAAGAAATGATAAAATAAAAGAGCTGAACAGAAGATTTCAAAGGGTAGCTGGAGAAGACAAAGTAAAGTATTATAATGAAATTGGAGAAGACAAAGTATTATAATGAAACGTGCAAAGACCTGAAATTAGAAAACCAAAAGGAAAGGACTCACTCGGGATTTCTCAAGCTGAAAGAACTGAAGAAAAAATTTAAGCCTTGAGTTGCAATACTGAGGGATTCTTCGGGGAAAATACTGAACAACATAGGAACCGTCAAGAGAAGATGGAAGGAATACACAGGGTCACTGTACCAAAAAGAATTGGTCAATGTTCAACCATTTCAGGAGGTAGCATATGATCAAGAACATATGGTATCGAAGGAAAAAGCCCAAGCTGCACTGAAGATATTCATGAAAAACAAGGCTCCAGGAACTGACAGAATACCAATGGATATGTTTCAACAAACATATGCAGTGTTGGAGGTGCTCACTTGTCTATGCCAAGAAACTTGGAAGATAGCTACCTGGCCAATTGACTAGAAGAGATCCATATTTGTGCCCATTCCAAACAAAAGTGATCCAACAGAATGTGGAAATTATTGAACAACATCATAAATATTACATACAAGTAAAATTTGCTGAAGATCATTCAAAAGTGGCTGCCACAGTACATCAACAGCGAACAGCCAGAAATTCAAGCTGGATTCAGAAGAGGGCATGGAACGAGGGGTATCATTGCTGATGTCAGGTGAATCTTGGCTAAAAGCAGATAATACCAGAAAGGTGTTGACCTGTGTTTTACTGACTATGCAAAAGCCGTCAACTGTGTGGATCATAGCAAATTCTGAAAAACATTGTGAAGAATGGAAATTCCAGCATACTCGGTTGTGCTCATAAGGAACCTGTGCATAGACCAAGAGGCAGTAGTTTGAACAGAACAAGGGGATACTGCGTGGTTTAAAAGCAGGAAAGTTTTGTGTTAGGGTTGTATCCTTTCAGCATAGTTATTAAATCCGTATGCTGAGCAAAGAATCTGAGAAGCTGGATTATATGAAGAAGAATGCAGCATCAGGACTGGAGGAAGTTTTATTAACAACCTGTGATATGCAGATGACACAACCTTGCTTGCTGAAAGTGAAGAGGGCTTGAAGCACTTACTGATGAAGATCAAGGACTATAGCCTTCGGTATGGATTACACCTCAACATAAAGAAGACAAAAATTCTCACACTGGACCAATAAGCAACATCATGGCAAACAGAAAAGATTGAAGTTGTCAAGGATTTCATTTCACTTGGATCTACAATCAACGCCTACGGAAGCAGGAGTCAAGAAATCAAATGGCGTATTACATTAGGCAAATCTGCTGCAGAAGGCCTCTTTAAAGTGTTAAAAAAAACAAAGGTATCACTCTGATGACTAAGGTGCACCCAACCCAAGCCATGGTGTTTTCAATTGCCTCACAGGCACGTAAAAGCTGGACAATGAATAAGGAAGACTGGAGAAGAATTGATGCCTTTGAATTATGGTGTTTACGAAGAATATTGACTATACCATGGGCTGCCAGAAGAAGGAACAAATCTGTCTTGGAAGAAGTTCAGCTGGAATGCTCCTTAGAAGCAAGGATGGTGAGATTTCATCTCACCTACTTTGGACATATTATCAGGAGGGACCAATCCCTGGAGAAGGACATCATGGTTTGTAAAGTAGAGGGTCAGTGAAAAAGAGGAAGACTCTCAAATGAGATGGATTGACACAGTGGCGGCAACAATGGGCTCAAGCGTATCAGTGATTGTGTGACTACTGCAGGACTGGGCAATATTTGTTCTGTTGTACATAGGGTCGCTACGAGTTGGAACCAACTCCATGGCACTTAACAACAACATTAACAGGTATACTGTTGTGTTAATAACTAACTACAGGGGTTTTTTTATTAAAAAAATAATAAATTTCTGTTGAAACACTGCACAAAAACTTTATAGACAGTCATTTTGAAGTCACCTCCTCTGAGAGAGTCACCGGTGTGGTCCACATCTTGCACCCCACCAGTGATTCCACTGAAGCCAGGCACCAGTTTGGTCTTGAGAAGTAGGAAGGTTGTTGAAAAGAGGTGGAATGGAATATGTGTCTTCATTATTTTAAGTTTTGTAGCCTCCCCGCCAACCTGGAATTGGACTTACGTCAGGGTTACCTACTAGCAAGTGGCAAGTCAAGTCAATATATCATGCACGTACCACCTAAAATTGTTCTGTATATTATATACTACCACCAGTATTTCATACTACAGGTGGTAGTATACAATATACAGCATCATAGCCTGACACAAGACACCACAGCAACACACAAGGCACCAGAACATGACAAACTGACAGATGGCTGATAGAAACCAGTTGCTGTAGAGTAAGTTTTGACTCATGGCAACTCCGTGTATGTCAGAGTAGAGCTGTGCTCTGTAGGTTTTTCAATGGCTGATTTTTTGGGAAGTAGATAACCAGACATTTCTTCTGAGGAATATTTGGGTGAACTCGAACCTCTAACCTTTTGATTAGCAGCTGAGTGTTTTAACCATTTCCACTACTTATGGACTCCCATCACGGACAAGTTTCAGCAGAGCTTCCAGACTAAGACAAACTATGAAGAAAGGCCCGATGATCTACTTCCAAAAATTAGCCAATGAAAGCCCTATGGATCACAATGGAATATTGCCTGATATAGTGCTGGAAGATGAGCCCTAAAGGTTGAAAGACACTCAGAAACACAGTGGATGCAACAAGGGACTTGAGCATAACAACAATCATAAAGATGGTGTAGGACTGGGCAATGTTTTGTTCTGATGTACGTAGAGTCGCCATGAGTCAGAGCTGACTTGCCAGCAACTAACAGCAACAACTACGTGCATATGTGCCATACTTTGGAAAACACAGCTTTAAAACATCCCACAAATACATGGAATTATTCATGATTAGCTCTTGGAACACACTTTATTGTCTTTGCGATTCTCCTCCATTCTTCCCTGGTAAATATACCCTGGTTTCCAGAAACTAAAAATGGTCCCATGGGCATAGTTGGCCATGTATTTATATGGTGGCTGGAGAGAAGGTGTTAGATTGGTCTTGGTAAAATTATAACCTTGTGGAACTTCAAACTCAGAACATCTTCTAGCATCTGGTAAATGTAAAGCCTTTTTCTTCCCCCTTTTCATTTTCATTTGAGCCTTTCTAAAAAAAAAAAAAAAAAAACCCTAAAAGTTCATGCTCTAATAAAACTGGCTTAGATAGAAGAAAGGTCTGAAAGAAATGCAGTGGAAACAGTTACGTCATCAACTATTTCAAGACCTGCCCTAAAATGGGAAACTTGGGAGATAGCTCAGTGCAACATCTTGCTGGATTCACACACTGGAAAGCCAAGGACAAAAGAGGATTAAGTGTGCTTAACATTATCTTGGGATTTGGGTTTCATGCCTGGGAGGACCTAGCCTACAGTTCTGCCTAAACCCACATAGCAGCAGCTCTAAGCCTGACCTATACATCTTTAGTTAGAAGAGGGTCATTTAACAGGACACTGCTCATGGCTGATTTTGAGCAGTTGTATCAACAATGACAAAATGGTTTAAAAAGATGCAAGAAAACACAACCTTCTATAATCCTCTCTGTTTCCCTTTCCTTTCTCTGAAGGCTAGGATTTAAGTTTAAATTCTGAGTTCCTTTGTAGAATTCCTTTAAACGTCTGCTTGTTTAATACGAAAGTAATCAATGTCCTTTTGAGGATCTATGAGCAGTGCTTGGGCTGAGAAGTTGTAACTATCTGAGGCTAGAAGGGAAAAGGTCAGAAGTCATCTCATTCAGTCCCGGCACTTTGAAATGATAAATTTATAGGCCAGCAAGGTGAAATGATGTGCCCAAGGTCACCCAACAAGTCAGTAGCAGTGTCAGGTTCAGTCGCCATCCCCTGCCACCATCTGCTGTAAATCCTCTTGGATGGGCTTTGTGGCAAGCTACCAGGGAAGCTTATTGGAAAGCACTGAAGAACGTTAGACCATCTGCAGATGTGATTTTAAAGGTCATTTATTTGTTTTACTGCAGATCATGACTTCCCCTTCATCTGTCTTCTTGTTCCAGGGCCAGATTCTGTCCTTTGATGTTCTTCATGGCACTCCCGTTGCCTTTGGTCCGAATCTGAAGCAGGGCTTGACCCAGAGCTACTGGTGTCTTTGTTTGCTCTCTGAGGACTCCTCCTCCCCCCAGAAGACTTTGAAAAATCAGTTGTCTTAGAGTTACTTTCTACACTAGACACGTCCTGCTGTGTCTGTGTCTTAGAATTTTTGAGCTGGAAGAGACCTTGGAGGTCATTGTTCAACCCCCGCCCGGTGCAGGAATTTCTTCCAAAGATCCCCTGGCAGATGGTCACACAGATTTGTAGCTGGAAGGCACCTTGGAGTCCAAAGAATATCTTGCTTTTTTTTTGGTAGGTAAAGAGGCTGAGACTCAGAGGGTGCAGTGATTTATCCCCATACAGGTGGCGCAGCTAAAACTGTAACTCGGGTTTTCAACTCTAAGACTGCAGCTTTGTTCACTGCTCCATCCTACCCCAGCTTAAATTCTTCTAAGAATTTCCAGGCAATCATCCATTATTTTATTTACTTGTTAATTTTCGTTTATTTACTAAGTTTTTATTTTGTTGTTGTTCGTTGCCATTGAGTTGGTTCTGACTAGCTAAAAGGTTGGTGGCTTGAACCCATCCAGAGGTGCCATGGAAGAAAGGACCACCAGTCTGCTTGTGGTACAGCCTTGAAAACCCTATAGGAGGCAGTTCTACTCTGCACACGTGGAGTTTTTTTTTTTTTTAGTAGTTACAGCCATCACCCATCTGTCAGTTTGTTGCACTGTAGTGGCTTGCATGTTGCTATAATGCTGAAAGCTATGCCTCCAGTGTTTCAAATACCAGCACGGTCAGCCATGGTGGACAGGTTTCAGTGGAGCTTCCAGACTAAGACTAGGAAGAAAAGCCTGGACATCTATTTCTGAAAATTAGCTAATCAAAATATGATGGATCACAACAGAATATTACCTGATATAGTGCTGGAAGATGAGCTCTCTAGCTTGGAAATCACTCAAAATACTCAGTGGCAGCAACAACGGACTCTAGCATATCAACGGTTGTGAAGATGGCATAGGACTGGACAATGTTTTGTTCTGTTGTACACGGGTTTGTCATGAGTTGGAGCTGACTCAAGGGCAAGTAACAACAGCAACAGTTACAGGCAAATTGACACTGTGACTGGAGGGAAAATCCACATGGTGAAATGTCTTTATTTCCCACGTGCTTAGTTATCACAATTTGGATGACAACTGCATCTTATCGGCGAGTAGTTATTGGAAAGAATTAGGTTCCAGGTTGTCTTATAATCTCAAATGGTATAGGAACATACAAGATATTACAAAGGACCTAGAGGCAAATTATGCAATTCTACTTTATCCAGCACCTTCCAATTCACCACCAAGTAATTGACTGGAATCCTAGTAGCAGCCGAATGAAACCTGAGAGAATTCATTATCCTAATTTTATATAAAAGAACCAGGAAGAGTGCCTACCACATAGTAAGTGCTTAATATATGATTGTGGAATAATTAATAAGGACAATGAAGTGAAAAGCTCAAAGTAAGTTGCCCATGGTCACAGAGCTACTAATTGGCAGTGCTGAACTTGAACCAAGATCGATCTAGTTCAAAAGCCCATGCTCTTTCCACCCTGAAAAGCTGCTGATGCCTGGTAAAAATAATGGCTAACATTTACTTACTATATGCCAGGCACTGTTCTAAATGCTTCACATATATTGACTAATTTCTTCATCACTGAAAAAAAAAAAAAAAAACCTTTCTGGTAGATGCTACTGACATTCCCATTTTTCAGAGCAAGTAAGAGAGACTTTGAGGAATTAAAAAATTTTCCCAAGACGACAAACTTTGTAAGCTGTGGAGAGGCGTTTGAACGCAGGCAGACTCACAGCAGACTTATGGCAGAGCCCGTGTCTTCCCTAGAGCGCTACCTGGCTTATAGAACAAGGACTGCAGAGGTATTAAACATGAGGGCAGAGTCAGCTAGAGAAGGAGTGGAGAATGATGGCTGTAGACATTCTGAGTTGGAAGGTATTTTAATGGGCACATCCCAGTTTTGTGAGCAGCCTTGTGAAGTCCTTTGTTGAGAAGAGCCAGTGAGTAGGTGTGAATTCCCATGGGACAGCGGTGCCAAGTGTTCTATAATCTCATGCTAGCCAACAATTGGCCTTCAGCAATTGGTCAAAAAAAAAAAAAAAAAAAAAGAGCTGAATTATATTTCTCTGCTCATATAACTCTTGGTGGCACTTGCCCTAGGTGAGGAAGTGCCCATGTCTGTCCTGGCTCTTCTTGAAGGCATCTGTCTTTCTTTTGATTTAGGGTTAGTTGGTTGATCTGCAACCTCCACTCTCTGGTTGGTTCAAATAAAGTGGTGAATTTGTAGACTTGTTCAGCATTTTTCTGTTGTACCTATAGGAGTGACACTCTTTCCAGCATTTGCGATCTTAAGCAAAAGCTGGAGGTCTTTCACAGTCTTCTTTTTGATGGAGTCACAGACATTAAATGGGAATTTTCTGTTGGGCTTTCTCTCTGTCATCCTTGGAGGGTAATTCAATAAACTTTTTAGGGCATCTATAATTCCCAAATCCTACCTTCAAGCAGCTAGCTCCTAGTCTACTGGAAGGGATAAATACATCAACGGATAATTTTTGAGTAGTGTAGTAAGTGCTAAAACAAAATTAATCTGTGCTAAAAGCAAGTAAGGGAGGTAAATGGGTCACAGCCTGGGAAAGAGACAAAGGAGACTTCCTAGGGGAGATGACATCTGCATTAGTTCTTAAAATGAAAACATTTCCCAGCACAGAAAGCTGGGTAGGGCCTTCTAAGCAGAAGGAGTGGCAAGAGCCGAGTCATAGAATTAGCATCATTTGTGGATGAACACATTTAAATGGGGAGACTAGCATACCCCACTTGGAGACTCTGCTGTTAACAATTACCGTGAGGAGCTTTAGAGCCTTTTTTTTTTTTTCTGGCATACATATTTATATATTTGTAGAAAGTGAAATAACTTACTGTATTCTGCCAGATTTGATAACTTTAATAATACAATGATGCTGAGTAATTTACTTCTCCTTTTGTTGAAGGTTTGGCTTATTTTCATTTATTTTGCTTTTGTAAATACCATTGTTATAAACATCTTTTACATGCAGTTTTTTTTTTTTTCCATTCCTTTTGGATTATTTCATTGGATGCATTCCAATGAAATAACATAAGGGGAATTTCTGAATTGAAGATTACTGACATTTCCAAGGCTTTGATACATGTTGCCAAATTGCCTTTCAAAGTTGTAGTGCCAATATTTACTTTTCCAATAGTTCATGAAAGTGCCCATCGAAGAACAACCTCAAAGGCACTATGTATTTGCATTACAAAAAAAAAAAAAAACCTGGCTAATTTGATAGGTACAAAAAAGGCATATGATTAATTTTTTAAATTTGCATTTATTTGAATATGAATATGGCTGACAATATTTCTATTAGCTATTTTGCTTCCTCTTTTGTGAATTCCCCTTTCCTGTCCATTGCCCACTTATCTACTGGAATCTGATCTTTTAGCTTTTCTTTTGGAGCCAGGTTATGATATTTATTGGCTAAATATTGTGAAGGCCCCTGACTGGCGCAAATGGCTACCAACCGAAAGGATGGCGGCTCCAACCCACCCAGTACTGTGGAAGAAAAGGCCTGGCGATCTGCTTCCATAAAGAAAATTCCAGTTTTATGTCTGTGACTCCATCAAAAAGAAGGTTGTGAAAGACTCCAGCTTCTGCTTAGGACGGCAAACGCTGGAAAGAGTGTCACTCCTGCAGGTACAACAGAAAAAGTGCTGAACAATCTGCAAATTCACAACTTTATTTGAACCAGAAAACCCTATGGAGCTTGTTTCTACTCTGTAACATATGGGGTTGCCATGAGGCATGGGCCAACTCAACGAGAGCTAACAACAACAATAACAAATATTATAAAATCTGCCTTTTAAAGCATAAAGCTAAAACCCGTTGCTATCAAGTCAATTCCAACTCATAGCAACCGTATAGGACACAGTAGAACTACCCCACAGGGTTTCCAAGGAGTGCCTGGTGGATTCAAGCTGCTGACCTTTTAGTTAGCCGCCAAACTCTTAACCACTACACCACCAGAGTTTAGGGACACTCAAATCTGACTGTTCAAAACTGCCTTTCGAGCTTTAAAAAAAAATACGTATTCCTAGACTCTACCCACATAGATTTTGATTCACTAGCTGATTATTCAGAAATCTGCATGAAGAGTCCCGAGGATTCTGACAGATCAGTTTTTCTTAGTCATCACATTTAGACTTTTAGGTTCTGCTCTTCACCTGGAAGCAAGCTGCCTGTGGGCCACATTCCAACGGATGATTCTGGAAAACACTGGCTTTTGGGTTGACGTGTGCTTGCACCCCAACTTTGGCACTTGCCAAACTGTGGGACCCACGGTACACTTGGCTGAGTTTTGCTTTTCTAGTATTTAAATGAGGAGAACATTGCTATTGAGGATTAGTACTTTTATTACTAAATCAAGGCCACCAGTTCAGAGTCTTTTGTAATGATTTCGGGCTAAGGAATAAGGGTCTGAAAGAGAAGGAAAGAAAAGACGGATCTAAGAGATGTTGCTACTCTTAGGTGCCGTCAAGTCAGGTCCGACTCATAGCGACCCTATTTGTACATAACGAAACACTGCCTGTTCTTGCATCATCCTCGTAATCGCTGATATGTTTGAGCCCTTCGTTGCAGCCACTGTGTCAATCCATCTCATTGAGGGTCTTCCTCTTTTTCACTGGCCCTCTACTTTTCAAAGCATGATGTCCTTCTCTAGGGGCCGGTGATTCCTAACAACATGTCCAAAGCGAGATGAGGTCTCACCATTCTCGCTAAGAGACATTAGGATGGAGGAACTGAAAGGTTAGACTCTAAAAACTTACTCTTATTAAGTGCTAACTGTGGCCAGTACTGGGAGAAGCATTTACATCACATTATCTCATTTGATCTTGATCTTCACACCAACTCTGAGATAGCTGCTACGCCCGTTTCACAGATGAAGAAACTGAAATTCAGAAAGGTTAAGTGACTTGTCTAATCTGACATACCAGGGAGAACAGAGTTATCATTTGCTAATATGAGGAAGAGTGTAGGAAGAACAGGTTTGCGGGTGACGATCAGGAGCTCAGCTTTGTACCATGAAGTTTGAGATGCTCCTTAGACAGGAAGATATTAAGAAGGCAGCTGCAGTTGTAACTGTGGAGTTTTGGGGAGAGATCTAGACTAGAAATATAAATTTGGAAGTCATCTACTCATAGCTGTTCGTTAATGTTATGGGAAAAAATGAACTCCAAGCACTGGAGCACAGATGGTAAAGAAAGGCGGGCCTATTACTGAGCTTTGGACCTGGTGTTAAGAGGTCAGGGAGATTAGGGGCAACTGGCAAAGGAGATTGGGAAGAAGTGGTGGTAAGGAAGGAGAAAAACCAGGAGAGGGTGGGATTTTGGAATTGCTCCTATTTAACAAAACAGTTTAATTAGCATAACCAATGATCACAAAATGATCAAAGGGTGTTAGACCCTTGGCCTTAGGTGATATGGCAGCACTTTTCCACTTCAGCTTTGGGTCTTCTGCACTTATTTTGTGCTTTCCTTGCCCTGGAATGCGAAAGGAGGTGCTCTCTTTTCCTTCCCTCTCACCCGTTGGATGGCAAATGGAACAAGCTCTGGGGATGACAGACTCTGTGCGGAACTTCTTCAACTGTTCAGTTGCTAATATCCATACTCAGGAGGTATTTGCCAAAGACATAAATGACCTGTCTAGGCAGAATTCGAATCCGGATCTCTCTGCCCCAAGAACCTATATATTCTTGTACCCTAAGCCAGGGGTCAGCAAACTTTTTCTTAAGGACCAGATAGTAAATATTTTATGCTTTGTAGGCCAAATGGTAAAATCTGGGCTATCATGTAGGTGCTTATATAACCATTTCAAATATTACTATTTAAACATGTAAAAACCATTCAAGGGCCATAAGAAACCCCCCAAAAAAACTGAAAAAAAAAAAAAAAAAAAAACAGGCTGCAGGCCAGATTTGGCTAATCTCTCTAAAAAAAAAATATATATATATATATATACATACTGCACCATTATTCACTTTAATTCCAGAAATATTCATTAGCCAAATTACGATACTCAGGCATCATCATTGTAATCAGCTCTCAGTCTCACATAAAATTCCATAACCTAAGCAGACTGTTTCCAGCAATACTATAGCTTAACTTTTTTTTCTTTATACAAAGGTAGCCTGTATCTAATCAAGCAGTTTTATTTTTCCCAAGACATCCTTTCTCGTTCCATTTTGCTTAGCTACATAGTTGGTAAAGAAACGGAGTGCAGAGGCAAGCACAGAATTTGCATGAGTGTATTTGCCATAGATGGTGGCCTCTCAATGGGATTTCTGGTGTGACAGCGTGATGAGGGAAAAGGGTATTTCCCTCTCCTCTTGTTTTCTCTTTGAATGTCAAAAGAGAAGCCACCGAAACCTCATAGAAGGAACAGATCGTTTCCCAGGGTCACACCAAGGGGAGTCATTATGATTCATTACTCCAGCATATGCACTCTGCCCACAGAAGTACCATTTTTAGAAAACTAAAGTTCAAATTTGGTACAAGCACTGACTTCTATTTTTATTAACTTTCTTTCTACCAAAAATTAGTTCTATAAACTAAAATTATCTCTTACATTTACTGTCTCTCTGTAGTGCCTCCTGCCTGTGCTTGCTGTATTCCTCTCCAACCCCCTAAGTCCTGGAACTGTGGAATCCATTCACAGGTGGAGCTGCCTGGATCCCTGGGCCATTTTTGTTTCCTCATTGCTGTTGTTGTTGTTGTTAGTTGCTGTCAAGTCCTCTCTGACTCGTGACAACCTTATGTTTAGCAGAATGAAACACTGCCAAGGGCTGTGTCATCTTCATGTTCGTTGGATGTTCTATTCTATTGCGGTTGTTGTTATTAGGTGCTGTTGAGTTGCTTCCAACTCGTAGTGACCCTGTGTACAACAGAACAAAACACTGCCCAGTCCTGTGCCATCCTTATAATCATTGTTGTGCTTGAGCTCGTTGTTGCAGCCGCTGTGTCAAACCATCTTGTTGAGACTCTTCCTCTTTTTTCTCTGACCCTTTACTTTACCAAGCATGATGTCCTTCTTCAGTGATTAGTCCATGGTTGAGGCTATTATGTCAATTCATCTCATTGAGGGGTTCCCTCTTTTTGGTTGACCCTCTGCTTTATCCAACACGATGTCCTTTTCTAGGAGCGATTGGTCTTTCCCGATGACGTGCTCAAAGTATATGAGCCAGAGTCTTGCCATCCTCATTTCTAAGCATTCTGGTTGTATTTCTTCTAAGACTCATTCGTTCATTCAATTCCTCAACGTGACCCTCCCCTAAGACTTTTTACAATGACAAATAGACTCTTGAGAATGCAAAGGCAACACACATTTCTCATTCCCCTCTCAGGACACGTGCATTTGCAGATATTTTTATCAGTCATGAAGTGATTGCTAGTAGAAATTCTCTCAAAGGTCAACCTGCCTTTTTGGAATTGCTCCTATTTAACAAAACAGTTTAATTAGCATAACCAATGATCACAAAATGATCAAAGGGTGTTAGACCCTTGGCCTTAGGTGATATGGCAGCACTTTTCCACTTCAGCTTTGGGTCTTCTGCACTTATTTTGTGCTTTCCTTGCCCTGGAATGCGAAAGGAGGTGCTCTCTTTTCCTTCCCTCTCACCCGTTGGATGGCAAATGGAACAAGCTCTGGGGATGACAGACTCTGTGCGGAACTTCTTCAACTGTTCAGTTGCTAATATCTTTCAGAAAACCCATCTTTCTTTCTTCCTAAATCTGGAAAGTCTCTTTTGTCCAGATTCTCTATGGCCAATTCAACTGAAGTTTTCTATTTATCTCTGAAGCCTCTGTGACTTTGTAAAATGCTTTCTAAACTAGGAGCCTCTGTAAATTTGTAATTTTTCTTCCCCAGCACCCAGGAGAGTGCCTGGTGTAAGGTGGAATATCAGTGAACGTGTCTTAAGTTACACTAATCAGTAACTAGTTGCCTCAAATCGACTTTGACTCATGGCGACACATCCATGTGTGTCAGAGTAGATCTGTGTTCCACAGGGTTTCCAATAGCTGATTTTTTGGAAGTAGGTCTTTCTTCCAAGGGGCTTATGGGTGAACTCAAACCTCCAACATTTCGGTTAGTAGCTGAATGCATTAACCGTTCGCACCACCCACAGACTCCAAGTAACATAAAGAGATGGCTATTAACATTTTGTGGTTGATAGATTGGAAAATGGCAAAAAAAAAAAAAAAAAAGGCTGTTGTTGTTAGGTGCCATTTAGTTAGTTCTGACTCATAGTGACCCTACGTACAACAGAAAGAAACACTGCCCAGACCTGCACCATCTTCACAATTGTTGCTGTGTTTGAGCCCATTGTTGTAGCCACTGTCTCAATCCATCTCGTTTAGGGTCTTCCTCTTTTTCGTTGACTCTCTATTTTACCAAGCATGATGTCCTTCTCCAGGGACTAGTCCCTCCTGCTAACTTATCCAAAGTGTGTGAGACAAAGTCTTGCCATCCTCGCTTCTGAGGAGCATTCTGGCTGTACTTCCTCCAAGACAGAATTGTTCATTCTTCTGGCAGGTATATTCAATATTCTTCACCAACAGCATAATTCAAATGCATCAATCTTTGGTTTTCCTTGTTCATTGCCCAGCTTTTGGATGCATATTAGGTGATTGAAAATACCACGGCTTGGGTCAGGTGCACCTTAGTCCTCAAGAGGACATCTTTGCTTTTTAACACTTTAAAGAGAACTTTTGCAGCAGATTTGCCCAGTGCAATACATCATTTGATTTCTTGACTGCTGCTTTCATGGGCATTGATTGTGGAACCAAATAAAATGAAATCCTTGACAACTTCAATATTTTCTCTGTAGATCTAGAAAGGTAAATTTAAAGGCCTAGGTAATAGACTGTGAGCCCCTGTGGGCAAAGGATAAACGTTTTCCTACCTAATGAATGATGTCAATGGATCTTAGCCTGAAGGGCGGTTGAGGGAGTGAAGCAGAAAGGGATGTCTCTGAGAAATACAACGGTGGAAGAAATGTCAAGCGGGGAGCTGGCCTGAAGACCCTGAAAGAAGTCAAAGAGAACCTCAGGTTATTCATCTGGAGCCTGGCCTTCAAATAGTTTGTTAAAGAAAGACCCATCTGAGAGTCAAAAGACACAAGCTCCACGCTCTTATATAATGCTTAATCCTCTTGGCCTCAGCTTCCCCATCTGTAAAATAGGTAAAACGTGAGTTGCTGTTGTCTATTCTGACTCATGGCAACTCCATGTGTTTCAAAGTAGAAATGGGTCCCACAGGGTTTTCAATGGCTGTGATCTTTTGGAAATAGATCACCAGGCCTTTCTTCCAAGGCACCTCTGGGTGGATTTGAACTGCTAACGTTTTGTTAATAGCCAATTGCTTAACTGTTTGTACCACCTAGGGACTCCATAAAATAGATACACCAATAAAACACATCCTTGTTTGTATATTAACAGCTTCCTTTACTGCATAAAGGAAACCCTGGTGGTGTAGTGGTTAATTGCTACTGCTGCTAACCAAAGGGTCGGCAGTTCGAATCTGCCAGGTGCTCCTTGGAAACTCTATGGGGTAGTTCTACTCTGTCCTATAGGGTCGCTATGAGTCTGAATTGACTCGACGGCATTGGGTTTTTTTTTTTTAATTGCATAACTAATACAGAAATTTCTGGTAGATAGGTACACTGAAAGGTAAGGTCATTTTGATGGGAGGGGAGAGAAGTCATTCCTAGGATCTTTCAAATCAAAAAGCATCTGTAAGACTTGTGCAATGGACCTGAGGGCTGGTAATGTGCACAAGAAAGCATCGTCTTTCTGCTTGTTATCTATGAACAGACTCATATGTCACTTTAAAGGGTTAACAGGAAGCTAAATGTCATCTTGTCAGCCTTCCTGATCTCTTCCAGCTGGCAGTCATCCTTCTCTGCTCTTAACACCCATGGTCCTCCCGTCTGTACTTTTCTTGCAATGCATATCCCTCTCCACTGAGGACCCTGGATATTAATGCACATGCCTTATCTGCTCCCTAGAAGGTAAACATAGGAGCCCTGCTGGCACAATGGTTAAGAACTCAGCTGATAACCGAAAGGTAGTTTGAACCCACCAGACTTCATGGGAGAATAGATCTGATGCTCTGTTCCCATACAGGTTTCAGCCTAGGAAACCCTAGGGGGCAGTTCTACTTTGTCCTATAGGGTCACTATGAGCTGGAATCGACTTGACAGCCCACTCCAACAACATGGAGGCAGCACCATGGCTAGGTTGCCCATGAATTCCACATAGTTCTCCAACATGTCTTGCAATAGTAGAAATTCATTAAGAGCTTTCTGGGTAGATGGGTGGGTGGGTAAACTAATGGAAGAAGAGACACTCCCTCAGGCTTGTTCAGCACTGAATCCTGAGGCCCTTGCACAGTGCCTGGCACATGGTGGACAATTAATACATGCCACTCCCTAAATGTATTAAAAGAGGCTCTCTTGATCTTGTTCTTACTGATGGTCCAGCCTAGCACAGTGTCTGGTACTTAGAAGGCCCTTAAGAAATAGTTCTTGATGGACTGACCCACCGTGTTTCTGAACCACAAGAAAACAACTGTTTTAGAAAGGGATATCACCAAAGTTGTTCACGTAATGTATTACTCTCCAAAAGAGAATAGCACCATGGTTAGTGTTTGTTGTGGGCGTTTTTTTTTGAACCTCCAGCCTGGTGCTCTAGAGCAAACTTTGGCAAACTACAACCTGTGAGCCAAATCCAGTCTACCACCACTGCTTTCATAAATAAAGCTTTATTGGAACACAGTCATGTCTGTTTGCTCACGCATTGTCTATGTTTTCTTCTGTGCTACGACAGCATTGCTACGACAGAAACGGTATGGTCTGCAAAGCTGAAAGTATTTTCTGCCTTGCCCTTTATAGAAAAAGTCTGCTGACTCCTGTTGTAGAGGGCTGGTTGTTATAATTCATCAGAGTGATACTCTCCATGAATTGCTGTTAGTCCATAACATAAGTAAATGGCTAATATTTGTTCAATTCTTACTGTGAGAAGAAAGGCTCTAATGTGCTGCCTATTTGGGAGCAGAGACAGTTTCCATGTGTCCTCTCTCTCTGCTTGGGCTGGTATGTTTAGAATTCTCAAGTTCCCCATGAGTTCCCCATCTTACCCCACAGTAGCGTGTGTAAACCATCACGATAGTCCTATGGGGGCTTTTATTCCTAGAAAAAAAATAAGCTTCAGTCCAAAAAAACATGAGGTATAATTCTTAATTGATGCAGAATCTGTAAAAAGGACGCATAAAGTTATAAAATATAAAGCTGGCCTCCTTAAAAATAATTAACTTAGAGAGTGAAGACATAGTCCCTGACCTTACAGAGTTCACGCTCTCGTGGGGAGCCAGATGTGACACCCTGCAATTACAGCCAGGGCTAGAATGACAGAGAAACTTATGAGGCTTAGGACTCAGGGTCCCTCCCTTGCATTGACCCCTCCAAGGCCCTAGTAATAAGTTCACATGGTCACAGGCTTTTGTAAAATTTGCAAAAGAAAGATATTTTTAACTGGAATAAGTTCAGGCCAATTTTGTAATTCTAATTTTGTATTCTTTTTCTTAAAGAAACCCCCCTAAAGTTGCATAAGGTGTCGTGTCCCACAATACTTGGGTCTTCCCCTGATTCCATTACAACATGACATTGCTCTAATGGAGGTATACCCACAGTACAGTGGGGATCTGGGAAAAGGAGCCCAGGAAAATGGTGACTGGGGGAATTTGGGGAAGATTTACAAAGGTGACATCCTCAGGTAACCTAAGGATGGGCAGGACTTTTCTAGCAGACAGTAACACTGGTGTGGAAAAGAGCTGTGAGGTGGACATGGGGGATTTGTGCCAGGTAAGGGGAACAGCATGTGCGAAGGTTCAGGAGGGAGAAAGCTTGCCCTGTTCTAGGAAACAGAGGTAATACAGCATGGGAGGAGCCCTGGTGGCATAGTGATTAACAGCTTGGCTGCTAACTAAGATGCTGGTGCTTCAAATCCACCAGCTGCTCCTTGGAAGTCCTACGGGCAGTTCTACTCTGTCCTATAAGGGTCACTATGAGTTGAAATCGACTTGATGGCAATGGGTTTGGTTTTTTGTTTACATTGTGGGAAGAGGACAAGTGCTGTAAGATAGTTGGGAAAGTAAGCTTTGTTTAGCAGGAAATGAAAATGGGGTAGTTATCAGGGGCCAGATCCTGATAGACTTGACTAGAAGTTTGGATTTGGCTAACTGGTGATGAGGAACCTTTGAAAAATATTGAGCAGGGAAATGGTTTGATTGCATGTTTTCATTAGAAAGATCCCTTCGGTAACCATAAAGGATTGCACAAGGGAATAGCCAGTCATCCTAGAAAGTTCCAAGTGACCATGTCAATAGAAGAGACATTGGAATGGGGAGAAATGTTTGGAGGGAAGATGACAAGCTCAGATATGCAGAGGGTGTGAGGACCAGAGCAGCTGGGCTCCTGGGTCGTCTTTAGCAGTTTTTCATTGTCTGGGCACAGCCAGCCCAAACCAAGCCCATGATTGCCAAGTTGATTCCAACTCACAGCTACCAGATGGGACAGAGTAGAACTGCCGCATAGGGTTTCCAAGGCTGTAATCTTTATGGAAGCAAACTGCCACATATTTCTGTCATGGAGTGGTTAGTGGGTTCAAACCAGGGCTTCAAATTGGTTTGAACTGGTTCTGTCATAGCTGATAAAGCAAAAAAGGAACAGATCAGAATTTTTTCAATTTGGGTAATGGGCATGGGAAAAATTACCAGTCCAAGCTCTGGACTGGAGACTCAAAACCAGCGTAGTGAGCCCTTTCAGGAGCCTGACATGGGAGACTGCGTTATTGGCAGGCCTGTGAAGAGTGACACACATTGAAACAGCACGTGGCTGTCTTTGAGCAGGGCTGTTTCTGGCTCTGCTCAAAATCCAAAGGGCAAGAGAACAGGTTGCTTTGTAACACGTACACTACCCTTGTTTTCTAAGAGGGAGATTAAGTTTCTAGTAGGGCTTCCATCCGTGATTTTTCCCATTCCGCTTATAGTTCCAGTTCATCCAAATTTTAAAACTCTGGGTCCGTCTGGCGATGCTTCCTTGTTCATGATTGAACTGGGAAGAACCAGTTTGAAGCCCTGGTTTGAACCGCTGACCTTTCGGTTAGTAGCTGAGTGCTTGCTTACCCACTGCACCACCAAGGTTCCTCCTGGGCACAAGGGGGAAAGAAAAGCCAGATGCCCATTCCCTTTAATTTCCTTCCTTGGATCTTGACATTTGCACTTCTTTCCTGGAAAGCCTTCACACTGTCCACTTTTCCTCAAACTTTTTCCTGGACACCACTGCTTTGCAGGTTATCCATGACCCAAAAGGAACCAAGAGCCTCTCTACCAATAAGCCATGCCCCATTAAAAACAAAAACCAAACCTGTTGCTCTCGAGTTGATTCTGACTCACAGTGACCCTATAGGATGGAGTAGAACTGCCCCATAAAGTTTCCAAGGAGCGCCTGGTGGATTCAAACAGCTGACCTTTTGGTTAGCAGCCACAGCACTTAACCACTATGCCACCAGGGTTTCCATGCCCCCCTAGAATGGCAAAAATGACCCACAGAAACAAAAAGTGAAAAATAATAAAGTTAACAATGCAGATAAAACCTGCACTCAAAAAATAGAAACAAAGAATGAGTCACTTTTTAAAGTTTTGTTTTTAAACCTGGAGAAAGCGTGAGAAGTGATTCTTCAATTGCCTCTTACCAGGAGTCAGTGTTCCCAGTGATGCCCCATTCAAAGCCATCATCCATTTAGTGACCCAGAAAAATGCCTATTTGTCCTTGTCGCTGCCCCCTTGACCTTTCAGTGCCCCCTGGGGCTACACATCTCCACGCAATCGTCTCCTATCTCTGCCCTCACTACCCTAGCTTCATACTCCAGAATCGACAACCAGCTTAGAGTTCATCTCTTTCACCATGCCCTGGTGACCTTGGTGACCTTGGCGACTCTTCTTCCGCTAGGACGTGCTTCATCCTGCCTCCTTTCACCTGGTTCAGGTATGTCTCCTCCAGGAAACCTTATTTGACTCTGGTGCCCCTCCTCTGGGTTCCCATGCCATGCATAGTTGTTCTTGCACTTACCACTGCCACCTCCACCTTCCGGGTAAGGCACACTGACAGGGGCTGGCCTTCCTTCAAGGTTCCTTTCTCACCCAGGTCATTCATAGTTGCCATTCCCACTGCCCTGAGCACCTTGCCCTTCTGGCCCATTCTTGTAAATCTCATTTGAAACATCATTTCTCAGAATAGCCTTTCCTGCACCCCCAACCAATACCATAACCCTTACCTATGTCTTTACGGTCCTCTACAGCACTCATCCAAATACAATGTAGCCTATTATCAGTCTGATCATTTGTTAATGTCTTTTCCTACCAATTAGACTGACAGCTTCTCAAGGGCAAGAGAGAGAGATACGTCCTGCTGAGTAAATTGTCCCCCAGACCTGGTCCATAGAGGAACTAAGTAATTATCTGACGGAGGAATAGAGCTGGCTTCACGCTTCTAATGTAAAATAATTGTGTTGGGGTGGGTCAGTTAACAAAAAAAATGCCAAGACAGGAACCAACCTCTCCACCATGAGCATCAGAGAAGATGAATACACACTGGTATTAGGCTTTTCTCTGAGAATAGGGCTGTGTCCCATTCAAGAAAAAGATAAACACCAATGAAGAGGAGATCTTCCTGGGTGAAAGTGAGCAGATTGATTTGCTTAATTAAGAGAAAGTCATTTATCTTCACTTTCTCCCCAAAGAAGCCTCTGTTGTTGTTGTTATCTGCTGCTGAGTGGGCCCCCAATTCATTGTGGCCGAGTGCACAAAGGGATAGGACGACTGTGATCCACAGGGTTTTCACTGGCTGATTTTTGGAAGTAGATCGCCAGTCCTTTCTTCCTAGTCCATCTTAGTCTGGGAGCTCCACTAAGGTCCGTTTAGCATCATAGCAACACACCAGTCTCCACTGATAGACAGATGGTGGTAGCTGCATTTGAGGTACATTGGCGGGGGAATCGAACCCAGGTCTCCCTTATAGGAGGCAAAAATTCTACCACTGAACCACCACTGCCCTCTAAAGGAGTCCTGGGTTGGAGGGGGGTGTGAACCTTAACATGCTTGGCTGCTGACTGAAGGGCTGGCAGTTCAAATCCACCCAGAGGCTCCTGGAAAGAAAGGCCTGACAAATTACTCCTGAAAAATCAGCCACTGAAAACCCTATGGCGCACAGTTCTATTCCGACACACGTGGGGTCTCGATGAGTTGAAGCCGACTCAACAGCAGCTGGTACCGGTTCCCCCCAAACAACAAAGTAAATCCAAGATATTTACCGGGAGCCAGCTCACAGCCCCAGTCACAGTCCTGGAAGTGAGCCATCCTCCACTAGATGGAATTAGGTTAAAAGACTGGGGCCGGTCCTGTGGTTTCTGATAATAGCTCTATATTTAGGAGTTTCGTTCCAAATATAATCAGATTCCAAAGGCCTCTGAGGGTTTGGTTTATTTATTTATGAAAATGAGGACTGAGGACACAGTCTTCTGAAATACGCTTTAGTATGGCAGCCCGTGTGCACCAGCACAGTATTACTCTGAAAAATAGCAACCAGCCTTCTTTAACCAAAGAAAGTCACAGTCTGAAATGCTGAATTTTGAAGCAGCATTTATTTTCTGCTGGTTTAGAATATGCTTCCCTTAGGAATAGCCCCCTGGCTGCCCCAGAAATGCTCATCTGCGGATTGAGTAATGTCAGCCCTCTCGGTATCTCCTTCCTCACAGCAGGGCAGCATCCATCCGCCCTTTCCCATTCTTCTCTTGCTCTTTTCTGAGCCTGAAAATTAATCCTGAGAAAAGAGGAATGAAATATACATAGAACACATTCCCAAAGACATGGGTCTATTTCCAAAGCAGAGCAGGGAGGAAACCTAGTGAAGGGATTAAAAAACAATAAATAAAAACAAAAGGAGAGAAAAGAGAGTTTTTTTGTTTTTTTGTTTTGCCTAGCGCCCCCTCCAAACCCCGCCCTGCCCAAGTTTATGTTTGCGGAGGCCTCTTCAGACATCCCCACTTCCTGGGCTGCTCTCAGAAGTTGAGGAGAAGGGAGATCAACTGTTTCCGTATTTGCTTTTTAAGCAAGGGGAGGTAAGAAGGGACCCGTTCACAGGGGCACTTGTAAGCCAAATCAGTAGGTGGTGGCGGGCAGAAAGAAATGAAACCCTAGAAAAGTGCAGTCCTCATGATTCTGTTTTCTGCCCTCCTGGTCAGAACGTGACTCCTGATTGATTTTGAGGAAGGTTCCACTACCTCAGGCAATTTGCATCATCCCCTTTTCTCACAGAATTCACTGAAGTGTGTCTTGTCACAGGGCTTCTGATGTACACTGGGCTCCTGGTTCCTCTTTTCTCAGGTAGAGGCCCCTGAGAGGTGATAGGGGAGTGATGAACGCCTCCAGCAAGCAGCTGGAATCAACCCACTAGCCTGATGCTGAAGACCTTACCTGGGTGGGGCTGAGGCATCCAAAGAGAACAGCCTAGTCTGTCTTTCATCCTGACTACCTTTATGTACATTTTCAAAACAGCACAGGGCATGGCGAGCATGGGATTGGATAGGACAGTACCTCCTCCAGGAAGCCTGGAAGCTCTAAATGTCTCTCCTTAGTGACTTCATACCAAGATCTGTTCAACTTGGCTGTGTCACTTCATCTATGATTCTGTTTTCCTGTCTGTAAAATGGGATAGCCATCTCTCACTTATTTTACAGGGCTAACTTGGGGATCTGGTGAGATGAGGGGTGGACAGGCATTCTGTAAACTCTACATTTCTCTGTAAGGAGCCCTGGTAGCGCAAAGGTGAAGCAATTGGCTGCTAACCAAAAGGTTGGTGGTTCGAAAGCAGCGACTCCATGGGAAAAAGACTTGGTGATCTGCTTCCATAAAGATTACAGTCTAGAAAACCCTATGCGGCATTTTTGCCCTGTCACGTGGGGTGGCAATGAGTCGAGATCGACTCGATGGCACCTAAGCACAACAACATGTCTCTGTAATGCAAGCTACTAGACAAAGTGTCAAGTCAGTGGTGTAAAACAGGTTCTCATCTCAACTCTTGCTGCACATTAGAATTACATGGAACACAGTGGAAATAATACTGATGCCCTGGCCCCATCCCCAAGGTCTGAGGTAGGGCCGATTATAGGCATCGCCCCACCCTTAAAAGAAAAAACCAAAAAGCTCCTAAAAACAAAGAAACAAAAGAAACCCAACACAAACAAACAAAAAACACACAAAACATAGCAGTGCCGTTGTTGATGCCGACTCATGGAGACCGCATGTGCGTCAGGGTAGAACTGTGCTCCATAGGGTTTTCAATGGCTAATTTTTTGAAGTAGATCACCAGGCCTTTCTTCTGAGGCTCCCCTGGGTGGTCCCAAATTGCCAAGCTTTCAGTTCACATCTAAGCGTGTTAACTGTTTGCACCACCCTGGGTCTCTGAAAGCTCCTCAGGTGGTTTTAATGTGGTCAGATTTGGCAACTGCTGGTAAATAAGAGTGTGGATATTGAGAAAAAGGAGAACTTTTTATGGCTAGGATGGGTAGGAAGGAAAGAAAAAAATAGAAATTAGGTAGTTAGAAGAGGACTCATTCCAATGGGAAATGGTAACAGGAATGGAGTGAAGAAGAGTCAAGAGGAAGGAGAGATAGGATGTATAAGGGGGAGCTGGTAGTCAATCATGAAGTAGGGTAGGCACAAAGGGGCTGTGGCAGCTCAATGCTTAAGTGCTTGGCTGCCAACCAAAAGGTTGGTGGTTCAAACCTACCCAATAGCTCCACAGGGGAAAGGCCTGGAGATCTGATCCTGTAAAGGTTATGGTCTAGAAAACCTTCTGGGTCAATTTTACTTTGTCACATGAGGTCGCTATGAGTAGAAATTAACTTGATGGCACCTAACAACAAGGGTGAGCCCAGGGTGGGTAAAGTAGAACCACCTCCAGAAAGCCTGGAAATTCTAAATGTCTCTCCTTGGTGATTTCACACTACCCTGTACTTCTTTGTTTCTGCATTGCCACATCGTTCCTAAGTTTTCTGGGCATGTGTCTGTCTCCCCCAGCGAACCATGAGTTCTTCGAAGGCATGGATTTTTCCTTTCACTTCTGAACTCGAAGCACCTGGCAAACAAATTAGCTGTGGTGCCAAGACCTTAATACACAATGAATGACAGGAACTGGGCATGGGGTTAAAGGCTTGTTTTAGGTTTGAACACTGCCACAAATTTACTGGGGTGCCTGAGACCGGCTCTTTTGCCTCTTTCGATTTCAAGGTATTTCTGTTGAGAGATTTGGTGGTTCTAGGAATTCAACTGTTTGAGCAGCACTGTGTCTAGAAAGAGGTTTAAGTTTAGCGGAGTGCAAGTTCAAATAATTAGGACACTTTAATTTAGGTCAGCGCTTCTCAAACTTCAACTTCACACTAAGCAGCCTAGGGAATCTCGTTAAGATGCAGATTCTAAATCAGAGGGTCTGGGATGGGGCCTGAGATCGCATTTCTCACAAGTTTCCAGGTGAAGCTAGTGCTGCCGGTCAGCAGATCCCACTTGAGTTGCTTGGGTCAATTCACAGTATTTAATCTCATATGAAAGCTAGACAACAAAAAAGAAAGCCAGCAGAAGAATTGACACATTTGAGTTGTGGGGATTAGGCTATGTCTATATGATGCAAAAATGATCTGCTAAAAATTTCTCAACCCATATTCTGAAATAATGGATTTTTTTTTTTTTTTGAATGCTTTTGGCGGGGACAGTTTGTTGGCTAGAGAAATAGGATTTACGTCAACCAAACCTGGGCTTAAATCCTGTCTCCATCACTTTCTAACCATGTGATTTTAAGCAAGTTACCTCAAAACTCTTAGCCTCAGTGTCCTATTCTGTGAAATGGGGTCATAATACCGACCTCTTGAAAGGAGGAAACCTAAGACATGAGGATTCAATACGATGATGTAGGTCATGCAATGTGTAACGCCTACTAGTACTCTTCCTACTGACTCAGCAACACAGGAAGTAAAGAGGTTTCAGGAATTAGAAGTTTTTTCTTCTCTTGACATCGAGAAAGGAAAGTGCAGCTTTGTAGAATATGCAGCACCTTTCACTTCCTTTCTTTAGGGGCATGAAACTCCCAGGTGTGTCTTAGTACAGGATAGGTGAGATGGAAAAAGTAAAAGTGAAAAGCTCTCAGAGGGAGCTGACTCACAACTTCTCCAGGAGAAGCAACCCACCTGTGAGGCTGGTAGGGAAGACGCTGAAGCCAGTGTGGGAGATCATTGTATAGTCCAGGAAGTAGGAAAGACACAGAAACCTTCCGTACCACCTCATGACACAAGCCTTCTCCTTTCGACTCTCTACTTGCAAAATGGATCCCTTATACCTGCTTATACATTCTGTTTATATAAATAAGGAGCCCTGGTGGTGCAACGGTTAAGTGCTTGGCTGATAACCAGTAGGCCCGAGGGAGAAAGATCTGGCAATCTGCTCCTGTAAAGATTACAGCCTAGGAAACCCTGTGGGGTGGGTCTACTCTGTCACACAGGGTCACTAAGAGTTGGAATTCATAGCACACAAAAACACCAACAGTTACATCAAGAGTAAAGGAATCAAGACAATGTCATCCTCTGGCCTTCTAGGACATCTGATCCAAAAACCAAACCAAACCCATTGCCGTCAACTCTGTTCCGACTCATAGCAACACTACAGGAGAGAGTAGGACTGCCCCATAGGGTTTTCAAGGAGCAGCTGGTGGATTCCAATTGCTGACCTTTTGACCAGCAGCTGAGTTCTTAACTGCTGGGAGGTCTGATAGGAAACAGGTATTGTTACCTGGCATCATTTTTACCTGATCCCCTTTTAGTAACCTCCATAATCAATCCTCAGCCTCCTAAGTAACAAGCTCCAAAGGAAACCGGTGTGATTTTTAGTGTCTTTCCATCAGAGCAGGTATAATCAGCCTTTGTCAATCTTCTACTGACCTTTCTGCAACCCTCTTCCCATTTCTGGGCACCCAGTAAACTCAAACTGACAGGGACTGTTCAAATGTCATCTGTTTAGGACCCCAATCAAGCAGCAACCCGATCAGGTACGTGCTACATTTTTAGCTCCCCTTGACTCCTTTTTTTTTTTTTTTGACTCCACACTTGCTAATCCTAGTGAGGGGTTAGGAAAACAATCTGATGAGGGATATAATCCTGTGGCCATCTGCTTGATTTTTCTCTCCCAGAAGAAATTTGCATTATAAAGGAGGAGCTGCTTATATAAGTGAGTCTTTAATTTTGTGAGTTACTACAAGGACTGTTCATTATGCATATTTGGGGAATTTAAAAACAAATGCACAGGCCTAACTCTAAGAGCTTTGCCTTCTGAAGATCTACGTTGGGCATTGAGCATCTGTAGTTTAGAAAGCTCTCCAGGTGATTCTGATACACATTCAGTAGCAAACTTCTCGTTATTATGTGTGGGATATCAGAACAGCATTTTCCTTTGCCTGTTTTTAAACATCCATTTAGTTATCTACTGCTGTGCAATGAAACACCCCAAACTTAATGTAAGAATGATTTAGTATTTTTTACGATTCTGTGAGTTGCCTGGGCTCAGCTGGGTGGTTCTTCTGTTCCATGTAGTTATCAGCTGGGTCACTCATTGGCTGCATTCCTTATTCTCCTCCATGTGCTCAGCTTGGGCTTTCTTACAGCACGGTGCTCTCAGGGTAATCAGATTTCTTATGTGATGGCTGGCTTCAAGCATGAAAGCAGAAGCTGCCAGGCCTTTTAAAAGTTAGGCCTAGGAACTGATACAGTGCTACTTGTACCACATTCTACTGGGGAAAGCAAGTCAAAAGGCCAGCTCAGAATTAAAGGGATAGGAAATAAACTACATCTTTTGATAGGTAGGGTGTTACGTGCAGATAAGAAGTAGAGGAATTGATGGTGTTTAGCTCTGGAGACTATTTACCACAACACTCTCCCACCGATTTGGTAGACAACAAGCATCTGTAATGTAGCACTCTGCCGTGAAGACTGTCAATCTTTATGCCAAACAAAACAGCACAAAATGTCCATTTGGACCATAGGAGCAATTGAGACCATCACTGGGTGTCTTAAAGGATACAAGGACTTATGGGATTCCTCCCACTCTAATCTTGTTGTAGAAGTGGCTCAGTTGACCAACTGTAACCAGTTGCTGTCAAGACTGTTCTGACTCATGGTGACCTCATGTGTGTCAGAGTAGAAGTATGCTCCGTAGTGTTTTTGATGGCTGATTTTTCTGAAGTAGATCACCAAAACTTCCTTCCAAGGTGCTTCCGGGTGAAGTCAACCACTAACCTTCCGATTAGTAGCAGGTGTTTAACTGTTTGAGCCACCCAGGGACCAGAGAGAATGCAGACAATCACCCTACATGCCCTTGCACTCCTCTGACACTAAGGAGCTTTGTGGAAGGGCAGTACCATTGAATGGAAGGAACAGGTGCTCTGAGCCTAAATGGATTAGACTCCTAGAGCTACTGGTAGGGAGACCTCTGATAGGCTAATTCTCTGAGCCTCAGTTTTCTCTTCAGTAAAGTGCACAATACCTTCTCTCAGGCTTTTTGTGAAAACTCAACGTGATGGGCCCACTGAACTTTAACAAATGATGTCCTCTCACAACTCGACAACATTTCCTTTCTTTTTACAGAGGTATTTAAACTCAGGGGAAATAAAACATTTTATCAAACACTGGAGAAGGAGGGGAGAGAGAACTTAGTGCATATTTGATGAGCAAGGCTGCATAATTTAAAAATTGGGGGTTAACGTGTTGGGTGAGTCACCCAAAAGAATTTCTCTGATATTGATAATCATTGTGTGTGTTTTAGTTCATTTTCCAGAACAGTGATTCCTGTCTTCCTTGCAATGGGCATAGCTGCGGGCAAGGTTAGGGAGGAAACCTTGAGAAAGCATTAGTGCTCTCAGCCAGACAGGCTGTAGAGGCAGAAACTGAAGTAACCAGTGAGAGGAGAAAAGAAGAATGGATTACAAAAGATAGGCAAGTTGCCTGGAATTTCACACCTACATGGAGCTCTTTTATGGTTATAGGGAAATCCCAGGATCCATAGCTACTGCAGATACACCATTGTATTCTCGACCTATTAGAGTAAGACTCTAGAGAACAATGTTTGCACTATTTCACAAAATGCCCTTTGATTCCATACTTCTGTCTACAATGGTGCTATTATGCTCTTACGTCTTCAGCAGAGCTTCTTTCAAACCCATAGCCCAGTAGTTAATAGGAAAGGAGAAGCCCAATGATCTGGGCTCTATGAAGTCCTAAATAGAAACAAGGAGGCATTTTTCGATTCCAAAAAAATTTATTCTTGAGAACGTGAGACAGAGAGTTTAAAGAAAGCTTAATAATGGGAATAATGTGACCTTCACAATATTTCTCTCGTTATGTATTTTCACAACAACTCTGCAATGTAGATGTTGTTGTTATTAGTTGCTGTTGAGTTGATTGTGAATCACGGTGACTCCAAGTGTGCAGAGTAGAAATGCTCTATAGGGTTTTCAAGGCTGTGATCTTTTGGAAGCAGATTGCCAGGCCTGTCTGCTAAGGTACCTCTGGGTGGGTTTGAATTGCCAACCTTTTGGCTATTAGTCAAGAGCTTAACTGCCTGTGGCATCCAGCTGCCTTTAATGTAGGAATTATTACTCTCATTTTATGGACAAACAGAGTCAATTAGGTAAGAAAGAATTCAAAGCCAGAAGCACTCGATCAGAGCCTTATTAGGTAATAGTAAGATGAACAAGAGGTAGATGTATTGTAAGCCTTTTTGCCTCAAACAGGAAAACATCCTAGAAACACAAGGAAAAATGATAAACCTTCCTGTTTCAGAGTATTACAGAAAAAATGACAAAAAATTTATAGATGATTTGAATGATAGAAACCAAACCAAACCAAACCCAGTGCTGTCGAGTTGATTCTAACTATAGCGACCCTACAGGACAGAGTAGAACTGCCCCATAGAATTTCCAAGGAGTGCCTTGTGGATTTGAACTGCCAACCCTTTGGTTCACAGCTGTAGCACTTAACCACTACACCACCAGGGTTTCCTTGAATGATAGAAATAAGCTTGAATTAATGTATATATGGAATCTACAAATAGAGGATATTAATTATTCTCTTATATCCAAGAATCAGTTCTGAAAACCTAGCTTCTATTTGGCCACACACACACACACACACACACACACACACACACGCCTTAAAAATTTTCCCCAGATAAAGATTTTTGAAGTCCCCTTTTTGTGACCATAATTCAAAGCCCCAGCAGTTCATATCCCCAACAAATAGAAAAGCAAAACAAATAGACCAAAAATGTTTAAGCTCTAGGGAAGAATAGAACTTCTTAATATAAGTCTGAGAACAAAGAAGAAATAAAAATAGAAATTAAATCTTATCCAGGAATCAGGGAAATGGTGAATACTTGCTATCAAGAGGTACTGGATATAAAACCATAATTTGAGGGAAAAGGGTCACCAAAAATGCTCTTATTATTTTATTATTGAAACTAAAGGAATGATTCCAATGAAGAAACTAGAAAAAGAACCACACATTAATCATGAGGGACTACATGGGAATTGATAAAGATGAAATTAATAGTATGGGAAACAACACAGTGGAAGGGATAAAGAGGAGCAGAAGCTGGTTCTTTGAAGAGACCAATGAGTGTGATTAACCCCCAGCAAGCCTGCTGAAGGGAAAAAGTGTTCAATTCACTTGCTCCAGGGCTCGTAATAGGAAATGTGTAATATAACCCCTGACCTCTCTGTGTCCAAAGCCCTATCTAGGACATCATCCATTTTGAAAAGAGTCAAGAGAAATAGGGCATTTATTGTTGCCAATTGCTGTCGAGTTGGCTCCCACTCATGGCAACCCCATATACAGTGGAATGAAACATCGCTCAGTCTTGCACCATCTTCACGACCATTGGTACGTTTGAGTCCACTGTTGTGATCACTGTGTGTTTTGAGTGCCTAGGGGGCTCTTCTTTCAGCACTACGTTGGACAATATTCTGTTGTGATCCATAAGGTTTTCATTGGTTAATTTTTGGAAGTTGACTGCACCTTTCTTCCTAGTCTGTCTTAATCTGGAAGCTCCCCTGAAACCTGCCCACCATTGAATGACCCTACTGCCACTTGACATACCAGTGGCATAGCTTTCTGCATCATAGCAACACACCGACAACCACAGTACAACAAACTGATAGATGCGATTTGTCTGGGGGTGGAATAGGGCAGTACACTGACTCAAAGATGGTGAATTAAGGTTTTCCAAGATTTGTCAAAACACATGGACTGTAAGAGGCTCAAATGGCCTACATTTTTATTCCTTCCCACGTATGGTCACAAAGCAGTAATACCTGGTTGACACCCAAGACTCATGTATGGGCAATGGCCAATACATTAGGACTTCTCCCATTTTTGAAACATTTTTATAGTTTTTTCATCAATCTTGAATACATGAGATGCAAAGACAGATGAAGGAACTGAAATGAAGAGAAGCAAAATGACTGGTCCAAGAGGAGAAGCCACAGTTGGACCCCAGGAGCTTTACTGATCTGGGTCTGTGCACCAAACACACTTTTACAAAGACTACCTGTACCTGTGAGGTGGTAGTTGTTGTTGGTAGCTGCCACTGAATCAGCTCCAGCCCATAGATACCTTATGTATAAGAGAAGGAAATGTCGCCCAGTCCTGTGCCATCTTTATGATCCTTGGTATGTTTGAGTCTATTGTTGCTTCTATTGTGTTAATCCATCTCACTGAGGATTTCCCTCATTTTCACTGGTCTTATTATTATCCCTATTATGCCAATGATGAAATTAAGGCACAGAGAGGCTCAGCAACCTATCCAAGGTCACACAGCCAGTAAATAGGAGGGAAGGAATTGACTCCAGGCTGCCTGAATGGAGCCCAGACTTGCAAATACTGCACCATTTTCTATTACCTGCTGAGTGATTTCAGCTCTCCTGCTGTTTTCCACTCCATCTCATTGCTTTCCATGGTCGGCCCCTCACATTTCCCAGCTGGCCCAGCATCTGTGATAGAACATTATGGACTGATTAGAATAAAAGGGGTGCAGCTGTGTGAAAATACCCATTCTTCTTCCTTAGCGGCACAGATCTTTCCTTCAGCTGATAGACTCTCCTGTTACACAAATGGAACGTTATACAAATGTTTCCGCCATGAGTTTCCTTTCAAAGGATGAATAAAAGAATGAGGTGTTTTGTTTTCCTTTGTTCCCCAGTAGCACCTAGGTTAAGAATTTGTGCTTAAAGCATGACTCACTAATTCTTGGAGCAAAGCACAAGGAAGTGAGCAGATCTAATACCCCTGTGAGATGGAAGCTTGAGCTTGTGTGGGAAAGAATCAACTGGAACTGCTTATGTGAAGTTTCATTCAAAAAAAAAACAACAAACCTCCCCACCCCTACCCCTTCCCCAACAGCTCCCAACATGACTGCTTTGTTCAGGGAGCCCCATTTGCTTTCTTGTACGACTGTCAAATATTTCAGGCAAGTGATATCTAGTTCCTTTGTATGTGGGTGTGTGCTGCATTGTTAGGGTTTATAATTATTAACTGAATCGTTGGTTCGTTGTTCGATAGGCAGTCTGGATTTGGGAATAGTTATTTACAGAACAAAGGCAGGAGGAAGGTGATTTAGATACAGTTTAGGGTAAATAAGTTTTAAAAGTACCTGATTTTTGTGGACTTAAGTACAATAAGCTTCTAGTTAAACCCAATGCATTTTAATTCCCTCTGCCTACATATGGTATGGACAGAGACAGCCTGTTAGAATAGTGAGATCTAATTCTCAGGGAATGGAAAGATGTCCTCTGAACCTACTTTCTAGAAAGTGACCTATGTGGACAACCCTCACATCCCCATCCCACCCCAGCTCCAATAGTTTGATTGTCTGGAATGTTCTCATTATAATTGCTTGGCAGGAGGGACCTGCATGAAAGTCAGTGAGTCAGCTTGCTGGCTACTGGGGATTCATAAGCAGGCTGCCTGGGTGCGCAGGATGTTTTTTTTGGAAGGTGCTCTCTTCGTTGAATTTCTTTTCTTTGCGTGAGACAATGAGGAGTGGAAAGTCACTCTGGGTGTGACTCTCTCTCTCTTATTTCATATTTCGATGCCTTCAAAAACTTACATCCTGGGCCAGAGGTGTTTGGAGAATCGGTCAGCTAGGACTTTCCAGAAGCCATCTTTTCTGTTCATTGACAAAATCCCTCCCAATTGCCTCCACCTATCTGTCCATCAGATCCCAAAGTCTGTCAGAGAAAGTCTGCTACTCCCTCCTGTAAAGTGTTGCATAGACTGAAAATCAAGAGCTGTCACTAAGTTTTCCCTCATTGTTAAAATAACATCACTTTAAGGCCCTTCCCTCTGCCCAAGACTCAACACTACCATTGTCTTCACTACTGCCATTGCTACCCTTGTTGGTGGCTCTGTTAGCAAAACCTCTGCTTCGCTCCCACCATCAGTACCCTCCCTGCAGCCATCAGTGCCAGCATCACATCATCAATATCATCACCACCACCATCAGTACTACCATCACTACAATCAATATCACTACCCCACCATCAGTGCCACCACCCCATCAACACCCCCATTATTAGTACCACCACTCCATCAGTGCCCCCACCCCATCAACACCTCATTATCAGTACCACTGCCCCTATCATCAGTACTCTACCCCCACCATCGGTACCACCCCCCCATCAGCAGCACCACACCCACCACCACCACCACCAATAAGGACACCATCGTCACTACTTTCATTTAATTCAGCAGCTATTTACTGAGCATTGCTGTGAGCCTGGCACTGTACCAGCCTCTGGGGCCATCAAGATGAATATGCCACAGTTCCTGTCCTGGAGGACAGTAGTCTATCAGAGGGACTTAGAAAATTGTACGAATAACAATAAGACAAAATGTGGCAAAATACATGCTGTAGAAAAGATATGAACCAGATGCTGAGTTTGCGGAGAGTAGGGTAGAGATTTTCATAATTCAGTAAATGTCACTTCCTCCGAGAAACTGGAAGTTAGGAATGACTTAAGTTCCAAGTAACACAAGAAACCACAAAAACTAGTTGCCGATTCATGGTAAGTCCATGTGTAGAGTAGAACTGCACTCCATAGGGTTTTCAAGGCTGTGACTTTTCAGGAGCAGATTGCCAGGCCTTTCTTCCATGACAACTCTGAGTGAGTTTGAGCCACCATCATTTCGGTTAGTAGTCAAACACTTAACCATTTGCACCAGGCAGGGAGGGACTCCTAAGTATCCCAATACCCAAGCTAAAATAATGTTCTTCTTCCCTTTGTTCATGGCTGCAAAATGGCTGATCTCCTGTGGCCAATTGCATTCAAAGGCATCAAGCAAGGGGGGGCAGAGAGTAAAAGAGAGCTTCCTTCTTATGCCTATGTACTTTCAACAAGTAGGAAAAATGTTTCCCATAACCAAAACAAACAAGAAAGCCAAGCTCATTGCCATCAAGTGGATTCTGATTCACAGCAACCCCATGTGTTACTGAATAGAACTGCTCCGTAGGGCTTTCCTGCCTGTAATCTTTGTGGAAGCAGATGAACAGGCCTTTCTTCCGTGGCACCACTGGAAAGGTTAGTAGTCAAGCACAAACTGTGCACCCAGGGACCTACTAAGACTCCAGTAAAGGCCCCTTAATGCTCTGATCAGAACTGAGTCACATGGCCACCCCTAGCTGTGTGGGGGGTTTGGGAAATGATGATCTAGCATTTGCAGCCTCTCTAGTGAAGGCAGAAAGGGAAAAGGCAGAAATGGGTGGAAATGGGTGGAAATGGCTGACTGTTAGGATGCAAAACTACATGCATGCCACATGAGACATGCCACCGTTCTGCTTATGGAAGCTGTTTGTGATCTTCTAGAAGGGGTCTGGGGCTCTTCTCATAACACCCTCTGCTGTTAGTTGATGAAATTTGTGATAAACCACACGTAAAATATAACAAAAATTATGATAAATAAAAACTTAATTATCTAATGTCTGTCTGCCCTTAGGTTTTAAGATCTGGGAGAATAGGGTCAATGTCTGTCTTTTTCACCACGGTATCCCCTACGTAGAGCTTGACATGGTAGTAGACAACCCACATTTGTTAAGAGAGTAAATACAAGAATGAATGAATGAGAACAGTCTTTGAGATCAACTAAAGACAAGAGGATTTCAGTCATGATAGAGATTGAAATGGAGAGGGGAAGGAGCTATTTTTTTTTTTTATCATACATGTACATATGTATATTTTTAATTCTGGTATCTTATTTATACACAGCATTCAAGGCATGTATAGAGTTTTTGTTTTGCACTCGGTCTTGATGCTAAAAAATACTTTCACGCTTCCCACGTTTTAGTTCTATAGCCTTAGAGTAGTTCAAGGTTTATGTTCTAATTATGAGTTTGAAAAACTGTTAAGAATTACAAGATATTATTTCTAAATAAGCATTCCCACTTTGAATCTTTTCCTTCTTTTTTTTATTTGATTGTTTATAAAGATAAGGAAAGTGGATAATGTAACCTTGGCTTACTTTCAAATGTGGCAAAATTAGTCTTTATTTTAATATGTAAAACTCTGTAATTAGTTGCAAATTATAAGCATCAGGTAAAGTTTGGTAAAAGAGAAAAACTTAGAATAACAGATAATAACCTGCTGTTTCTTTTTTAGGAGCATCTGAGAGAGAAAAGTAATCCTTATTATAAAATATGATTGTAAAAATGTTTATTATGAAGAATAAACAATGCTGATTTTCTCTTGCATCATGTGAAACAGGCTCTTTGGTATGGGGTCATATGGAGGCAGATGGTTTCTCCATTTAGGGAATTATCATTCACACTCATTCTTGGACTTCTAACATGGTCACGCCATTTCCTTATATTAGCACCATTCCGATAGTGTTCTATTGCCCATTCCTTGCCATAACAGAAAATTTATTGCCTGACATAAATCAATAGTCCAAGGTCGGATCCAGCTTCAGGTACAATTTGATTCAGTTGAGTAATCCACTAGGACTTTATTCCTTGATTATTCTCATGTTGACAAAATACAAGCTACTGTAAACTTCGTGTTCTTACAATATCAAAGCCAGCAAGACAGTGTCTTCTTCCCTCTCCCAGAAACCCTAGCAAAGGTTTCCTTGCATTTCATTGGCTTTGAATGGAATAGGATACAGTTTAGTGCTACCCCTCTCTCTGGTCAGCTCTTTCACGAACTCAGTCTGTGTGGACTTACCAGAGCTGCCTGTGACTGAGTGAATATGCTTCTCCAATTCTGCAGTTCAAAGTTAGGAAGGCTTTGGCAGATATTATTTTCCAAAGATGGTACCAAAATTATCTTCCATGCACAGAATCTTTAGAATCTTACCCCTCCCCCCCACCACCACACACCCACATCAAGAAACCGGGTCTCTGTCCCCTTCCCTAGGATCTGGGCATGTTTTTGTGACAGTCTTGGCCAATAAAACCTGTTGCTGTCAAGTTGATTCTGACTCAGAGCAACCCTATAGGACAGAGCAGAACTGCCCCCATAGGGTTCCCAAGGAGTGCCTGGTGGATTTGAACTGCCAGCCTTTTGGTTAGCAGCTGTAACTCTTAACTACTACTCCACCAGGGTTTCCCCGGGGCCAATAGAATATGACAAAAGCAATACACTGTGATTTCCAAGTGTAGAGCATAAAAATACCATGTACTTCTTCCTTATTCTCTTAGAAATTTTGCTCTTGGAATCCAGCCCCATGCTGTAAGGAAGATCAAGTAATCCACATAGAGGTCCAAGGCTCCCTGCTGACACCCTCAGCTGAGCTCTCAGTCAATAGCTTGGCCTAACCTGCCAGTCACATGAGTGAGCCATCTTGAAAGTAGAACCTTCCACCCCAGTCAAGCCAGTCAAGCAGATGATGCCACAGAAAGTAGAGACAAGCTGTCCCCACTGAGCCCTGTCCAAGTTGGGGATTCATAGAGTATAATAAATGATTGTTGCTCTTTTAAGTCAACAAAATTTTAGGTGGTTGTTATGCAACAATGGGTAGGTAGGACAAAGCCCATTGTTATGATACATCTAAGTTACATCATGAAATCTAGCTTTTACAGTAATAAAGCTGATGTTTTAATTTCCAGATGCAGCTTTGAATCCTTTATCAGTCAACTGTTTCCAAACTCAAAATGGGAAACTCCTTTCATACGTGCACCATAGGCTAATGGGATAGTGACTGAAGACAGAACTGTGCACAGTCGTTATAGTGCTGAGGGCCTGAGATAATGCCAATTCTCTTTTCATTGGAGAAGTATTCATAGAAAAAACAAAAGAGCTTTCACAAGTTCTCTACTGGTGAAAAATGGTCATAAAACCTTGAAAGCATCTTTGAATTCATCATTCTTTTATCCATCCATCCACCCATCCATTCCACCCACCCATCCACTCACCCATCCACCTATTCATCCATCCATCCATCCAACCATTTCTAGCTCTTTCTCTTATCAGGAAAACTAGAAATGAGCCTGACCAGTGAGAGTTCATAAGACAGTGAAGGAGGAGAAAGTTCTCTTATGTAGAGTCCTACGAACTAGAGCCAATAGATACAATTTATAAGAAAGTCCAAAGGAATTCCGAAAATGTGGAGGCAGACCTGGGGAAAATATCGGGGCCCACTGCATAAAGCCAGCTGATCTGATAGCTGGGGAGTTAAGAAGAATATGAGGTCAGATTGGTACATGGAGTGGCAGCCTGGGATAGTTCATTCATTTATTTGACAATCATTATGTGTTACTAAGAACAAACAGCATAGTATGAAATGAGAATTCAATAGTAAGTAAGAGCAATGAATTCCTTGCCTTAATGGAACGTGCATTTAATGGGAAAACCAGATAACATATATGTAAACAAGGAAAAATTATCATTTGGAGTGGTAAAAGCTCTGAAGATGATAAAGCAGGGTGATTAATAGAATGGAGTGACTGATAGAACAGGAGGGAGCAATATTAAGGGGTAATTAGGTAAGACATTTGAGCTGGGACCCAAAAGACAAAAAGGAATGAAGAAGGTAAAGAACTGGTAGACGAACATACCAGGCAGAGGCAACAGCAAGTATAAAGGCCCTGAGAGGACACCATAGGTGAGGTAGTGCCTTATGTGATAGATGGGTTATACAGCCTGATTTAAAGGGCCAGTGGCAGAGGAAACCAGTTCAATTAGTCATTTATTTGTCCGTTCACCCACCCATCTGTCCGTCCAACCATCCGTCTGTCCAACCGTCCATCCGTCCATCCATCCAACTACCCATTCAACATATATATAGGGTGCCCTCAATATACCAGGAACTGTGCAAGGCATGGGGGCTTTAGAGAGGCTTTAGAGATGAAGGGATCAACAATGTCTCTACTTGAGGGACTCATTGTCAATTTCCACAATCACTCTGTGAGATGGGCTGACGTATGACTGAACACTCACTTTATTGGTAAGAAAACTGAAGCACAGCGTTTAATGACTTAACCTGATATCATACAAGTGGTTAGTGGCAGGACTTAACCATTTTATCTCCCTTCCTTAATCAGGGAAAGCATTATGTATGACCTATTTTTTTCAAACTCTCTTCCTCAGTGGGACAACAATTATAGTTTATATTTTACTACTGCTTACCATTTTAGGTTTCTTTAATTAGAGTATTTTAAATTAGTGTTATTTTAATATTACTTATCTCCTGAGAGAATGAACAGCAAATGAAATAATGCTTATGAAAGCACTTTGTAACCCATAAACCATGATACAGATGTGAGTTATATATAGTATTATATTTGAGGATCTTGCTTCATACATTAGCACTGCTTCCTCCTTGGGGATCTCTTCAGAGAAATTCAGAGTAATATAGACTTCTAGCTTGATGCTTTACAGACATTTTATGCTTTCTTTAAAAATGAGAATCTGAATTCCTAAACTGATCCATAGTAGGCGATTAATAAATATTTGTTGAATGAATGGATAAGATGGAATATGCAAGTGATGTGGACACAGTGTGGAGGGTTTTCGTGTGGTTCCCTACTGTACGTGAAGTGCCAGTTTGTCAGTCTACTGCTATCCTGAGGGAGTGCTCTGATTAATTTAAACCTTTGTAGAGAGAGTTGCTATTACCCACCTTGGGAATGTGTAGCATATGGCTCAAGTAAGGAATATCATTCTTTTGGGAGAAGGAAATAAAATTTTCTGGGGTAGATTACCCAATGCTTTCAAAGCATTATTAATGATTTTTTTTTTAAAAAAACAGTTGATTTTAAAGCCCTATGTTGACATAATGTCTTGTTTACATTTGTTAGTCCTTCTGAACAGGTGATCCTTTACAGTGAAAGCCACAATCACCTGCCTTAACCTAGAGGTTACACAGCAGTTGAGAGCTCAGGCTTTGGAGCTGGGCTGTCTGGGTTCAAATCTAGGTTTTGTCTCATACAGTTGTGTGAGGTTGGACTAGTTTCTTAACTGCTCTGTGCATACTTTTTTTTTTTTTAATAAAATAGGAATAATAAATACTATCTACATCATAGGACTGTTAGAAGGATTAAATGAGTTAAGACATGTAAAGTAGTGAGAACAGTGTTAAAAACCAAAAACCAAACCCGTTGCCCTCGAGTCGATTTCGACTCATAGCAAAGCTATGAGAACAGTGCTGGCATCTAATAAAAGCTTGAGAAGTGCTATTTAGTATGCATTTACTTGTTTGAGTCTCCCATTGGTTATACAAGCTGGAGAACAAGAACGCTGCCTTAATTCATTTACGGATCCTTCAGTGCTGGCACTAGGGTGAAGCAGGTGAGGTACTTGCTTTAGGTGTAAAATTTAGGGGAGAGGGAGGTGTCAGAAAATCAAGATAAATAACAAAGATCAAAGATGTTTTAATGCTATATATATTTTTTAAAATCAAAATTAATGTAAAATTTCCATGACGAACATAATCAGTGGCATCACTGGGGGGTCAGAAGGGGTGACACCAAAATGACCCCAAGGTTGGCGGTGGCAGAGGGTGAGGTGGCATTGTTGGAGGAGGGACTGCCAAGGCAGTGCCATCAATAGGGTTGGTGTCACCCATTACTAGTGGGTAACTCATCGCCATCCTCCCCCTAGGCACCACCAGTCAGGGTACAGGTGGCATGGCTGTAGTACCTGCCACTGGGTGGAGAGGGGAGGCCCATGTGGTTCCATGCCCTGTGCAGGCCAGGCAGGACCAGCCACTCAGCTCAGGCTCGGGGGCAGGGGAAGGGCAGGGAAGGAAGGGGAGGGGAAAGGGGAGAGGGAGGGGAGAAGTCACTAGCCGGCCCACCCACTCCAGGAGTAGGGTGGGGGTGACACCATGATTTATGTCACTGGGTGACACCAACCCTAGAGAGGCCGATGACCATAATATCAAGATTTTAAATAAAGGCAGGATCAGTAAACTGAAGTTAATTAAAAAATATTTAAGATTATTACTTTGTCAAGAGAAATCGTCAAATGTGGTGATTCTCTCAATTGAAAATGAGATAAACAAGGCAGTAGATTTTGAAAATATTGATTCAAATTATTGATGAGTTTGCTTCCAATAAAGTCAGGAAAACCACCCAAACCAAACCAAACGAAGCCCATTGCTGTCGAGTTGATTCTGACTCATAGCAACCCCACAGGACAGAGTAGAACTGCCCCATAGGGTTTCCTAAGGAGCAGCTGGTGGATTCTAATGGCCAACCTTTTGCTTAGCAGCCGAGCTCTTAACCACTGCACCACCAGGGCTCCTTAGGAAAAGTATAATAGATTGTTTTTGGTATAAATAAGATATTAAAACAAAATAACATTGTGAGTTTTAATATACCTATTTTAACTTTTCAATTGTATTTCAACTCCTGTTCTAGAAAAAGTTAACCTTTAAAAAACATATAAAAACATGTGTATAGGGTACGTGTTTTTCATTTTGCCTCAGGCTCCAGTATGGCTTGCCACAACACTGGGACTCCAAGCTTCTGGCTTACTTCCTGGTACAAACAAGGTGTTCAACTCATGTTCATGGCAGGAACTGTGAGCTCTGCTAGGGCAGGGCAGAAGCATTTCTATCTTTTTAATCCTGCCTTTTCAGAGCCTAAGGTCCCTGGGTGGTGCAAATGATTTGCTGTAGATTACTAACCTAGAGGTTGGTGATTCGAACCTACCTAGTAGTACCACAGAAGGTCTGGCGATCTGGTTTTGTAAAGCTTACAACCAAAAAACCCCAACGGAGCAGTTCTACTCTGTAACACACGGGGTTGCCGTGAGTTGGAATAGACCCAACGGCAATAGTTTTCTTTTCTTCAGAGCCTAATACAGTGGCTGTATCCAGACGGGAATCAAAAAAGGCGAGTTGAATATTGAATGAAAACCAAAACAAATGAACAAAAAAAACTCAGAAAACTGGACTAACCCCAGCTTGACTCAAACCTCAATTCACGTCACACCATTGGATTTGGTATAATGAGATGCTCACAGTGGGTTTCAGAACTCTGATTTATAAAGTTCTAATCTTTTGCGAGTCTCTCACCTTCACATGGGCCATTAAGACCCCACGCCCATTTGGGGCACAACAAAGAACACCATGCAGTCCCAAAGAGACTGATGATAAGACTAGCATGCAGGGGTTCATGCCACATCAATCTCTGTATGTCTGCTGCTCACATCCCAACTAGACTGTTGACTTTCAAATGTTTCTGCCCATGACCTTTGTAAGATGTATTTTGTACATCACGATCCAGTATACACACATACATGCATTTATATGTGATTTCAACAAAAGTGCCATTAAATACTTATATTATGTAGGATGTATTCTATATTTAAAGTTTTACTCTATATCATTAAACATGCCTTCCTGATAACCTCAACTTGGTTTCCCAACCTACTAAGGGTCATGACCAGAGTTTGAAAACCACTGCACTAGACTGTAAGTTTTTGGAACTAGTGTCCTTGGGTATTTCTCCCCTCTGTGCCATAACATCTAGTATGGTGCAGGGAAGGTGTCTAATGCTTTGATGCAAAGTGCACAGACTTTGGCTGCAGACTGCCCTGGGTTTGAATCCCAGCTTTGTCACCCAAAGCTGTATGACTTTGAGCAAGTGACTTGACTACTGTCAGCCTTATTACCTTCATGTGTAACAAGAAGAACAGCAAACAACAACAGTAATGCCAAAAAAAAAAACAAAAAACTGCCATTCAGTCAATTCAGGCTCATGGTGACCCTAAAGGACAAAGTAGAACTGCCTTCATAGAGTTTCCAAGGCTGCAAATCCTTATGGAAGCAGACTGCCACATCTTTCTCCCATGGAGTGGCTGGTGGATTTGAACCACCAACCTTTTGGTTAGCAGATGAGTGCTTTAACCACCATGCCACCAGGGCTAAGCAACAATAATCGCTAACATTAATTGAAGGCTTACATTGCACCAGGCTGTGTATAACAGACAACAATTGCCACTTGACACAGGTGTTGTGGGGACCTCATGGGGTCCATACGTAAAGCACTGGCCATGGACAAGGAATTAAGTCATTACTGGGCCTGTTTTCCTCCTTTTGGAACCTCTGGGCCATGACTACCTGCTGGCAGAGCCAATGATGCACAACTGTTTCCACTCCTTTGGCATGTGGGCATCAGAAGTGTGCCACCTGCTCCTTTGGGTGTTTGGCACACTCAGAGATGGGAGAGCACGGCACTTTGAAGAGCACTGTGAGAGCACAGGACCAGCCAAATTCTCAAACCTTCCAACCTTCCTGCTAGCCAACTTGCAACCCTTTGGTCTGCTTTTGTGGCAGTTGGGTCCAGTTGGCTCTCACCCACATTCCTGCCTTCCTGTGGAGGACCGTGGCAGAATTGTTGAGGTCTGAGGCCCACAGGACATGTCCTCAGGCTACCTGTGGCCTTTCTTTCTCAGGACATTTTGACGTTCTCCTCATGGGTCTCACCAAGGTGTGGGAGCAGAAAGGAGAAAGGGCTGGCAAAGTGCCACTATAAATGTCAAACCACTGGGGACGAATGAGTTGTGTGACTCAGTCTGTCTGGTTAGGTTTTCTGTGAAGGGATAATCATTTATGCTTACTTGAAAGGAAGTTTTCAACTTTCCCAGGTGCACAGGCCCACCTTGGTCACACTGACTCAAGTGTGTCTTAATCTTAGCATAGGAAAAAACTTGCCAGTAATATTAGTTCTAATGGCTGTGCCTTCTAGGTGAGTCTATCACCCTGTAATTATACATAATAGCTAGCACTCACTGTAAATATACTATATTCTGTTTACCTGACATAAGTTATTTCAAATCTCCAAATAAGAACATTTTAAACAATGATTTATCATGCCCAGATTACAAATGACTAAATCAATGCTACGAAGAATTAGGTAATTTTTTCCCCAGATCTTCCCGCTCATAATGGCAGAGTTTAAATCAGAGCTTAGGTCTGATTCTGAAATCCACTTTCTGTATGCCTCCCATACCACCTGTCATAAATCATGTTCTTGTTAATAATCAGAGCTCACATTACATTTATGCAAATGTTTACTGTGTGTCTGACTCTGTTATCTAAGTACTTCACATATCTTGCTGGTAATGCTTAATCCTCACAAGACCTCTATGAGAAAGGCATCGTATCCCATTTTCTAGATAGATACTGAAGAACAGATATGCTTCCCAAGACCACACGCTGCTCTAAGTGATGGATCTGGGATTTGAATCCAGGCAGTCTGTGCACTTGACTACTACCTCATGCTGCTTCCTGTTTATCTCTTTTGGATCTCACACCATCTATGAATGAGGGCAAATGTCGTCATCACTGTATGCATGAGGGCACTGAAGGAATTTACTTACTTAGTAGTATTATAGAACTTCTAAGTGGAAGGGGGACTTGAATCTAGGTTTCCTTGCTTCTGGCCCAGTCCTTGCTCTACTAGATCAGGATATCACTGTGCATGTCATTGAAGCATGTAAGGTGTTCCTCACCTGCTCTTGGCACCTGGGGTATGCTGAGCAGATGTATGACAGCATCCATGAGCTTCAGGAATTAGGTGGGTCATGTAGTTTGGACATATATAGAAGATTCCTTTTGTGCTGGTCCACACAGCTATACACACATATATGTCCCCAGGTAGTGCAAATGTTTGCACTCAGCTACTAACCAAAAGGTGGCAGGCCCGAGCCCACCCAGAGGCACCATGGAAGAAAGGCTAGGCGATCTACTTCTGTAAGATGATAGCCATTGAAAACCCTATGGAGCAGTTCTCCTCTGATACACCTGGGGTCACCATGAGTCAGAGTCAACTTGAACGGCAATAGGTTATCAATATATATATTAAATGCTATGACTATATCACATGTCTACATGTAAGGAGATAATAATTGCCAAATCAGTCTGTTTTGCTATCCAATGGCATTAAGTATATGAATTGTTGAAGAGGGAGAAGATGGGAAATATGTTCTTATGTTTTCAGAGTAATTAGAGGGCTATTTAAATATCTCTTTTAATTTAATGTATGGTACATCTACCACCCCTTCCTCTCAACTTGTTTATAATATAAAGAAGAAAGCCTCATATGTAAAAATTTGGCCCTGTGTGTACCTTGCCTTTCCCATATTCAATATTCCATGTCACTCCTGTCCACTGTATCCAGGACCTCTCTCTACAAATATTTCTCCATTTTGGACTCAGATGACCTCATGGCTGACTCAGGCTTCTGGATACATACATATTAAAAATGACCCTCTTGTTCCAAGACCTCAAGCTTTATGTTTGAAAAAAAATAAGTAAATAATAGCTGCTTAGAATCTAGGCCTTGTAAGTTAAAAAATGAATTCTCATTCATTGTCTAGTTCTGATCATGTAAACTGAAAGTAACATCCACTATATAACCCCGAATCCTGTAAAAATTCTACAACAGCAAATACTTACACTAGGCAGCTGTTATGTGCCTGGCGCTGTTTTCTAAGCTGTGCAATTACATCAAGATTTATCTATTGGAGCCACAACGATTACAAGCCTTCTCACTGAAAGGTTGGTAGTTTGAACCCACCAGCTGCTCCATGGGAGAAAGATGTGGCAGTCTGCTTTCATAAAGATTTACAGACTTGGAAACCCTATGGGACAGTTCTGCTTTGTCCTATAGAGTTGCTATGAGTTGGAATCAACTCAGTGGCAGTGGGTTTTAGAACATTCATTGCATCTCACTAGATGCTGTGAAGTATTAGAAAAGTATAGGAGATAGATCCCTAAACTGTATAGTTAAGGAACTTTTTAGTTAGGTCCTTAGGGGAGATGAGAATTAACATAGACTAAGAAGTGCTGAAAACGATTTGTGCTTGACTGCTAACCTAAAGGTTGGCAGTTCAAACCCACCCAGCAGTACCACGGAAGAACAGATCTACTTCTGTTATGATTACAATCAAGAAAACCCTATGGATTAGTTCTGCTCTGTCACACGTAGGGTCACCACAAGCAGAATCGACTCCATGGCAACTAATAACAACAACAACAACAACAACAACATTAAGAAGTAATCATCACGGCTAGAGTTAGTCCTGGAGAATTCTTTGATAAAGGAACTATAAATTGGCTCTTCAGGGAGAGAAGGGTGGAAAGGAGACATGAAGGTTAGAAGGATACTGCTGGCATGAAAGAGAGTGGCCAACTGGAGCCTAAGGCCATGTTGGGAAGTGTTGAGCAAGAGGTTTATACAGATTTTGTGACACCAGGAGCTTCTTAGACTAGGATGGGGAAACGGAAATAGCACAGGCTTTGGAAACAAAGCAGTTTAAGTCCTGACTGCTACTTAATAATTCATACGAGCATCAGGAAATTATTTAATCTCTTTAAGCCTCAAATGGCGAATCTGTAAAATGGAGGTAACAGTATCTGCCCTACAGGAAGTGATTAAATGAGACAGTCTATTTGTTACAAATTTATATCATTAAGTTGGCTGCTTGTAACTGTCAGATTAGTTTGTTAAACAATGGCCTCCAACAGAGGTTTGTAGAGATCATGAATCTTTTCTCCAACGATAATACTTCTGGAAGGAATGTTTTGACAAAAGCAAGTCTCAGGCAGAATTCTGCCACTTGTATAAACATTTATTATCAAACAGACCCCAAACTATGAGTCAGAATTGACAGCAACGGGTTTGGTTTAGGCCCAGAACGTTATACAGTCTGTTTCTGTAAGCTTCGTGAACTTCTCCCTTTCCATCCTTTCAGTTGATCCAACAAACACCTAGCATGCCATCCTTCTCTAAACGGATAAAGTTCAGCAAATCACTAGTGGAATAAAGTGATCAAGTCCTTCACTGAGTGGGAGAGGGAGGATCAAATGGAATTACAGACCCAGCTTTGCCAAAGGTGTTAGCTACTGGACTTACCAAAGCCTTAGGCTTTACTCATCCAATGGCTTTCATGACCTTTCTAGTCAAGCACATCCTGAATATTATTCATTTCATAAATGAATAATAATTTCTATCTTTCCCTTATGATAATGGTGATCAGCAAAACCTTTAGTGCAGATATGGATAGTGCTATTAAGGCTTTGCAAAACTGTGTCTGAATTGTGGACTCCTGGCTAGTTCACCTCAAATATGAATGAACTACACCATGGTATGGTTTCCCTAAAGTCTGTCTCTTCAGCTAGAATGTCATATCCACGAAGGCACATGTCTTTGTTTTCTTCACTATTATACTCCCAACACCTAGACAAGTGCCAGGCACATAATAGGTACTGAATAAATAGTTGGTAAATGAATGAAAAAATTAGTGAATGAATGAACTTATCACTCCGGGCATAGGATAAAGTTAACATAATACATTTATATGTATGCATATAATAATATATATTAAGGTAAATTACAGGTAGTATAGGAGCCCTGGTGGTGCGGTGGTTGAGGCTGGCTGCCAACCAAAAGCTTGGCAGTTTGAACCCACTGGCCACTCCTTGGAAATCCTATGGGACAGTTCTACTTTGTCCTATAAGGTTGCTATGAGTCGGAATCGACTTGATGGCATGGGTTTTTATGGGTATAACATAAAACTACTAGCCAAAAGGTTCACAGCTCAAAACCACCCAGAGTTGTCTCAGAAGACAGGCCTTGCGATCTACTTCTGAAAGGTCACAGTCTTGCTATGGAGCACAGTTCTACTCTGAAATACATGGGGTTACCGTGAGTCGGAATCAACTCGATGACAACTAACAACAAAAACAACAACATAGCAAAAACCCAAACAAACAAATCTGTTGCCATTGAGTTGATTCTGACTCATAGCAGCCCTATAGGGCAGGGTAGATCTGCCCCATAGAGTTTCCAAGAAGTGGCTGGTAAATTTGAACTGCCAATTTTTTGGTTAGCAGTGGTAGCACTTAACTACACCACCTGGGTTTCCAGCAATATAGCATCTAACCAAAAAACAACAACAACAACAACAACAAAAAACCCACTGCTGTTGAGTCAATTCCGACTCATAGCAACCGTATAAGACCCAGGGGTATTTGTGTGCTTATCTTCTCCCTCCTGGTAATACAAACTCATCGGACATCTCATTCTTCTTTGCAACTTCTAACTCAAAGCCTTGAACAAATTAGATGTCAGTTATATTGAATTAGGTTGAAAGAATATTTCATGCCTTAGTTTTCCTCATCTGTGAATTAGAGATAATAAATCCTGCTGTATCTACTTTGTTAGCCTGTTGTGACATTCAAAACACAATGAGTGTGATGAAAATGTATAAAGTGCTAAAATGAACACGAAACAATATCTGCTAAATGTTGTCCATGAACTGTCTATATCAGAATCATCTGGGTTGTTTTAAAAATGTTGAATCCCGAGACCCATCTTGAGACTTGCTAGTGTACTTCGGAATCTGCACTTTAATGAAATCCACAGAAGATTATTATTTTTTAATTATTTTATTTTTAAAATATTTTGTTTTTATTTTATTATTATTTTTTTTTAGCACCAGGTAAGCCATCTGTAATTTAGTATATATTACAATGGAGCCCTGGTGGTGCAGGGGTTAAAAGCTATGACTGCTAGCCAATGATTGGCAGTTCAAATCTACCAGCTTCTGTTTGGAAACCCTATGGAGCAGTTCTACTCTGTCCTGTAGGGTCACTGTGAGTTGGAATAGACTCTGTGGCAACAGGTTTGGTTTGGGTTTATATACTACTGTATGTTTGGGTATGTATATAAATGGATTATGTTAACTATATTCTATGCTCTGAGGGTGGTAAGTTCATTCATAAGCACACATAAATTTTAGGAATTGCCCTAAGAAATGACAAGAGAAATGGTAGTGGTGGTGGCAACGATGACGATGATGACAAGGTGAACCACAACAATGACTATACCAGGAGTTCCATGAAGGAAGGGAAGGGCATTGAATTTTAACTGCCCCATAGTGTACTGTCTGCCCCATAATCAGTGCTCAGTAACTGGCTGTTGAATGAATGATGTTGATGGTGGTGATACTGTCTTTTGAGCTTTCTCTGCCATGCCCAACACAGAGGAGGTAATGTTTGCTCCTTGAGACAAAAGATGTATGTCAAACATGTGAAGTTCTGTCTGTATCTTGGCAAAAAAAAAAAAAAAGGAAGGGAATTTCCTTCTTGTACTTTCTCTCTCCCTTTGGAACAATGTGCACAAGTTGGGGAAGGTATATAAACATATAGATTGTGTTTACACACCCAGCTCTGGTTGGTAAAGGCCACATTTCCTGCCTTATGAAAACTCTCAAGATCTTGATTGTCAAAGTTCTCTTTGTCCCCAACAGGCAATTCATTATCTTTCCACGGAATTGAGGAGGGTTCCCTGGGGCCACACCCTATATTGTTGGCCTTTGACAATCTCCTTCCAATCTTTCTCCGCACAAGTCCAGAAGAAGCAACAAGTAATTCCTTGTGAATTGTACATAAAAGCTATTGCTTGAAGTGGTAGCTGATTGCCTAAAAGGTAGGCTTGTTTTTTTTCCCAACCCATAAAGAAGTCAAGAGATCCAGGGAATTGTTATGGTTTGCAAAAGAGACAAGAAACAGCTACAAATGTGTTGACTCTTAAAAAGATGTTTCCAATCCCCTCTCAACACACATATATATGCATATAGGTTGCTATCTGTCAACTTCCAGTGTGCAGCAGCTGGAAGAGTCCTTGGGCTTGGCTTTAAGCAGAGGTTTCAATTCATTACCCAAATGAGAGGCCTGTGAAGCCACCTGCTCTCCAGTGCTAAGTCTTCGCCAGCCGTCAGTACTGGACCAGAGGGCAGAGAGGTGATTGAGAACAAAGGGGATAAATTCTGGGCCCTGAAGGTGGAATGGATCACTTGATTGCTGTTACCACCTGTTTTCCTGTTAATGCAGATTGTCAGCCTCCACGCATGTCTGTACCTAAATGCACTGGGAGGTCGATACGTTTCAAATGAGAGTGGAGAATATACAGAACACCCCAAAACTAAAGTCCTCATTGTTTGAGGGTCTATAATGTGCCAGGCATTTCCGTAATGAATTGTTACCTGGAACCTGGCCTCATCCTTTAGGGAGCTGGGTAAACTTGGCTTAAAGCTCAATCTCATGGCCTATGGAAGGCCAAAGTCCTTCCTTGACTTCTAACATTCTTAGAGGCTTATGCTTTCATGGTGTCCCTGGGTGGTACAAATGTTTAATGTATTCAGCTTCAAATTCAAAGGTTGGTGGTTTGAGTCTACCCAGAGGCACCTCAGAAGAGGGGCTTGACTATCTCCCCAAAATCAGCTATGGGAAACCCTGTGGAGCAGTTCTACTCTGACACACATTGGGTCTCCACGAGTTGGAATCAATTCAGTGGCGACCTTTTTTTTTTTTTTTTTTTTTTTTTTACCAGTTTCAGACATATACACTAAAGACTAATGCTGTGGTGTGTATCATATGCCAGGAATCATCCTAAGGGCTTTAAATAGATATTAACTCATCTATTATTTACAACAATCCTATGAAGTAAGTTCTACACACATCTCTATTTTACAGATGAGAAAACTGAGGTACAAAGAGACGAATAATTTGCCCGAGGTTATACGTTTAGGTTTCAGTGGAAACAGGTTAGAATCCCAGGAAGTCAAACTCCAGAGCCCCCGCTATTAACCCTGAAGCATGGGATAGTAGCTGTTGTGGGATATTGGGTTCCTCAGTCTCTCTCTCTGGGTCCCAGAAAAGCTGCGTTAACGCAAATTTACCCACCTCTCCACCTAAAACTGGCATTTTAAATAACCTCTTGATTGTAGTAACTAGTCAATGATGTTTTGACTGGGCTAAGATAGCCTACACAAGATGAACAGGTTTGAGTAGCAAAATAACCCTTTCTATATGTGGGGAAAAGATAATTTCCTCAAATTTTCTTGAGTAAATCATTACATTTTCACATTCTAACTCCCAGCCTGTTGGGTGTCTTTAAATTCTTCAACAGTGAAAGAAGTTTTAAAAAATGCCACATTACTCAAACATCTCAGATAAGAGAACAAGAAACAAAAGATAGTATAAAAGGGGCTCATATATATCACCCCAAATAAGCTCTTTTTAACTAGAATTTATGAGCTATTTCTAGTACTGTTTCCATTCCATCAACTAAAAGGATACAAAGGTTTTTCTAGAAAGTCAAGTTCCAAGCTCTCTCAATCACATACATTTCTATAAAATGCTTCCTAAACTTTGAAAAGGGGTTATGTAGTGATTCATCTTTAGATAAAGAGATAGAGGAAATAACGTTCTTTCAAATTTTGGCTTGGAGCCTGTTTCTCTAACCACTAGATTGTGTTTTCACTGGCTGAAAGAGAAGGGAGCAGATGTGGTTTGTGGAATTGTTGGCTCTAAGTAGATAACTTTATTCAAGGGAGCAATGATTAGTTACATATCCAAAGATGGAGCCTACTTCCCCCTCTCTTTGACTAGCTATCTGGCCTTGGCCAAGTCCTCTGATCTTTCTAGATCGTGACATTCTACTATTCTACCGTGGCACAATGGTCTACCATGTATCTTTCATAAACGTGCCACCAAATTTTGATCTCTGTGTTGAATGTCTTTTATTTTGCAATAAAGATACATCTTGTTACAGTGAGGTCAGAAAGAAAGTTGAGGTTAGAGGTCATGCAATTTAGCATAAAGATGTGTACCATTTGCTGAAGTCAGAGGTAAAGTGAGTGGCATAATGTAAATCCAGTTCCCAAGGAAAAATGTGTTTGTTTTTTTTTCAGAACATACTTGAAATTTCTCTGAAAAGTTTATAAGAAGCATAGTAAGGGCAGCAAACACAAACCACAATGCAACTCTGAACCGTGACCAAGTATCTATAGGACAGTAACTGTGGATGGTATTTATAGAAACTCTAGGTCATGGTTATACTGTATGAGTGACTCTGCTGTCATCGATGATTTAGTGTTATTTTGAATCCTGTATTATTGTTATTTCCCTAGAGTCTTTTCTAATTTTTAACTAAAAATTTTGCCTAGAAATTTAAAAGGGTAACTACTCACCCTGTTCAGTGTTCTGAAACTTGCTTTTACTTTTTAAAATTTGTACTCACGTTTTGATTCCCTCATGTGTATCGTCAATATTTCTAGTATTCTACTTTGAACCTTGGTATTTCCATCTGTAATGTAATTGAACAAGATGGTAGAGTCCATCTGCAGAGCTTCAGGGTTTTTTTTTCTGAAACTGAGAGACAGCATTGAGAATGGAGCTTCAAACTTCCCACACCTACTTCAACCAGAGAATTCCTGTTTTATTTATGTTTTAGAATTTTGGATTCTCTAACAATGCTTTCCTTTCTACATAACAGAAAACCCCACTCCAACTGGCTTAAACACAGAAAAAAGGATTTATTTGTGTATATAACTGAGAAGGTCAGCGGTAGTGGCTTCAGGTACAGCTCAATCCAGAAGGTTACTTACATTTATATCAGGGGCTTATTTCTTCTTACTTCTCATGCATCTGCCATAAGTGTGAACTTTGGCCTCAGGCTAGAACTTCTAGTGGTAGCAGTGATAGCTGCTGGCAGTTCTAGCCCCAATATTCTCATCCTTCCAGCCAGAGCAGCTGTCATTACTATCCCAGCAGTCACAGCCAGTTTCCTGATATTCAATCTGATTGAATTAGCTGACAGCTCTTGCCCTACTCCCTAAACCCATCAATGACCACAGAGAAATGTAATTGGTTTAAACCAATCAGGGCCCCCACCTAAAGCTGGGTTGGGGCCAATCCTACGCAATATTCATGGAATAAAATAAAATATTTTACCAAAGGAAAGTTGTTGTTGTAGGTGCCATTGAGTCAGTCCTGACTCACAGCAACCCTACCTACAACAGAATGAAACACTGCCTGGCCCTGTGGTATCCTCACAATCATTGCTACATTTGAGCCCATCATTGCAGCCACTGTGTTAATTCATCTCATTGAGGATCTTCCTCTTTTCTGCTGACCCTCTACTTTACCAAGCATGATGTCCTTCTCCAGGGACTGGTCCCTCCTGATAACATGTCCAAAGTATGTGAGACATAGTCTCACCATCCTTGCTTCTAAGGAGCATTCTGGTTGTACTTCTTCCAAGACAGATTTGTTCATTCTTTTGGCAGTCCATGGTATATTCAATATTCTTTGCCAGCACCATAATTCAAAGGCATCAAATTCTTCCATCTTCCTTATTCATTGTCCAGCTTTTACATGCATGTAAGGCAACTGAAAATACCATGGCTCAGATCTGGCACACGAGTCCTCAAAGTGATATCTTTGCTTTCCAACACTATAAAGAGGTCTTTTGCAGCAGATTTGCCCAATGTAATAAATAACCTTATTTGATTTCTTGACTGCTGCTTCCATGGGCATTGATTGTGGATACAAGTAAAATGAAATCCTTGAGAAGTCCAATGTTTTCTCTATTTATCATGATGCTGATTATTGGTCAAGTTGTGAGGATTTTATTTTATGTTGAGGTGTAATCCACGCTGAAGGCTGTAATCTTTGGTCTTCATCAGTAAGTGCTTCAAGTCCTCTTCACTTTCAGCAAGCAAGGTTGTGTCATCTGCATACTACAGGTTGTTAATGAGTCTTCCTCCAATCCTGATGCCCTGTTCTTCTTCATATAGTCCAGCTTCTCGGATTATTTGCTCAGCATACAGATTGAATAAGTGTGGTGAAAGGATAAACTTTGACACGCACCTTTTCTGGTTTTAAACCACACAGTATCCCCTTATTCTGTTTGAACGACTACTTCTTGCTCTATGTACAGGTTCTGCATGAATACAATTAAGTGTTCTGGAATAACCATTCTTCACAATGTTATCCATAATTTGTTATGATCCACATAGCTGAATGCTTTTGAGTAGTCAGTAAAACACAGGTAAACATCTTTCTGATATTCTCTCCTTTCAGCCAGGATCCATCTGACATCAGCAATGATATCCCTTGTTTCCTGTCCTCTTCTGAATCTAACTTGAATTTCTGGAACTTTCCTGTTGATTGTACTGCTGCAGCCAGTTTTTAATTATCTTCAGCAAAATTTTACTTGTGAGTGATATTAATGATATTGTTCAACAATTCTGGCATTCTGTTGGAAGACCTTTCTTTGGAATGGGTACAAATATGGAACTCTTCGAGCTGATTGACCAGGTAGCTGTCTTCCAAATTTCTTGGCATAGATGAGTAAGCACTTCCAGCATCACAACAGTTTGTTGAAACATCTCAATTGGTATTCTGTCAATTCCTGGAGTCTTGTTTTTCGCCAGTGCCTTCAGTGCAGCTTGGGCTTCTTTGAATACCACCAGTTCTTGAACATATGCTACTTCCTGAAATGGTTGAATGTTGACCAGTTCCTTTTGGTACAGTGACTCTGTGTGTTCCATCTTCTTCTGATGCTTCCTGCATCATTCATATTTTGCCCATAGATCCTTCAAAATTTAACTCAAGGCTTGAATTTTTTTCTTCAGTTCTTTCAGTTTGAGAAATACTAACCATGTTCTTCTGTTTTTATCTTTTAACTCCAGGTCTTTGTACGTTTCATTATAATAATTTACTTTGTCTTCTTGAGCTGCCCTTTGAAACTTAGGGGTATTTTATTATAACGAGGAGCAACAGGCTCTGGGCAAGAAGCAATAAATGCCTGCCTAAGGGTTCATGTAAGATACTGTTTGAAAATGCTTCCATTGTTAAAAAACAAGTTTGAAAGTCTAGAGAAGACTGCCCCTAAGAATTTTCCAGTTCTACCTCTTTGATTCTACTTTTCTCTCATTTGACTCAGTGGCAACCCTGTGTTCCCCCAGCCCCCAAAAAAGTTCTAGGTCCACAGCTGATCTCATGAAAGCTTAAAATGAGTTAATAGCTTGAAGTAGAATGCTCTGAGTATTACAAACAATATCTCATATGTTATTGCAAAAGTCCTAGTAGTATATTCCATAGTCTGCATTAACCTGGATGCCAATGTGTAATTATTTGAGTGTTTTTTTTTCTTTTTGTAAGAGCAGTGGTTCCCTAAGGGTTGATGCTCGCAGCCTATTGCCATTTGGTGAGTGGAGACAGTTATGGCCTTAAGTCAAACTTTCATTACAGTATCATAAATGAAAAGAAAATCTGCCCTGTGTATTCTGTCCATCCAAGCCTTGCTTATTAAATAAACTCCCCTCCGTCTGCTCTGAGATCAGCTAATGTCTTCCCTATTACCACAACATCAAGTGGGGTTTAAGTACTAAATCCCAACCTTGGGAACATGGAGACCCATCTCCAGATGCAAGCACTGTGAAGCAAACATCTGAAAAACAAATAGGGCGATGAATAAATATTTGCGAGGCACCTACTCTGTAGAAGGCATAGTGCAAAGAGCCTGGGCTAAGAGCCAGGTAACCTATCTTTAAGAAGTATTCCAAATTCAGTGTCTCCTTTCAAGGCCCCATCCTTTTTGCAGCCCTTCCCCTTGTCTTAATATCTTCCCTCCAATAGGCCACCTTCCAACAGCTGGAATTAACTGATTTGTTCTGAAGATTCTTAGAGTGATTCTCAAGTAGAGCACTTACCACAAAGGGCTTCTTCTCACTGGGCAAATTTTTAACCCTCCATTTTGTCATCTGTAAAATAGGGATAATAATCTTTCTTTAGAGTGATTATAAGAATAAATGACAAAAGCGTTGGCATTCAGTAAATATTCAGTAAATGTAAATTATATAAAATTTTAGATTGGGAAGTTTGTAACATGAGCTGGGTGAGGTCTTGACTCAGCATTTTCAGCAGCCTCATATATAACTGTTGCTGAAGAAACACATTCCTTAGTACTTCAGTAAACCTTCAGCTCAGCCTTGTCACTGATCACTAACCACTGGGGATTACCATTGCCTTGCAGATAGATTCCAACATTCTCCAGGCCAGCTGAGTGCCTCTGGGCATCTGTATTGCTCCTGTGGAATGTTTTCTTTGAAACGTGGTTCCCCACAGAAAGGAAAAACTCCTTCCCCTCTTTGGATGTGCCGAAGAAAAGTATGGACGGCCATCCCTCAGGAATATGCCTGTAGTGGTGGCAGTGTTACGGCGATGCTAGATGAAATACCAGTAAGGTATCTTTGAGATCAATAATTCTAGGTCCCTGCATGAATTTTTTTTTTCTTTTATTACTATTTGTTTGGTTTTTTTTTTTTTTTTGCCTTTTATTTTTTCAGTTTTAGGTGAGTTCTTTAATCCTAGCTTCACAGTTTCCCCCATCTATATGGGGAAAATACATTCTAGTCTCCATTTTATTTCCCTTTTAAGAGATGTTAACACACGAGGTAATAATAGAAGATTTGTGTTGTGATTTCCTTGGAAGCAAAACTGAAAATAAATCTAAGATTTTTACCCTAGGATATGAATGATGCATATACCTAAGCGGCAAATATATTCCAAATACATATGCACCATTCTCCAGAAAGTACCCGAGCCCTCACAGGGTCTGCACTGAATCCCTGCAGGCTTTTTTGACTAGGATCACAGCTGGACACGGTCAAAAATGAAAATGAAGAACAAAACACAATCTTTCCCTTTCCTTTTTTTACACCAAGATGGAGGCTGATGATTGACAGACTATTTCTGGAAGCTTTGAAAGCTATTCACTGGTGCTGGACCCCCTTCAACTCCAGGACATTCAACAGGCTCTGTTCCCCACCCACTGGGTAGGCGTAACTTTCCCTGTTTCAGCCCCCTTGGCTCTTCCTCATTCCAACCAGAATGCCTATGCAGAAATGAAGGTTAATGACTGTGTTTGCAACTGGGCAGCTTTACGGATGGAGTTTGAAGCTGACAGACTTTCTCCTTTCTTCCCTGGTGCAGGAAGCCAGAATACCAAGATTGCAATACTTTGCTCCAAGACACCCTGCAATGAGCCTTTCCCAAGGAGGGAAAGAGAATCATCCCTCCTGCTGACAGCATGCTGACTGCAATCCAGGCGCAGTCTCCACATTATCGCCTCTCCTTGTAGCAGTTATAGTTGAGATTATGTCATCTCCGTTTTAAAGGTGGAGAAGGTCTAGCTCAGAGCAGGGGAGGGCAGGGCCAGGTTAGGTATTTCTTAATTGTGGTGAAAATATACCCAGCAAAACATTCGTCAGTTCAACAATGGATGATAGTGATTCTGATTACATTCTTCATGTTGTACAACCATTCTCCTTACCCTTTTCCAAATTATTCCATCACCATTAACATAACTCAATGGCCTCTAAGCAAAATTTCCTTGTTTTCTTCCTTCTTCTCACCCCTGGTAACCACTAATAATCTTTGATTTCTATATATTCGCTTATTTTATCTAAGCGAGGTCATACAGTATTGGTCCTTTTGCAACTGACTTATTTCGCTCAGCGTAATGTTTTGAAGGTGCATCCATGCTATGGCATGCGTCAGGACCTCATGTCTCTTTATGGCTGAGTCATATTCCATTGTAGGTACTACAGCATTTTGTTTATCCATTCATCAGTTAGTGGACATTTCTGTTGTTTCCACATTTTGGCTATTGTGAATAGTGCTGCAGTGAACATTGGTGCACAGGTTTCTGTTTGCGTTCCGGCTTTCATTCCTTCTGGGTATGTACTTGGGATTGGGATTGCTGGGCCATTTGGAAGTTCGATGTTTAATGTTTTTTTTTTGGTCAGTTCTTCACTACTAACTGGGTGAAGAATGCCTCATTTTCTTTCTTTCTTTTTTTTTATTGTACTTTAAATGAAGGTTTATAGAACAAACTAGTTTCTCATTAGTACACATATTATGACATTGGTTACCAACCCCACTACATGTCAACACTCTCTCTTCTCGACCAACCTTGGGCTCCCTATTACCAGCTTTCCTGTCCCCTCCAGCCTTCTAGTCCTTGCCCCTGGGCTGGTGTGCCCCTTTAGTCTTGTTTTATTTTATGGACCTATCTAATCTTTGGCTGAAGGGTGAACCTTTAGAGCGACTTCATTACTGAGCTAAAAGGGTGTCTGAGGAGCCACACTCTTGGGGTTTCTCCAGTCTCTTTCAAGTCAGTAAGTCTGGTCTTTTTTTGTGAGTTAGAATTTTGCTCTACATTTTTCTCCAGCTCTGTATGGAACCCTCTATTGTGATCCCTGTCAGAGCAGTCAGTGGTGGTAGCCGGGCACCATCTAGTTGTACTGGACTCAGTCTGGTGGAGGCTGTGGTAGTTGTGGTTCATTAGTCCTTTGGACTAATCTTTCCCTTTTATCTTCAGTTTTCTTCATTCTTCCTTGCTTCTGAAGGGGTGAGACCAGTGGAGTATCTTAGATAGCCACTCACAGGCTTTTCAGACCCCAGACACTAGTCACCAAAGTAGAACACTTTCTTTATAAACTATGTTATGCCAATTGAGCTAGGTGTTCCCCAAGACCATGATTCCCACAGCCATCAGCCCAGCAACTTGTTCCTTAGGGAGTCTGGATATGTCTATGGAGTTTCTGTGACCTTGCCTTTTACAAGTTATGCTGGCTTCCCCAGTATTGTGTACTGTCTTACCCTTCCCAAAGTTACCGCTCATCTGTTGTCTATTTAGTGTTCTTCCATTCCCTTCCTCGTAACCATCAAAGATTATTTCTTTTTGTGTCAACATTTTCATGGGTTTTTACAGTAGTGGTCTCAGACAATATTTGTCTTTTTGGGATTGACTTATTCCACTCAGCATAATGCCCTCCAGATTCATCCATGTAATGAGATGTTTTACAGATTCATCATTGTTCTTTGTTGTTGTGTAATACTCCATTGTGTGTATGTACTGTAGTTTATCCATTCATCTGTTGAAGGGCATCTAGGTTGTTTCCATCTTTTTGCCATGTGAAAAATGCTGCAATGAACTCTATGTTGAGGAACTGCCAAACTGTTTTCCATAGTGGCTGTACCATTTTACATTCCCACCAGCAATGAATGAGGTCTAGCTCTTTCTCATGAACAATTATAATTATAGTGCCTAATATAGTACTTGGCGCATCCAAGTGACTCTGTCAGTAGTTGTGTTTTTGACTCTTACAGCTAGTCTAAGTCGCAAGTTTGAGAATAGACTCAGGCTTACGTGACTCCAGAGCCTGCCCTCCCTCTGCTGTGCCAAGCTGCTTCTCAGCCTGGGCTCTCCCTTTCCATGGTGTCTTTTCATGGACACTTCTTTCTTGGAAGTTATTGCTTTTGGGGCAAAGATAAGTGCATTTACTCTGGCCACCCCTCTAACTCTCAGGAGTTTGTGATGGCTCCTAGATCAAAGAGTTAGTACATGAGCCCAGGTGAAGTGGGAGCCCTTTGCCTGTTCACAGGAACACGGTTTCACACTGTATACCTGGGAGCACAATCTTTCATCTGTCCCGTGCCTTCCCTAGAAGCCTATCAAACCACTCCAGGCCCTTTGCTTCTCCCTTTTATCACTGCCTGGAACAAGGTTGGGACTTTTCCAATGGCAAGTGTCTTTGCTGTGGGAAAAATAATCTCATTTCAATGTGTGTGGGTGGGTAGATTATAACTTATGGGCTTGGAGCTCAGGTGTAAGACTAGGGAGTGACCTGCCTGAATAGTTGTATGATTAATAAGCCAATGTGTTTTTATGGTCTAGAATGAAAAGGTGGCGGCCAGGATTATTAGTTCAGATTGAGAATGATTCACCCAAAAGCATTCAATAGTTTGGGTGGTAGGAATGGGGAGGAGAAAAGAATTCCACCCCCCTCACCACCCACACGTTCTGGAAAAGAACAGTATGTAATGTATTCAGAGGAGTTTAATCCTTTATTTTTAAGTCTTCCCCCTTCATTGGGGAAAGGATCTTTAAAATTATGGACAGAATGTACCATGCAATAGATCCTGCTTTACGTTTTATCTGGGTAGGTTAGTAGCAGGGGTGTCAGATGGAGCAGGGGTTTGGGGTCAGCTGTCAAGATGCATGATTTTAAGCACTCAGATACCTCTCTGGGTGTCACCTGCTGTCTGTAAGGGCGAGTTGGAATAGATGATCTTTTAGATGTTCTCCAGGTTCATTCATTCATTGACTGTTTATTGAGCACCATTAGAACTGGGGAGTCCCTGGGTGGTACAAATGGTTAACATGCTTGGCTAACTGTAAGGCTGGAGGTTCCGGCTTACCCAGGGGCACCTTTGAAGAAAGGCCTGGTGATCTAATTCTGAAAAATCAGCCACCACAAACTCTATGGAGCATGGTTCTATTCTGACATACATGGGGTTGCCATGAGTTAGAATCAGCTCAATGAGAATTGGTTTGTTAGGGCTGGGAAAACTGATGCTGGGGCTGGAACCAAAAGTAAAAAATCAACCCCATTGCTGTCAAGTTGATTGTAATTCGTAGTGACCTTATAGGACAGAGTAGACCTGCCCCATAAGGTTTCCAAGGCTGTAAATCCTTACAAAAGCAGACTGCCACATCTTTCTTCTGCGGAGAGGCTGATGGGTTTGAACCACTGACCTTTCAGTTAGCAGACAAGTTCTTAACTACTGGTCCACCAGGGCTCCTTTTGGGGCTGGAGTAAACTATCAGTATCCGTAACCCTCTTGTTCTCTGCCTGTGTTTCAGAACCAACTGAGAGAAAGATGCAGAGGCTAGGCGGATGGAGATCAGCATGTTACCACCATTACAGATAAACACTCATGAGGGAACAAAGCTTAAGGGAACAGCAGGAATGGCTTTCTGAATACGAAATCCCAGAAAAAGACGAATTTCCTCCTCCATTCTCAAGCATCAGTGGACCGTCATAGACTCTCTCATTGCTGTGGAGGTGAAGCTTCTCTAGCAAAATTTTTGAAGGAAATGGAGAGAAGAGTAATGAGCAGGATATAGATTTAGATTTTGTGGTTAGAGTAAATATCCCTGAAAACCTGACATTTTAGCTCATCTAAAATGGTATTATCTTATTAAAATGTAAGAGCCCTTTTACAGAATATTCTCATGCTGTTGAAATTCCAGTAAGTTCTCATGGAGGAGCGTGCTCCTCTTTTGGACAAAATGCTAGCTGGTGAGTGTACACCAAGGCTTTTTCGACCCATTGCCTTGGCTTGGAAAATATGTTCCTTTTCTTGTTGTGGTTTCAAATGTAAAAATAAGGTGTTGATTTTTATTTGAGAAGCATAATATTGAGAATGGTTTCCCAATTATATCAAAACCCTTTCCCCAAAAGATTCAGTTGCCTTCCCCTCCTTCCCATCTTGTGCTATGCATCCCACCTGGTTGAAAAACACGGACCCAGAATGTGCCTTTGAAATCTCAGGATTCTAATTCTAGTGATCAGTGTTATCAGAGAATCAGTGGGCAAATTGTTCATCAAGGGCAACATGTACAAAAATTTTAATGGGAAGACTCGTTCTTTTCACCAATGGATGGTCCAAGTGTAATCGAGGGATGACTGTGGTGAGCAATTGCTTTATCATGATGTCTTGGGTTGTTTCTATCTTATTTTAGTAACAATTCTCTGATTCTCCACTGGGGAACCCCTTCCCCATTCTCCATCCACAGGCTCTGAGTGGACATGTTACTCAGGCCTTAGCCATTAAAACACGGTTTTGCCCTAGCTCAGTGATTGGTCCAAATAAGGGTGGCTTATAGCCTGGTTCAGTCCACTGGATGTCAGGCCCGAGATTTTTGTGGGAAACTTGTGGGGAGAGGAGTTTTACCTTCTTTTCTTAATATGAACCCAGGAGAACATAGGGCTGTAGCTGCTAGCTTCCATCTTGCCTTAGAATAAAGTTAACGCAAAACAGAACAGGGCTGCTTTAAGCCATGGGCAAATCAATCACTTATGCCACTTCCCTCCTGGTCCCCAAGCCAATCTGAGTTGGGTTTTCCATGAAAAGGAATCTAACTGACACAGTGGCTAAAATCCACATGAGGAAAAGAAACATGTCAATGGACTAAGTGTCAACCATTTTCTTGATACAAAATCTCTTCTCTGTTTACTCCAAAATCCTGGGTGTTCAGAGTGGTTTTTTAGGGAATGTGCTCACTTTTCAATCACTTTACTTTCCTTAGTGGGGAATGTATTTATTGAAAATAAAGAAGAATATCTTCTATCTAATTACAAGGTTTTATTCAAATTATGAGAAAAACGTGCAATCATTGCAAAAATGGCATACAAAAGACATTTAAAGGCAAGGCAATGAAAATAAAAAATCTAGTTGAAAGTTTTTTGCCCACTGGGAGCTCATATAAATGTTAATTGTTTGACTCCCTAAAGTTAACTTAGTCAATAGCAGAGCTGTTTTGTTCTTTTCTCTCTCTCTGTTTCTCCCTGGGTAATGTGTTCTTTTTAGGATGTAGATTTAAGTCTAGATTGTTCAAAAGACAGGAAACAGTTCAAAACTGATAAATAGGTCAAGTTTACCTTAGATGGTCCTCAGGTTCCCGTTAACCGTCATTTTTCCCTTCCTATAAAGGGAGGGTGGGAAGAAGGAAGGAAGACAATAAGGAAGGCAAGAATTATCAAATGCATCATTTAAAAACCCAATTTTCACTACAACCTTAAGAGATAAATGATATCACTTCCATTTTACAGAAAATTCAGACTCAGAGAGGGTGATAATTAATATTTGTTTAGTGCTTCATGCTCAACTCCACGGCACTGGGTTACTGGGTTCAGTGCTTCATATGTCACAGGTGCTTCTCCAAGTGCCTAGCCCTGGTAGCACAATATTTAGGTGCTCAACTGCTAACTGAAAGGTTGGTAGTTCCAACCCACCCAGTGCCTCTGTGAGAGGAAGACCTGGCGATCTGCACCCATAAAGATTACAGCCAAGAAAACCTTATGGGGCAGTTCTACTCTGTCACACGGGCTGGCTGTGTGTCAGAATTGATTCGACAACACCCAACAACGATAGTATGAATTAGCCCGTATAATTCTCAACAACTCCATGAAGTAGGGAACATTATCCTCAATTCATAGAAGAGGAAACCAAAACACAAGGAGATGCAATGACTTATAAGCCCATACAATTTGTGTCAGAGCCAGGATTCAAACTCAGGTGGTCTTGCTCCAAAGTCCAAACCTTTAACCATTAGGCTGTTCTGCCTCTCTAGGCCAAGGAATCTGTGCAAACTTATTTGTTCAAAGTTTCAAAGTTAATTAGTGGTAGGATTGGTCATGATTATTCATTGCAGAAAACATAATTAAATCTGGCCATTTTAAGCAGACAAGGATTTTTAAAAGATGTAGATATCTCCCACAATTGATGAGGAGACTCAAGAAACAGACTCCAGGTTTAATTTCCAGTAAAGATTGCCAGAGCCGCACCACAGAACTAACTTTCCAAAGAGAGATGCTGCTTTTGTAGTCTACCCCAGCTGGACTACAAAACTGGCTATATCTGCAGCAGTCTGTGCCAGCAAAATCGATTTCCTGTCTGCTACCTCCTTCTCCGTACATCTCATGCCCAAATCTCATCTCCTAGGGACCATCAGATTGGTAGAACCTATGTTATATCAGCCCTGTAGCAACAAGGAAAATGGATTCTACGTTGGAAAGGAGAAAGTTACATAGTAGAGAACTGCCAACATTTGGAGAGGATGTTCGAATGTGGTAAATGCAGATGTCCACCACAACTGGAGAACTGAGACTTGAGCCCAGAGCTAGCCAACTCCACAGTCCATGTTCTTAAATAGTATATGCCATGTTTGTTCCAGAGGACACAGAGATGACCAGTGTCGGGATCCCTGGAACTGTGACAACGCATATGCTCACCAGGATCCCTAAAGAAATAGTTCCTGCCTGATCCATGTTCCTTATCCAGAAGCGCACGTCTGTCTTGAATGCTAGGCACCATTTCTTCCTGAGGAACTGGAATAGAAGCTTTAGGTGGGAACCTTAAAAGTGCCCTTTTCTACTCTCTCTGGAGTTTAGAGCTGGCCTGAGACAATGACTGGCTTCTTCTGTGCTTGAGTATCTCATTTGCTTTCAGACTGAAAGCTACATGAGGGTAGGACTTGTGTCTTCTTCATATTGTATTTCCAGCCCTTAGGACTGGGTTAGGTACATTGTAGGTGTCCAAATAAATATAAGCTGGATAAGAGGAAGAATGGAGGAATGCACGGATGGTAGAAAAGCACTCTTGATTCTAAGTTGCTTCCCAAGGTTTGGGTGATTAAGGTTTGTAGAGAAAGAGAGAGCAAAAAAGGAGGCCAAAAGTAATTCAGAAGACCATGTCACACTGCAAAGTAAACTGTACTCCTCACACCACCACAATCACTCCATACTTCATCTTAAGCCTCAATCCTTTTCCTATTAACCACTTCACGTTCCATAGTAAAAATGACCATTCTCCCCTGAGCAAGCAATTCACATTCCAGGTTAAGCAAAAATTGTCCCTCTCTACAACCACTTCATACTCTCCAGAAAAACACAACCTGATCCTCCCAAAAACCAATTCAAAATTCAGGATATTACATAATGTTTTCTTCCACACCACTGTAGTCCCAGAGCCTCATAGAAGCTGTTTAATAATTATCTCTCTTTGGCTTTCAAATGAAACTTCCCCTACCTACATACACACCTCCTAGCCATCATCACCTCTCATGAAAAGAGCTGTGAAAATATTTTGAAAACTCTGAAGTGCTATTAAAAAATGTAAGGCATGGTGTCATTTCCTTTAAACCAAATAAAGCTTTTGAAGATAATTAAGGGCTGACTCTCCAGAAGAATGGGTTCATCAACTAATTTATTGAGCACCTACTACATGTCAAGAATTTTCAGATGCCATTTTATTTAACATACCCTGAAAAGCCCTGTGAGAAGGGCATTAACAATTTTTTCAGGTAGTGACAAGTTCGGTTTGAAAAGGGGAGTAATGGGCACATACAATTGCCAGTTAAAGGTGTGCTGGATTAATGCATATGCCTATACACCAGACTGACGCACAGAGAAGACCATGGGTCTCTTCCTTTTCTGTGACATTGACTCTTACCAAGAGTGGCAACCCTCAAAAGCCCATCAATCCTCCAAATTATTTGATTAAAACTTAATCATATTCTTATAATTCAAAAACCATTTGCACCTAAATGCAAGTTATATCTTATTTATAAGAAGTTGGAATGGTTAAGTACCTATTAACCAAAAGGTTTGAACCTACCCAGAGGCACCTCAGAATACATGCCTGGTGATCTCCTTCAGAAAAAGCCCAGCCTTGAAAACCCTGTGGAGCAGTTCTACTCTGCACATATGGGGTCTCTATGAGTCAGAATTGACTCGATGGCAACTAACAACAACAGCAATCAACTAATAAAGTGTAAAGCTTGTAATAAAGGAAGAATGCCACATTACCAGGAAGCCTTTGCTAGGTGAGTCCATGATACGCAAGACTGATGTTCCTGGGAACCACTATAAATGCACTAATTTAATGCTAATAATGACCTCGTGGGGTAGATACTAATCCTTATTTGAAAGACAGGGAAAAAGGCTCTGAGAGATTGAGTGGCTTGCCTAAGATTACACAGCTAGGATTTGAACTTATGTCTCTCTGACTGTCCAAACCATGCTTTTTTCTGTACACTATGTTGTTTTCTGTGTGAAATAACAAAATCGATATTCTGTTTTCCCAACAGGAATAAGATTAGAAATGGTAAAGTAGATTAATCAAGGATGGACTAGAATGGGGATAAAGGAAACAGTCACAGACATAGCAGAAAAGTGGCAACTGTTGTCACTGACATTGAGAGGGATACATAACCTTCCCCCAACCCCCCCCCCAAAAAAAACAGACAGACAAAGAGCTCCACAACAGAATAACAGTAGATTTTATAATGGCAATTAGTAAAGTTAAATAGGTTTTGTATCCTCTGTTTAAGGGAATAACAAATTCTAAAAATATTTTTAATGATAGAATAATTTTTTAAATGTGAAATGTATTATTCTCTAGTGGTGTTGGTTGCATGGGTCATTCCCTTAGTCAGCATATGACTTTGTCAAATGACCTTTTTTTTTTTAATTGTATTTTAGATGAGGGTTTACAGACCAAATTAGTTTCTCATTAAACAATTAATACACATATTGTTTACCACCCCCACAACATGTCAACACTCTCCCCTCTTGACCTTGGGTTCCCTGTTACCAGCTTTCCTGTCCCCTCCTGCCTTCTCATCATTGCCCCCGGGTTAGTGTGCCCATTTAGTCTTGTTTTATTTTATGGGTTCGTCTAAACTTCAGCTGAAGGGTGAACCTCAGGAGTGACTTCAGTACTGACTTAAAAAGGAGTCCAGAGACCATATTCTTGAGGTTTCTCCCGTCTCTGTCAGACCACTAAGTCTGGTTTTTTTTTTATGTGTGTGTGTGTGTGTGGGTGTGTGTGTGTGGGTGTGAGTTAGAAGTTTGTTCTACATTTTTCTGCAGCTCTGTCCAGGACCTTCTATTCTGATTCCTGAAATGACCAGTTTTTTTGAGATCCTTGATACAAAATCTATGATTGCCTCACTTTAAGATTTTCTTCTATTTTTCTTCCTTCTTCTTTCAGAAAAATAATAGTGATAGCCAAAAGAAGTCCCACACAGCCTCTTGTTCTTTGGACCCTAATCTGAGGTCTCTATAAGTGTAATAGTTATCAAATATTTTTAGACAGAGACCAACCTAAGTCTTCCAGGTGGACCTGCAGTCCACCTTCTATATCTGTTTCTAATTTCAGGTAGAAAAAAAAATGATAATAAAACAATCAATATACAAGCAATATCAAGGGGTTAGTGCTTGTCTTAGTCGTCTAGTACTGCTATAACAGAAATACCACAAGTGGATGGCTTTAACAAAGAGAAATGTATTTTTTCACAGTCCAGTAGGCTAGAAGTCCAAATTCAGGGCGTCGGCTCCAGGGGAAGGCTTTCTATCTCTGTCGGCTCTGGAGGAAGGTCCTACTCATCAATCCTCCCCTTGACTAGGAGCTTCTCTGCACAGGAACCCTGGGTCCAAAGGACGTGCTCTGTTCCTGGCACTGGTATTTTGGTGGTATGAGGTCCCCCTCTCTGCTTGCTTCCCTTTCCTTTTATCTCTTGTAAGATAAAAGGTGGTGCAGGCCACACCCCAGGGAAACTCCATTTACATTGGATCAGGGGATGCTACCTGAGCAAGGGTGTTATATCCCACTCTAATCCTCTTTAATCACAGGCAGAGACTATGATTTATAACACACAGGAAAATCACGAAATGAAGGACAGCCGTGCAATACCAGGAATCATGGCCTAACCAAGTAGACACATATCTTGGGGGGAAGCAATTCAATCCATGACAGTGCTCTAGTCATAGGAGGTGGATTATTTCTATTTGAAGGGCAACCCATGATTACCTTCAAGTCTAATTACGGGAAAATTGTTATATTAGGTGCCATCGAGTCGGCTGCACATCATAGTGACTCTCTGCATAACAGAACAAAATGTTTCCCGGTCCTGAACTATCTTCACGAATAGTAGGTATGTTTGAATCCATTGTCGCAGCCGTTGTGTCAATCTGTTTCATTAGGGGTCTTCTCTTTTTCCTTACCATCTACTTTACCAAACATAATGTCCTTAGAAAATTAAAAAAAAAGAAAAAATTGCCATCGAATTAATTCTGACTCAGAATGACCCTATAGGAGAGAGTAGAACTGCCCCATAGGGTTTCCAAGGAGCAGCTGGTGGATCTGAACTGCCAGTCTTTTGGTTAGCAGCCAAGCTCTTAACCACTGTGCCATCACTCAAAAATACAGTTGATGCAACATGTATCACCACATCACATAAGCTTAAAAAATCATAACGAACCAAATTGTTAATGATGAAGCTAAACTACCAGTATTTTTTGGGGAAAAAAAAACAAGAATCATACAGTTAATAAACATGACCACCTCCGAGAATATGATAACACTGAAAAAAAAAAAAAAAAGGCTCTTCCTGGAAGCGGGGGAAATTCTAAGTGTGCACGCATACACAATAGGATCTTTGCAACACTTCTGTGGCAGCTAACACTTAGGATAGTACAGAGTTAGAGTTCTCAGTTACTCCTGACAACAAGTAAGATTTATTTTCATAAATATCCAATTTTAGTGACCCTTAAAGGACTCCACTATTCTGTTAAAATAAAGTAACGCAAAAATTAAAGCCTATGGAATTGAAAATCACCAAGAATCAAAGAGACAACTTGAGTTTTTGAATAAATGCACAGCCCGTCACTGCCCAGTCAGACCACACCTTGAGGAACCGACAAAGTAACACTGTGAGGAGGGGGATTATGAGTCACCCTGAAAAGAAAGCCTATAAGAAATTCTACACTAATTTGTGTTCATACTTAATAAAATAACTGAAATATTAAACAGTGTCTCAAGCTGGAATGACTGTCTAGATTCTGTTGATTAGAAATTTTGGTGAGTAATTTGAATATCTTCAATACACTTACAAAATGGGAAGATGAATCAAGTACTAGTTGAAAAATGCCATCATCTATTTTTGGACAGAATTATTTCAACACAGCAGCTCCTTGAGGCGAAAGCAACAAAGGAGATATTCCTGTAGTGAAAAGACTAGATGCCATTATTCTGGTCCAACCATACATTTTACAAATGAAGAAAACACCCAGTAAACCAAACTCAGTGCTGTCGAGTCGGTTCTGACTTATAGAGACCCTACAGGGCAGAGTAGAACTGCTCCATAGAGTTTCCGAAGAGCAACTGGCGGATTCGAACTGCCAACACTTTGGTTAGCAGCTGTAGCACTTAGCCACTATGCCACCAGGGTGAGTCTAAATTCCAGACAGGTGGGTCCAGAGTTCTACCTGTAGGTAAAGCCTGTGCCAGCACTGAGTCTCTCTCACTGTTATTATAGCCCCAGAGCCTATTTATTGAATAGCATTGAATTCACATGTTCTGCTTTAGTCTGTTGTCCCAGATAGCATTTTTTTTTTTTCAACTAAGAAATTGCTGATGCTTCTGTTTTCTTTTCCCTGCAGTGTAACTAATACTGAGCACTGTGTTGTTGTTGTTAGGTGCCTTCAAGTCAGTTCTGACTTACAGGGACCCTATGTACAACAAAACGAAACACTGCCCGGTCCAGCATCATCCTCACAATCATTGCTATGTTTGAGCCCACTGTTGCAGCCACTGTGTCAATCCATCTCGTTGAGAACCTTCCTCTTTTTCACTGACCCTTTACTTTAACAAGCATGGAGTCCTTCTCCAGGGACTGGTCCCTCCAAAGTAAGCAAGACCAAGTCTCACTACCCTTGCTTCTAAGGAGCATTCTGGATGTATTTTTTTCTGAGACTGATTTGTTTGTTCTTCTGACAGTCCATGGTATGTTGAATACTCTTAGCCAGCACCACAATTCAAAGACATCAATTCTTCTTCAGGCTTCCTTATTCATTATCCAGCTTATGCATGCATATGAGGCAACTGAAAATACTATGGCTTGGGTCGGGTTCCCCTTAGTCAAGGTGACATCTTTGCTTTTTAACACATTAAAGAGGTCTTTTGCAGCATATTTGCCCAGTGCAATAATACATCCTTTGATTTCTTGACTGCTGCTTCTATGGGCATTGATTGTGATTCAGGTAAAATGAAATCCTTGACAACTTCAATCTTTTCTCCATTTATCATGATGTTGCTTATTGGTCCAGTTGTGAGGATTTTTGTTTTCTTTATGTTGAGGTGTAATGCATGCTGAAGGCTGTAGTCTTTGATCTCCCTCAGTAAGTGCTTCAAGTCCTCTTCACTTTCAGCAAGCAAGGTTGTGTCATCTGCATAATACAGGTTGTTAGTCATCGTTCAATCTTGATGCTAAATTCTTCTTCATATAGTCCAGTTTCTTAGATTATTTGCTCAGCATACAGATTGAGTAAGTATGGCGAAAGGATACAACCCTGACACATATCTTCTCTGATTTTAAACCATGAAGTGTCCCTTTGTTCTATTCTAATGACTGCCTCTTGGTTATGTACAGGTTCCGTATCAACACAATGAAGTGTTCTGGAATTCCCATTCTTCGCAATGGTATCCATAATTTGTTATGATCCACACAGTCAAATGCATTTGCATAGTCAATAAGACACAGGTAAACATTTTTCTGGTGTTCTCTTCTTTCAGCCAAGATCCTTCTGATATCAGCAATGATATCCCTTGTTTCATGTTCTCTTCTGAATCCAGCTTGAGTTTCTGGCAGTTCCGTGTTGAAGTACTGCTGCAACAGCTTTTTGAATTATCTTCATCATAATTTTATTTGCATGTGATGTTAATGATATTGTTTGATAACTTCCACATTCTATTAGATCACTTTTCTTTGGAATGGGCACAAATATGGATCTTTTCCTGTCAGTTGGCCAGGTAGCTGTCTTCCAAATTTCTTGCCTTAGACTAGTGAGCACTTCCAGAGTTGTATCCATTTGTTGAAACACTTCAATTGGTATTCTTTGGATTCCTGGAGCCTTGCTTTTTGCCAATGCCTTTAGTGCAGCTTGGACTTCTTCTTTTAGTACCATCAGTTCTTGATCATATGCCACGTCCTGAAATGGCTGAATGTCAACCAAGTCTTTTTGATACAGTGACTTTGTATATTCCTTCCCTCTTCTTTTGATACTTCCTGCTTCATTTAATTTTTTGCCCATAGAATTCTTCAATATTGCAACTAAAGGCTTGAATTTTTTCTTCAGTTCTTTTGGCTTGAGAAATGCCAAGCATTTTCTTCCCTTTTGGTTTTCTATCTCCAGGTCTTTGCACATTTCGTTATAATACTTGTCTTCTCGAGGCATTCTTTGAAATCTTCTGGTCAGTTCTTTTACTTCATCATTTCTTACTTTAGCTTTAGATAGTCTACATTCAAGAAGTTTCAAAGTCTTCTGACATCCGTTTTGGTCTATTCTTTCTTTCCTGACTTTTTAATGTCCTTTTGCTTTCTTCATGTATGACGTCCTTGATGGCATCCACAACACATCTGGTCTTTGGTCATTAGTGCTCAATGTGTCAAATCTATTTTGGGATGGTCTCTAAATCCAGGTGAGATATACTCAAGGTCACACTTTGGCTCTTGTGGACTTGTTTCAATTTTTCCAGCTTCGACTTGAACTTGCATATGAGCAACTGATTCTCTGTTCTGCAGACAGACTCTGGCCTTGTTCTGACTGATGATATTGAGCTTCTCTATCATCTCTTTGCAGATGTAGTTGACTTGAATCCTGTGTATTCCTCCTGACGAGGTCTATGTGTATGGTCGCTGTTTATGTTGTTGAAAAGGGTATTTGCAATGAAGAAGTTGCTGGTTTTGCAAAATTCTATCATGAGATCCCCAGTGTCATTTCTATCACTAAAGCCATATTTTCCAACTATTAATCCTTCTGTTTCCAACTTTCATATTCCAATCACCAGTAATTATCAATGCATCCTGATTGCACGTTCGATCAATTTCAGACCACAGAAGTTGGTAAAAAATCTTCTATTTCTTCATCTTTGGGATTAGTGGTTGGTGTGTAAATTTGAATAATAGTTGTATTAACTGGTCTTCCTTGTAGGCATATGGATATTATCCTATGATTGACAGCGTGGTCCTTCAGGATAGATCTTGAAATGTTCTTTTTGATGATGAAAGCATCACCATTCCTCTACAGTATGTCATTCCTGGCAGGGTAGACCATATGATTGTGTGATTAAAAATGGCCAATACCAGTCTATTTCAGCTCACTAATGCCTAGGATATCAATCTTTATGCATTCCATTTCATTTTTGATGATTCTCAATTTTCCTAGATTCATACTTACTAATGTAAGTAGTTTCTTCTCATTTTAAGTTGTGCCACGTCAGTAAATGGAGGTCCTGAAAGCTTTACTCCATCCATGTCATTAAGGTTGACTCTATTTTGAGGAAGCAGCTCTTTCCCAGTTATATTTTTGGTGCCTTCCAATCTGAGGGGTTCATCTTCCAGCACTATATCACACAATGTTCTGCTGCTATCCATAAGTTTCTCACTGGCTGATTTTTTTTCAGAAGTAGATCACCAGGTCCTTCTTTCTAGTCTGTCTTAGTCTGGAAGCTCCACTGTAACCTGTCCACCATGGGTGACCCTATTGGGATTTGAAAGCCTGGTGGCATCACTTCCAGCATCACAGCAACATGCAAGCCACCACAGCATGACAATCTGACAGACAAGTGGTGGGAACACTGTGTGCGTTGGAAATTATGTTAGAATTAGTCATTTGTTGAGTCTGCAAGCCAGCAGCCTCATAATCAGAGCCTTGTCACAGAACATGGCTGTCTCGGTGACTAAAATGGAAATGGAAATAAATGAAGTGTCCTGGAACACCAGAGAACTGCCATCAATCTTAAAAATGTGAACTTGGGGAAGAAAGAGATTTCAAACCCTGCAAAGACTTTACAATTAGTGAAGCTGTGAGGGAGCTGGGTAGATTGGTTTTGTGGGTTGCATGGCAACTCCTAGCAGAGGTGGGAGGAGAGCATTAGCAAAGGAACAAAACCCCATGATATGATGTTCTGAAGGATGACTGGAAAGGCAGAGTGATGTCTGGAAGTGGTAAGCCTGGGTGTTTGTTTGTACCTTACTGGAAATTAGTGGAAACTTCCTGGCAAAATATTTGGGTAATAATCTAGAGGTGAGGTTTGCCCACACCGTATTTACCTCAATCCTGGAGGCAATTTTTCTCCTGGCCACTGGAGAGCTCAAGTTTGTAAATGGAAGCAAGAACACTCTGGATGTGGTTTTTAGGTAGGCACCATAGAGAGCACCAAGGCCTCAAGCAGGCTGCTTCACAACCTCTTCATGTCACATCCACAGACTTCAATTCAGGCCAAATAATTTCCATCAGGAGGTTCACCATGAGCTCCTGAAGCATTGCTCTTCTACACATTAGAACAACACAGCAAGCAGTAATGCAGGGTCACCTGTGTGCCTACCATGTGCCCAGCATTCTTCTGCTAATTCATAAAGACATTTACTCATTTAATAAATATATACTGAAAGCCCGCTGCATTCCAGGTCCTGTATTAGATCTGCAGATATGACAGTGAACAGTGAACAAAGTCTAGTTCTTGTCTTCACCCTTACTGTGACCCAATTATTTTTGTCCTTTTAATTTTTTGTTGATACTATGTGTTTTCAGTAATCTAGGACATTCTGAATCATTGACTGTGTCTGAATTTTTGGTAGGTTTTTTTTTTAACATGGTTTTTGTTTTATGCCTCATTCCACAAATTGTACCAATGGAGTCCAGAGGTACATATGTTTACCCCTTGTGAACACAAATTCTACTCTGAGAGTCCAGAGGTACACATGTGTACCAAATAAAAATTTCAAAATTCATGTTCTTCCTACCAAAAATTTAAATGATAACACATCACCCCATAAAATACCCTGTAAAAAACAATAATTTGAGGCTCACACCTGTTTTTTCTGCTTCAAACTGTTATATAGGGCCCTGCCTGCTGGCAGCATGTACTGTCAGTGGGACAGTGGGACAGTGGCTTTCCAATAAACCCCAGAGTTAGGAAAAGTAAGTGGTAGTTATATATACTGCCAGTCCTAAAAGAGTCTTAAGGGGCTGCAAGTCTGATGGGCACCAAAAAAACCAAACCAGACCTGTTGCCATTGAGTCAATCCTGACTCATCGCGACCCTATAGGACAGAGTAGAACTGCCCCGTAGGGTTTCCAAGGAGCACCTGGTGGATTTGAATCACTAACCTTTTGGTTAAGTGCTGTAGCTCTTAACCACTACACCACCAGGGTTTCCCTGATGAAGACAGGTATGTACAATTACACCACATGAGGCAACTCAGCTCATGAGCTTCTAACCCAGCCTTGGCAGATAATTAGGAAAGACTTCTGCAGAAAGTGACATATCTGAACTTAGCTGTCAAGATGGAAAGTGGTTCGCCAGATGTTACGGAATGAATTGTATCCTAGATTGTATGTTGAAGTAATTTTACAATTAAAGTCATGTAAAAATTCAAGTCTATGGAATTGAAAATCATTTGCACCTAAGAAACAAAGAGACAATTTGAGTTTCTAAATAAATGTATAGCCTGCCACAGCCTGGGACTATTTCTACTGAGGAATCAGGGCAGGTAAAGGCTGTGTGGGCTGTGTTCTGTGTGTATTGCCTCAACCTTTCTCCTCTCCAACATTTTCTCTTTTCCAGATCACACACCTAGTAAATGTTGAAATTCTAAACCCTGTACCTATAAATATAACATTGTTTGGAAATAAAGGTTTTCTCCTGTTATGCTAATGAGGTTATACCACAGTAATGTGGGTTCTAAACGTAATCACTTCTGAGTAGAGTTTTATAAAAAGAATAAAATAGGTCGGGGGGCCAAGATGGTGGACTAGGTAGACGCTACCTCAGATCCCTCTTGCAACAAAGACTCGGAAAAACAAGTGAATCGATCACATACATAACAATCTACGAACTCTGAACAACAAACACAGATTTAGAGGCAGAAAACGAACAAATATGGGGAAGCAGCGACTGTTTTCGGAGCCTGGAGCCAGCGTCCCAGTCAGCAGATTTTCTGGAAAAACAAGTTTCCCAGTGATGGCTCGGAGACAGCAGTCCATATCAAACCACATAAAGAAGCAGACCATGACAGCTTCTACAACCCCCCAAACAAAAGAATCAAAATCTTTCCCAAATGAAGAGACAATCCTGGAATTATCAGATACAGAATATAAAAAACTAATTTACAGAATGCTTCAAGACATCACAAACGAAATACGGCAAGCTGCAGAAAAAGCCAAGGAACACACTGATAAAACTGTTGAAGAACTCAAAAAGATTATTCAGGAACATAGTGGAAAAATTAATAAGTTGCAAGAATCCATAGAGAGACAGCATGTAGAAATCCAAACGATTAACAATAAAATTACAGAAGTAGACAATGCAATAGGAAGTCAGAGGAGCAGACTCGAGCAATTAGAATGCAGACTGGGACATCTGGAGGACCAGGGAATGAACACCAACATAGCTGGAAAAAAATCAGATAAAAGAATTAAAAAAAAATGAAGAAACCCTAAGAATCATGTGGGACTCTATCAAGAAGGATAACTTGCATGTGATTGGAGTCCCAGAACAGGGAGGGAGGACAGAAAAGACAGAGAAAATAGTTGAAGATCTCCTGACAGAAAACTTCCCTGACATCATGAAAGACGAAAGGATATCTATCCAAGATGCTCATCGAACCCCACTTAAGATTGATCCAAAAAGAAAAACACCAAGACATATTATCATCAAACTTGCCAAAACCAAAGATAAACAGAAAATTTTAAAAGCAGCCAGGGAGAAAAGAAAGGTCTCCTTCAAGGGAGAATCAATAAGAATAAGTTCAGACTACTCAGCAGAAACCATGCAGGCAAGAAGGGAATGGGACGACATATACAGAGCACTGAAGGAGAAAAACTGCCAGCCAAGGATCATATATCCAGCAAAACTCTCTCTGAAATATGAAGGCGAAATTAAGATATTTACAGATAAACACAAGTTTAGAGAATTTGCAAAAACCAAACCAAAGCTACAAGAAATACTAAAGGATATTGTTTGGTCAGAAAACCAATAATATCAGATACCAGCACAACACAAGGTCACAAAACAGAACATCCTGATATCAACTCAAATAGGGAAATCACAAAAACAAATTAAGATTAATTAAAAAAAAAATGCTCATAACAGGGAATCACTGAAGTCAATATGTAAAAGATCACAATAATCAAAAAGAGGGACTAAATACAGGTGGCATAGAACTGCCATATGGAGAGTGATACAAGGCGATATAGAACAATACAAGTTAGGTTTTTACTTAGAAAAATAGGGGTAAATATTAAGGTAACCACAAAGAGGTATAACAACTCCATAACTCAAGATAAAAGCCAAGAAAAACGTAACGACTCAACAAACATAAAGTCAAACACTACGAAAATGAGGATCTCACAGTTTACTAAGAAAAACGTCCCAGCACAAAAAAGTATGTGGAAAAATGAAATTGTCAACAACACACATAAAAAGGCATCAAAATGACAACACTAAACACTTATTTATCTATAATTATGCTGAATGTAAATGGACTAAATGCACCAATAAAGAGACACAGAATCTCGGACTGGATAAAGAAACACGATCCGTCTATATATGCTGCCTACAAGAGACACACCTTAGACTTAGAGACACAAACTAAAACTCAAAGGATGGAAAAAAATATATCAAGCAAACAACAAGCAAAAAAGAAGAGGAGTAGCAATATTAATTTCTGACAAAATAGACTTTAGACTTAAATCCACCACAAAGGATAAAGAAGGACACTACATAATGATAAAAGGGACAATTGATCAGGAAGACATAACCATATTAAATATTTATGCACCCAATGACAGGGCTGCAAGATACATAAATCAAATTTAAACAGAACTGAAAAGTGAGATAGACACCTCCACAATTATAGTAGGCGACTTCAACACACCACTTTCGGAGAAGGACAGGACATCCAGTAAGAAGCTCAATAGAGACACGGAAGACCTAATTACAACAATCAACCAACTTGACCTCATTGACTTATACAGAACTCTCCACCCAACTGCTGCAAAGTATACTTTTTTTTCTAGCGCACATGGAACATTCTCTAGAATAGACCACATATTAGGTCATAAAACAAACCTTTGCAGAATCCAAAACATCGAAATATTACAAAGCATCTTCTCAGACCACAAGGCAATAAAACTAGAAATCAATAACAGAAAAACTAGGGAAAAGAAATCAAATACTTGGAAACTGAACAATACCCTCCTGAAAAAAGACTGGGTTATAGAAGACATCAAGGAGGGAATAAGGAAATTCATAGAATGCAACGAGAATGAAAATACTTCCTATCAAAACCTCTGGGACACAGCAAAAGCAGTGCTCAGAGGCCAATTTATATCGATAAATGCACACATACAAAAAGACGAAAGAGCCAAAATCAGAGAACTGTCCCTACAACTTGAACAAATAGAAAGTGAGCAACAAAAGAATCCATCAGGCACCAGAAGAAAACAAATAATAAAAATTAGAGCTGAACTAAATGAATTAGAGAACAGAAAAACAATTGAAAGAATTAACAAAGCCAAAAGCTGGTTTTTTGAAAAAATTAACAAAATTGATAAACCATTGGCTAGGCTGACTAAAGAAATACAGGAAAGGAAACAAATAACCCGAATAAGAAACGAGAAGGGCCACATCACAACAGACACAACTGAAATTAAAAGAATCATGTCAGACTATTACGAAAAACTGTACTCTAACAAATTTGCAAACCTAGAAGAAATGGATGAATTCCTGGAAAAACACTACCTACCTAAACTAACACATTCAGAAGTAGAACAACTAAATAGACCCATAACAAAAAAAGAGATTGAAACGGCAATCAAAAAACTCGCAACAAAAAAAAGCCCTGGCCCAGACGGCTTCACTGCAGAGTTCTACCAAACTTTCAGAGAAGAGTTAACACCACTACTACTAAAGGTATTTCAAAGCATAGAAAATGATGGAACACTACCCAACTCATTCTCTGAAGCCAGCATCTCCCTGATAGCAAAACCAGGTAAAGACATTACAAAAAAAGAAAATTACAGACCTATATCCCTCATGAACATAGATGCAAAACTCCTCAACAAAATTCTAGCCAATAGAATTCAACAACATATCAAAAAAATAATTCGCCCCGACCAAGTGGGATTTATACCAGGTATGCAAGGCTGGTTTAATATCAGAAAAATCATTAATGTAATCTACCACATAAATAAAACAAAAGACAAAAACCACATGATCTTATCAATTGATGCAGAAAAGGCATTTGACAAAGTCCAACACCCTTTTACGATAAAAACTCTCACCAAAATAAGAATGGAAGGAAAATTCCTCAACATAATAAAGGGCATCTAAACAGCCAACATCATTCTAAATGGAGAGAACCTGAAAGCATTTCCCTTGAGAACGGGAACCAGACAAGGATGCCCTTTATCACCACTCTTATTCAACATCGTGCTAGAAGTCCTAGCCAGGGCAATTAGGCTAGACAAAGAAATAAAGGGCATCCGGATAGGCAAGGAGGAAGTAAAATTATCTCTGTTTGCAGATGACATGATCTTATACACAGAAAACCCTAAGGAATCCTCCAGAAAACTACTGAAACTAATAGAAGAGTTTGGCAGAGTCTCAGGTTATAAGATAAACATACAAAAATCACTTGGATTCCTCTACATCAACAAAAAGAACATCAAAGAGGAAATAAGCAAATCAATACCATTCACAGTAGCCCCCAAGAAGATAAAATACTTAGGAATAAATCTTACCAAGGATGTAAAAGACCTATACAAAGAAAACTACAAAGCTCTACTACAAGAAATTCAAAAGGACCTACTTAAGTGGGAAAACATACCTTGCTCATGGATAGGAAGACTTAACATAGTAAAAATGTCTATTCTACCAAAAGCCATCTATACATACAATGCACTTCCGATCCAAATTCCAATGTCATTTTTAAAGGTGATAGAGAAACAAATCAACTTCATATGGAAGGGAAAGAAGCCTCGGATAAGCAAAGCATTACTGAAAAAGAAGAAGAAAGTGGGAGGCCTCACTCTACCTGATTTCAGAACCTATTATACAGCCACAGTAGTCAAAGCAGCCTGGTATTGGTACAACAGCAGGCACATAGACCAGTGGAACAGAATTGAGAACCCAGATATAAATCCATCCACTTATGAGCAGCTGATATTTGACAAAGGACCAGTGTCAGTTAATTGGGGAAAAGATAGTCTTTTTAACAAATGGTGCTGGCATAATTGGACACCCATTTGCAAAAAATGAAACAGGACCCATACCTCACACCAAGCACAAAAACTAACTCCAAGTGGATCAAAGACCTAAACATAAAGACTAAAACGATAAAGATCATGGAAGAAAAAATAGGGACAACCCTAGGAGCCCTAATACAAGGCATAAACAGAATACAAAACATTACCAAAAATGATGAAGAGAAACCAGATAACCGGGAGCTCCTAAAAATCAAACACCTATGCTCATCTAAAGACTTCACCAAAAGAGTAAAAAGACCACCTACAGACTGGGAAAGAATTTTCAGCTATGACATCTCCGACCAGCACCTGATCTCTAAAATCTACGTGATTCTGTCAAAACTCAACCACAAAAAGACAAACAACCCAATCAAGAAGTGGGCAAAGGATATGAACACACATTTCACTAAAGAATATATTCGGGCAGCTAACAGATACATGAGAAAATGCTCTCGATCATTAGCCATTAGAGAAATGCAAATTAAAACTACGATGAGATTCCATCTCACACCAACAAGGCTGGCATTAATCCAAAAAACACAAAAGAATAAATGTTGGAGAGGCTGCGGAGAGATTGGAACTCTTATACACTGCTGGTGGGAATGTAAAATGGTACAACCACTTTGGAAATCTATCTGGCGTTATCTTATAAAGTTAGAAATAGAACTACCATACAACCCAGAAATCCCACTCCTCGGAATATACCCTAGAGAAACAAGAGCCTTCACACAAACAGATATATGCACACCCATGTTTATTGCAGCTCTGTTTACAATAGCAAAAAGCTGGAAGCAACCAAGGTGTCCATCAACGGATGAATGGGTAAATAAATTGTGGTATATTCACACAATGGAATACTGCACATCAATAAAGAACAGTGACGAATCTGTGAAACATTTCATAACATGGAGGAACCTGGAAGGCATTATGCTGAGCGAAATCAGTCAGAGGCAAAAGGACAAATATTGTATAAGACCACTATTATACGATCTTGAGAAATAGTATAAACCGAGAAGAACATATACTTTTGTGGTTACGAGGCGGGGAGGGAGGGAGGGAGGGAGAGGGTTTTTTACTGATTAATTAGTAGATAAGAACTGCTTTAGGTGAAGGGAAGGACAACACTCAATACATGGAAGGTCAGCTCAATTGGACTGGACCAAAAGCAAAGAAGTTTCCGGGATAAAATGAATGCTTCGAAGGTCAGCGGAGCAAGGGCGGGGGTCTGGGAACCATGGTTTGAGGGGACTTCTAAGTCAATTGGCAAAATAATTCTATTATGAAAACATTCTGCATCCCACTTTGAAATGTGTCATCTGGGGTCTTAAATGCTAACAAGCGGCCATATAAGATGCATCAATTGGTCTCAACCCACCTGGAGCAAAGGAGATGAAGAACACCAAGGTCACACGACAACTAAGAGCCCAAGAGACAGAAAGGGCCACATGAACCAGAGACCTACATCATCCTGAGACCAGAAGAACTCGTTGGTGCCTGGCCACAATCGATGACTGCCCTGACAGGGAGCACAATAGAGAACCCCTGAGGGAGCAGGAGATCAGTGGGATGCAGACCCCAAATTCTCATAAAAAGACCATACTTAATGGTCTGACTGTGACTAGAGGAATCCCTGTGGTCATGGTCCCCAAACCTTCTGTTGGCACAGGACAGGAACCATCCCCGAAGACAACTCATCAGACATGAAAGGGACTGGACAGTGGGTAGGAGAGAGACGCTGATGAAGAGTGAGCTAATTATATCAGGTGGACACTTGAGACTGTGTTGGCATCTCCTGTCTGGAGGGGGGATGGGAGGACAGAGAGAGTTGGAAGCTGGCAAAATTGTCACGAAAGGAGAGACTGGAAGGGCTGACTCATTAGGGGGAGAGCAAGTGGTAGTAAGGAGTAAAATGTATATAAACTTATATGTGACAGACTGACTTGATTTGTAAACGTTCACTTGAAGCTCAATAAAAGTTAATTAAAAAAAAAAAAGAAGAAAATAGATACAGAGACACACAGGGAAGACAAGCATCATATGAGGATTCTTTACAAAGAAATGTCATGCATTGAAGGCAGTCTCTGGTAACTAGGAGAGAGACCCAGAGAAAGAATCAACACAGCGAAAGCCTTGATTTGGACTTCTGGTCCCCAGAAATATGAGAAAATAAATTTCTATTCTTTAAAGTGACTCACTTGTGGTAACTTTTTTTTATGGTAGTACCAGGAAAACTAAGATAACAGGTTAAGGAGAAGGAGAAAGAAACATCATGGGTACAAGCACCTACAATGAGAAACCACCTGATCACGTGTAGGGTTGGTAGGTCCTGCTGGCCACTGGAGAAGAATGAAGGAGCCACAGTAGTTCAGGTTTTTATGCCGCGTTAAGAATCATTGCTACTGTTGAGGAGTAAAGTAACTAAGAAAGTTGCAGTCTCATTAGGGAGGTAACCAAAAAAAAAAAAAAAAATGATATATAAAAAAGTATATATTGGTTAATGAGTTCTGTCACAGGAGACACCTGAGTTCAGTTTGGGAAGAAATCCAAGTTTCAAACTAGTGGAATGGATTTTAGGTTTTCTTCAACCTCTGAGGTACTATGATTCTACTTAACCTCTCTAAGCTTCACCTTTCTCACCTGTAAATGGGACTTATAGTAGGGCCTACCACATGGGGTAGTGGAGCTTAATGCAGTGCCTGGTGAATTTTAAGGGCTAAAATATGGTGGCTAACCCATAAAAGAAACCCTGGTGGCATAGTGGTTAAGTGCTATGGCTGCTAACCAAAAGGTGAGCAGTTCAAACCCTTGGAAACTCTATGGGGCAGTTCTACTCTGCCCTACAGGGTTGATATGAGTCAGGATCAACTTGATAGCAATGAATTTGATTTTGGTTTTTTAACCCATAAAAAGGAATGAAGTATCGATATATAATGCAACATGGGTGACCCCTGTAAACATGCTAAGTGAAAGAAACCAGAAACAAAAGGACACGTATCGTGTGAGTCCATTCATATGAAATATCCAGGATAGGCAAATTCATAGAGACAGAAAGCAGGTCAGTGGTTCCTAGGGCCTGGGCGTGGGTGGTAGGTATGGGAAGTGACAGCTTAATGGGGATGTGCTTTTCTTTTGGCAAGATGAAAACGTCAAGAACTAGATAGTGGTGATGGTTACACAACATGGCAAACTTACTAAATGCCACTACTAATAAATCTCATGTATATTTTATCACAATAAAAATATGCTGACTGTTAACAAATGAGGAGTCGGAGGACTGAGAGGGCCATATATTGTGTTGGTAAATGACGTTAGGAGGGTACTTGCTAGACAGAACACCAAGATTCTGAGAGAATTAAAAATATAATGGAGATGATGGCAGGGATCATCAGGGTGTTTCCACGTAGAAAGAAAAAGTGAGTTGAGCATTTAAGAATATCTGGGCAGAAAAGAGTGGACCAGACATTCTAGGCGGGGCAGTGGCATGACACAAACAGTTAGAATTCCAAGTATTGAGCTGCTACTTGCAGCATAAATTATCCATTTAATTCTCATAACAACTATGCAAGGTTGCTGTTATTATACCCTCTTATAGATGAAGAAATGGAGGCTCAGAGAAGTCAGTGACTTACTAAATGTTACACTGTAAGGGAAGAAGTAAGGAGTCTTACATCTAGAGTTGTCTGGGTCCAAAGCTTGTGTTTTTAACTCCTCTAATACATGGCACCTGTGTGAAGGTACAGATTCATAGGTGAGCATGGAGTGTGTGGGAGATGGGCTGGAAGCTTCTCTGGCCCTTGCTGGAGCACACAGAAGGCACAGCTCAAAAAAAAACTTGTAGGGTGAGTGGGTTGAGCACTTTTATTCTCAGGTTGAGGAGTTTAGCTGATAGAAAATGAAGAGGTGTTGAGGGCCGTGCACAGGGCAGTGTGGGGAAATGGTTAAGGGCACAATTTTGGAGACAGACCGTAAAGGTTCAAATTCCAGCTTTACCACTTGCTAGGTGTGTGATCTGGAAAAGAGGACATGTTAGAGAGGAGACACAGACACAGCCCACATAATGTTTACCTGCCCTGGTTCCTCAGAAAGACGAGTCCTGGACCTATTAACTTCAGAGAGTTGGTGTTAGGAAATATGCCTTAGCACGTACAAAATTTGCTGTTTGGACAGAGGGAAGAGAGAACAAAGTACTCTGATGAGCTAGGCTGATAAGTCCTCTACTAGGACAAGAGGAAAAGAACAAGGTGGGGGGCAGGGACTTTGGTGATGCAGTCGGTAACACAAATGTAATGCAAAATGAACCTGTGGGTTTTCTCAATTCACAATGTTTTCCATCGAATGCCACCTAGAACTTTTTAATCAAAATTTAGAGGTTATATGTATAGCTATAAAACAGCCACTGAGGGGCAGAGCAGGCACTGGACCTAGAATGAAAAGACGGGTATTTGTAACACAACTTCTACCCTTAGCTAGTGTGGTTATTAACATTGTGTGTCAACTTGGCTGGGCCATGATTCTCAGTCGTCTGGCAGTTATGATATCGTTCGGAAGTCGTATATTGATGTGATCACCTCCATGATGAGATTTGATATAATATGATCAACTCCATGATGAGATCTGCTGTGAGTAGCCAATCAGTTGAAAGGGAGTTTCTTTGGCCTGCATCCAATATAGGTGGACTTTCTGGCAAGGTTTGTGGGACTTGAGCTAGCAGCTTACCTGTCGTCTTGCCTGACAATCTTGGGATTCATCGATCTTCACAGCCAGTGAGCCAGAGCTCTGCTGTCTGACTTGCTGATCTTGGGTTCACCAGCCCCTGCACCTACATGAATCAGGAGAAGCCTCTGCCTGATCCATGAACTGGGGACATTCTAGCCTCTACAGCCATGTGAGCCATTTCCTTAATATAAATCTCTCTCTATATATATTTATACTATTTACTGGTTTTGCTTCTCTAGAGAACCCAGCCTAAGACAGCTAGTAATGCTCACTGAGGCACTTTACACTTCTGAACTTCAAGTTTCCTCAATAAAATGGGGAAACAACATCTACATTATCACTGGTAAAAACAAAAAACCCAAAACCAGTGCCTTCAAGCCGATTCTGACTCATAGCGACCCTATAGGATAGGGTAGAACTGCCCCATAGAGTTTCCAAGGAGTGCCTGGCGGATTCAAACTGCTGACCCTTTGGTTAGCAGCTGTACCACTTAACCGCTATGCCACCAGGGTTTCCTTATCACTGGTACAAAGCTTACATTCAATACACTATGAAAAGGCACTTTGCAACTCATAGTGGGACAAAAAGATTGGGTGTAAAAAAGAATGATCATTATAATTATTATGATAATAGCCTCAGCATAAGCATCAACATCCCTGTATCTGTTGGGTTCTTTTCAGGAACCTAGTCATTAACCACATACAGGAAACAATAAATAATTGAATAACTGAACTCTTTTCCCAGTTGAGGAAAGCAAATTTCTTTTGAGTCCACAGCAGTGGTTCTCAAAATGTGTTCCAGGACTAACAATGTCAACATCAACATCACCTGGGAACTTATTAAAAATGAAAATTTGGGGTCCATGATCTGAATTAGAAACTCTGAGTTTTGGGCCCAGCATTTGTTTGAGAGCCACTAGCCTAGGAAAAAAAAAAAAAAAAGAGAGAGAGAAATTAACAAGTTTGAGAGCCACTCACCTAGAAAAAAGAGAAATATGATCACTTGGCAAAAGGCACAATCAAGTGATTCTACTCTATGATCAAAAATATTCCCAATGAGGAAGAGCTGACTAGCTCAAATTAAGTGATCTAAACAATTGGAAATAACATAAAATCAATTTGGAACAAAAAAGTATTTTGTTATAACTTTATGTTTTTCCCCTGTAGTGGGTTTAATAGTGTCCTCCCAAAATTCATGTCTACCTGGGACCTGTGAATACGACCTTATCTGGAAGCACGGTCTTTGCAGATATAATCAAGTTAAGCCAAGGTCATACTGAATTAGGGTGGGCCTAAGTCCAATTACTGGTGTCCTTAGAAGGACAGGAAGATTTAGAGACAGAGACTTAGGGAAGGATGCCACGAGAATATGGAGGCAGACATTTCAGTGACGCAGCTACAAGCTAAAGAATGCAAAGGATTTCCTGCAACTGACGGAAGCTAGACAGAGGCATGGAGCTAATTCTCCTTTAAAGCCTCCAGAAGGAATCAACCCACCCAACACCTTGATTTCGGATTTCCAGCCTCCTTAACAGTGAGAGGATCACTTTCTGTTGATTTAAGCCACCCAGTTTGTAGTACTTTGTTATGACTTTGCTTCTCAACTTCTCAACCTCTAAACTTCAGCATGCTCTAGGATTCAGTTTATGAATATCTACCTTACTCCATCTATACTCACTCTCATGTAGTCAGATGGCCTTAATACTATCTATGTACTGCTGATGCCCAAATTTATATATCAAGACTAGGTCTCTCCTGTGAATACCGCACAATTATATCCAATTGCCAGTTTGACATCTCCACTCGAATATCTAAAGACTTTTCCTTTAAAAACTTAATTTCCTTCATCCCAACTTGCTCCTTCTGCAGTCTTCTTCACTTCAGTAAGTGACAACTCCATCCTTCCATCCTGTTTTGGAAGAAGTACAACCAGAATGCTCCTTAAAAGCAAGAGTGGTGAGGCTGCGTCTTACATGTTGGCAGGAGGGATTGATCCCAGAGAAGGAAATTGTGCTTGGTAAAGTACAGGGTCAGTGGAAAAGAGGAAGACCCTCAACGAAATGGACTGACACAGTGGCTGCAACAATGGGTTCAAGCATAACAACAATTGTAATGATGATGCAGGACCAGGCAGTGTTTCGTTCTGTGGTACATAGGGTCACTATGAGTTGGAACTGACTCGATGGCACCTAACAACAGCAACATCCTTCCATTAGACCAAAAGCTCCTAACTCCTCTTTTGTTTACACTCCTTGTCTAATTCATTAGAAAATGCTGTTGCTTCTGTTTTCGAAATATGTCTGGGATTCCACCTACTTCTCACCATCTCTACCACTGCCACACTGGTGCAAAACCACCATCATCTCTTATTTGGATCATTTTAATAGCCTGGTACCTGATCTCCCTGCTTCTGCTTTTGGCTAACCTAATACTCTATTCTTTTTTTAATACTCTATTCTTAGCATGGCAGCCAAATGAGTCTTTCAAAAGGTAAATTTTATCATGCCACATCCCAGCTTAAACCCTCTAGTGGCTTCTCCTTTCGCTTGTGGTGAAAGTCTAAATTCTTACAATGACCTGTAAGTCTCTATGAGACGTAGTTCCTAATGTTTCTCGGACTTTATCTCCTCTTTCTCCTAGCTCATTCCCTCCAGTCACGTTGGCCTCCTCTGCAATCTCTGATACAAACCAGGCAAGCTCCTGCCTCAATACCTTTGTATTGATGTTCCCTCTGCTTAGAACATGCATTTCTCCCAGATGTCCTTCACCTTCTTCAGGCCACTGTTGAAATGTCACTGTCTCAGAGATACCAGTTCCTTACCTTATTTTAAATAGCTCCACTTCCAAGAGAGGCCCTCATTCTTTTTTACCTGCTTCATTTCCATAATACACTCTATTTGCATCTGCTTATTTTATTTAATATCTTCTGCAACTTGAAAGCAAATTCCCTAAGGAAAAAGATTCTCTGTTTTGGTCTCAACTTTATTCCCAGTGCCTTGAACAAATATATGGCACGTAACAGGCACCCAAAAAATATTTGCTGAGTGAACGAACGGATGAATCTACATGCTACCTTTTTCTGTATGTTAAACTGAAACATATATGTGAAGAGAGAGAAGATCTCATTCAAAACACTTGGATGCTTTCTTACTATCTCTGTTACTTACTTACTAAAACTGAGTATGTTTTAGCCACTTAATAGTTTTCCCTTTCCAATGGAAGAATGAGTAATCTGAGAAATTCAGTAGTTCCACGTTTCTATCCTCCCTTCCTTTTGGTTTCCCACTTCTATTGTGCTCTGCTTTTAGTGGAAAACCTGTACTATTTTTCCCCGTCAGAGCATTCATTCTCTTTAAAGCTTAACTTGGGTTTTAGTCTCTCAGACACTGATCCATTTTGGTTCCTTCCCCTCTTTTTTCCTTTGTCTTCCTTTAAATGGATTGGAGATTGATAAACCATTCTTCTGTTATTAGTATTTTGATGAGACAGAGAAGGAAACAAAGTAAAGAAACCCCATTGGGCCTTCTGGAAACTTTCCGTCAAGTCATGTCAACCACATCACTCTACTTCCTGGAATTGTTTATTCCCAGGCATGCCAGATCTTTTCACCAGTTTAATGGGAATACAATTTTTTTTCAAAATTTTTACTGTAAAATTTTCAAAAATATACATACACTGAGAGAACAGTGTCCTGAACCTCATGTACCCAGCACACAGTTTCAGGAATTACCAGCTTATGGCTCATTTTAGCTATATTGTTGTTGTTAGAGCTCTGGTGGCTCAAAGGTTGAGAGCGCAGCAGCAAACCAAAAGGTCAGCAGTTCAAGAATACCAGCTCTACTCCGTCCTGTAGGGTTGATATGATTCAGAACCTACTTGACGGCAATGGATTTGTTTGTTTTTTTAATTGCTAGTTGCTGTCGAGCCAATTCTGACTCATGGCGACTACTGTGTGCAGAGTAGAACTCCGTAGGGTTTTAAAGGCTGCGACTTTTCGGAAACAGATAGCCAAGACTGTCTTCTGAGGAACCACTGCTGGGTTCAAACCATGAACCTTTTGGCTAGGAGTCGAGTGCTTAATCATTTGCAGCACCCAGAGAGTCTGTTATATCTATACCCCTGCCCATTCCCCTCAACCCTGGATTAATCTAAGAAAATTCTCGACATCATAGTGTTTCGTCAATTAATATTTCAGCAAAGATTTCAAATAAAGGAGTGATAACAGTTTGAGATACGCATACTTTCCCCTCAAGATAATTCCTAGTTCCTGGGCTGTTGCTTCCTTTCTCCTTTGCCCCTATAAAATCAATGACTTTTTTTTTTTTTTTTGCCTCATGTGAGGGCAGAACCAGTCTGAAAGGGGGAATTAATTCCTCTGAATTCCAGGACACTGTTTAAAAGAATGTAATGAGACACTGGTGTAAAAGCAAATGCTTGCATTTTTCTTGAGAGGATTCAGTGTAAAAATTTATATTAAATACTTTTCATAGTGCCTAGCCCATAGTTAACACCTAACATATTTTGTCTATTACTATTTTTATGAATGAACTGAAGAAAAGTGCCACTGAGGAAATAAAGACAGTACTTGGGAAGAAATCCCAGATGGCATGCATTCTTTTGCACATCAAAAAGGTGAAATAGTTATTTTCTTTATCTTTTTTTGATTGATGTGTTTATTTTGAAAGAAATCATTTCCTTTACACTTCTGTGTCCCGGGCACATGTCCAAAGCTACACAAAGAACTTAAGATGATGACACCCTCTCACATGCTTCTAAGTGGCAACCATGTCCTTTGTTTTATAAGTTCTCTTGTAAAGGCTCTTTCTCTGCTTGGATGATAAAAATATGATGGTGGGTGTCAAATCCAAAACTAGTCAGGACCAAGGAAAGGACATACTCCTGTAACCTGGAGCTGTTCCCAAGCTGGGGAAGAACAGAGCAGCCAAAGAAGGCCTTTTTACAAGAATATGTTACAACAAAAGAGGCTGAACCTTATACTTTTAAACCATCTCTAGAATAACTTCTCCCCAGAGAACTTTGTATATTCTTTCATAAATTTCAGAATCCAAAGCATGAACTTAAAGTTCTCTTTCTCTGTAAGGGTGAGTGTGGTGTCACAAGTTAAACAAATTAAGATTTGATTCAGCATCGGAAGGACTGCAATTCAATCATCCATTTTATTCTTGAATCTCCCCCAAATGCCTTCTTTAAATTATGATTGAATACTTTTACTACTTATGATAGTAGTGTAGTAGAATGGGACAATGGTAGTTCAATTCACGTCTTTCACGAGGGAGACCTGGGTTCAATTCCTGGCAAAGTATCTCATGTACAGCCGTCACCCTTCTGCAGCAAAGGCTTGCATGTTGCTGAACAGGTCACAGTGGAGCTTCTAGACTAAAGACAGACTATGAAGAAACACCTGGTGATCTACTTCTGAAAATCAGCCAATGAAAATGGTCTGATATACAACTGATCATGGGGATGGCACAGGACTAGGCAGTGCTCTGTTCTGTTGTGCATGCGACTACAGCTAACCACAACAGGGAGCAGAATACTTTTACTACGTCTAACACAAGCTATAACTGAACCTCACTCCTTCATGAAACAACCTGTTTCATTAATTTGAACTTGCGAGGCAAAGATTCGAGTACAATATTTTATTTGGGAGGTTATCCCAGCAAATGAAGAATTGAGATAGGGAATAGAAGAAAGCCAGTAAAAGATGTCTTTTTGATCAAGCTACTATTTCAGACAACTGGAGTTTAATCATTTTGGGAACTGTAGGAGCCAAGGTTGAACACGAACTGCAGAATTATCTAACCCAAGGGGAGAGAGAGTTGGGGTATTTATCCATAAAATTATACAATTACTGGTTGAATCTGTTATTGGGAGAGGTTTATCCCCATGTAAGTGTTGTTGTTTTGTTTTTTTTAAGTGTTGTTGTTAGGTGCCATCAAGTTGGATCCGACTCAGAGCAACCCTATGTACGAGAGATCAAAACACTGCCTGGTTCTGCACCATCCTCAAAATTGTTGTTATACTTAAGCCAATTGTTGCAGCCACTGTGTCAATCCATCTCATTGAGGGTCTTCCTCTTTTTCACTGACCCTCTGCCTTACCAAGCATGATATCTTTCTCCAGGGACTGGTCCCTCCTGATAACATATCCAAAATACATGAGACAAAGTCTTACCATCATTGCTTCTAAGGAGCATTCTGGCTGTACTTCTTACAAGACAGATTTCTTTGTCCTTCCGGCAGTCCATAGTATATTCAATATTCTTTGCTAACACCATAATTCAAAGGCATAATTCTTCTTCGGTCTTCCTTATTCATTATCCAGCTTTCACAAGCATATGAGGCAGTTGAAAATACCATGGCTTGGGTCAGGTGCAAGTAGCAGGACAAAACTGAACGGGCAGAACAGGCTTTTAGTCTTGTGGCAAAAAAGCACAGTGCTGGCAGACGGAGTTTTGGCCGATGTGCACGAACATGGTAAGAGCCAAGGAGATATGGGTAAGAGTCCAGTGGAGTGTGATGCAAGGTTTAAAAATCTACTCTCCAAAATAGAAGGCATCTACCATTTTTGCCATACCACCATCTCTCCCACTCCTTTTGTTAATCTCTCCTTTGGAGAACATCCCCTTTCCTGTCTCACGTCATATAATTCAGAAGGAGCTGATCTTACCTCCTAGCTCAGGGTCAGCACATTACACAATTCTGGCCAATAAATATAAGGGATCTCATACTCAAAGTTTTTGGTTCCGAGGTAGGTATGTGAAGCAAGTTAGCTTATTCAGAGTCAATTCTGGGATTTTTGCTACAGCAATTAGAAAAGGGCAAATACTCTAGACCAATAGGTGGTGAGCCTAGATGTCCTTGTGGCCATCTTTGCCTAATTCTGAGAACGGAGCCAACAGAAGAAGCTGTATTCCTAAGTACATGGTTTGAGTGTCTGTATCTAGTTGTGCCTGGTTGTCCCTGTACTTTGATCGGTTGGGCCCTGCCTAAATATACTTATTTTAAGTCAGTATCTATCTGTCTTGTAACTGCTTCTCATTTGTCTTAGGACTATTCCATAAGGATCTACAGAGAGAGCCCCCCTCTCTTCCAAATGCTATTCCATCCATAAAGAGAATTATATTATATAGGCAGCATATGCAATGATTACAAACACGGACTTTGGATTCTGACAGACCTGGATTTGAAACTTCATCCAAGCATTTATTAGCTTGTATGGCTAAGAGTAAGTTATTTAAACACTGTAAGCCTTATTTTTCTCATCCATAAAATGGGGGAGGAATGTCTACTCTGTAGGGTTCTTGAGAAAGCTTGGAACTTGATTAGGTAAAACCCTATGGAGCACAGTTCTAATCTGAAACACGTGGGGTCACCATGAGTCAGAATCCACTCAATGGCAAAAGGTTTGTGTGTGTTTTTAGTGTGAACTTGAGATAATTTCTGTAAATTACTTAGCTTCTCTGAGTGCCTTTTTTATTTATAAAATGATGATGTTGGTAACAGTATCTGTCTCATGGAATAGTTGGGATGATATGATGAGAAAAGGCATTCGAAGTACCAAGCAAAGTGCCTAACATACTCAAGGCACTTAATGAATAGAAGTTTTCTTTGGCCTTAAAGATATTCAACAGCTTATCTGAGTGCCATTCTTTATCCAAACATTGTAGAGCAAAATGTGCCAGAATGCTTGAAGAGTTCACAGCTGGCTAATGGCAGTTCAGGCAGGAAAGAAATGGAGAGAGGGATGCTGAGGTGGGAGTGACAATCACAAGATGAATTGAGAGCATAGACTTAGGAGTCCTTGGAACATAAAGGGTCATATGGGGTCACTATGAGTCAGAATTGACTTGGTGGCACACAATAACAACAACAACCCTTGGGCCCAGTTCCATTGCTGTGGCTTGGAGTCACTTGTTTCAAATTCATTATGAAGCATTAAAGAATGGAGGCGGCTATAAGAGTTCATGGCCACATTTAAATAGAGCCTACCCAGGGCTGAAAACCAGTTGGCAGGAGCTCTACTTGTGCCACCTTGTTAACAGC